>NC_055683.1:3377694-3748033 GCF_017639745.1 Melanotaenia boesemani | reverse complement strand
TTCTATGAAGTTTTATGAAAACGAGTCAGAAAGTTGAGAATCTGTGGAACGGATGATGGAAGACCAGTCAGACTGGTGACAGCAGAACATCAGGACTGGGTATCTGAAGACCATAACATCCACCATGATGATCAATAATTATCATTGTTACTCGGCACCGTCACGTCACACCTCCTGGTTTCTGGATCTCAGACAGATTTCCTCTGCAGTGGGTCTCCAGCTGGACTCGGACTCAGAGCAGGAGGATGACGATGATGATAAAAGAAGAGTTTATTTCAGCTGCAGCTGTCAGGGATCCATGAAACTACCACTTGCAGAGCAGAGGCTGATTCCAGCTGTTGAGAAGGTCAATTATTAATAATCAACCAATCAGCTCCAATCTTCCTCAACACAGCACAGAAAACCAGGAGGCAGCTGTGGGAGTTTTTATTTTTAGGACTCTTCAGTCACAATGGTAGCTTAAAAGAAAATCCTCTCTCCTGGATGTGCATCCAGGATTTAACCAGCCTTTAATTCCCAGTTTTCCACACAGCAGCAGGATTCACCAGGACCAGCCGGATTTATTTACTCATTTATTTCACCTGAAGCTGCTGATCTCCAACATTTATCCTGCACAGCAACTCTGAAGTTTCTAATGTCATTTACAATCTATGTGAACAAGTTCTGTCCTGGCTGGACCATCAGTACCAACATATGATTTACTTTTCATTTAAAGGGGTAGAGTGGATCCAGTCTGAACCAGTTCTGTCCTCTGGGACAGTTTTCTAGCCGCAGCTGTTGAATTAATGATGACCAAAAGAGATTAAATATGAACGCAGCGACCTGATGATAGTCACGGATAATAAACCACGGAATCAGCTGCTTATGAGACGAGTTCATGAAAGAAGAACCAACAGAAAATGTGCACGTGACGTCACCCTGGCTTTGTCCGCCATGTTGGGGGAACCCGGCGACACTATCAGGTTTTTACCAGGGACCCGGGCATGCACCTAACATTTCTCAGGTCCAGATGAAGGACTTTAATAATCTCTTGGAATTTTTGTCTGCGTATTCTGTGGTCATTCCCTCCCCATCCAACCTCAGAGAAGAACAACATCGTGACAAAAAGCCAAAAGAAGGGGTGGGTCTTCACCTCTGATTGGCTCTGATACATAGCTGGACACCGTTCTTTTTTTAATGAACAGCGGCACGTTAGACATCCGGTACGATGAAGAACGACTCAGACAAGAATTGGGGAAGCTGGAATGGATTGTAAAACAACGGAATATGGTGGAATTTGCTCATATGTGGTTATCTATTACCATAACTAATGTAGGAGTTTTCCCACCGAGCCTGAGCAACATGAAGCAGAAAAGCTGGATGAGAGTTGAATGGCTGCAGCTCCCGTCTGCATGTCGTCACCTGCACGGATCCAGATCAAGTCTCTCCCAGAGGTTCAGCGCTGGCTAAAAAAAGATGAAGACATCTGGCACTACGCAGCTCTAGAACACAGACCAGTTGATGCTGCTAAAACCTACGAAGAATATGCCATCAATTTCCAGCCGTAATATGGCTCAGAAATTCCTTCAATGACGTAGATTCAGCTTGTTAAGCGGTGTGTGTTCCCGTGACGGAATGGCGTTCCCGTGATGGAATGACGTTCCTGTGATGGAATGATAGCCAAATTCATGTCCAAGTAAATGATTCTGAAACGTGAATCCGTTTTTCTTCAATGTTAAATTTGTCGCTGTTTCACTCTGCGTGTCTGCAAGTATGACAGCTGCATCCCACAATGCACTGCAGGATGACGTCGTTTCCCAGGTTCTATAGTATAGAACCCTTAAAAAGTTCCTGGATCCAGACGGTGATCCGGATCACCCCCAAAATGTGATCAGTTCCTTTATTCCATTTTTGACATTTCCATTAAATTTATTAACAGTCCGTCCTTAACTTTTTGAGTAATGTTGCCAATAAACAGACAGACAGGCAGGCAGACAGACAGACAGGCAGGCAGGCAGGCAGGCAGACAGACAGGCAGACAGAAAGGGCGAACTTTGCGGAGGTAATTATGTTTTATATGGCTGAATATTGAATTATTTAAAACACTTCTTTATGTAACATAAATAAATAAATTCGCATTTAATTAATCGTTGATAAATATATTAATTATTGTAATTTATTGCTCTAACTTTCTGAATTTTGTTATTTTTCTCTCTCCATAGAACCTGCACCTCTACAGGCGGTTCTGGTCCTGGTTTTGGAGGGTCGACCTGCAGCTAACGTCCAGCTAGCTAGTGTCTCGCGAACCTGTGACCGTAAAAACAACACGCAGGCAGGCTGAAGGAGACGCTGGAGACAAACCACGGACCCCCCGCCGGTCCACATCCATCCCGTCCTCTCTCGGATCTCACCTCGTCTCCTTGACCGAACTGAAGACCGAGGTCCAGCAGGTGCTCCACCCGGATGAAGCCATCAGCATCCTCGTCGCAGACATCGAAAACCTCCTTAAGCCTCTTCAGAAACTGCAGGAGCTGCTCCTGGTCCGGGAAAACCTGTCCTTCCATCCCGGTGTGGTTCCGACACCCAGATCCAGATTCACCTTCACACGAAGCGGGACAGAATTGGGTCGAAGCGCGTTATCATTTTTCCAGTCCTCAACTCCACCGGACCGACTGGTGCCGCCGCTGTTGTGACATCAGCAGCATCGCGCGCTCAGCGGGCGCGAGGAGTCACGGAAAAGGACGAAGATTTACGCTTTCAACACGAGGCATGACGTCACATGGAAGAAGCTGGTTATTTATCCAGGTGTGTTAGGAAGTCAACCTGTCCAACACAACCTGAGACAGGGAGACTCCTTCAGCTGAAGATGAACACGGTGGCTATTTAGGTGGCTCAAGTTAGTTTTTCTTAATAAAATATAAAATATATATACACACACACACTGCTCAAAAAAATAAAGTAACATCCTAGATCTGAATGAATTTTCTTATTAAACACTTTGTTCTTTACATAGTAGAATGTCTTGTCAACAAAATCATACAAAAATTGATCAATGGAAATCAAATTTATTAACCCATGGAGGTCTGGATTTGGAGTCACACTCAAAGTTAACGTGGAAAAACACTACAGGCTGATCCAGCTTTGATGTAATGTCCTTAAAGGTCCCATATTATGCAAAATTCACTTTTTAATGGTTTTGGAACAGTCATACTGGTCCCCCCGCATGTGTAGGAGACCCGTAAGTGTGAAACTCTTTCAGGCGCTCTCTCTCCCCCCTGCTCCACCTCTAGGGAAGTAAGCGCTGAATTGAGCGAGTTTGAAAGCCTGTACGTTAAGACGTCATAAGGGACAATAACCACTCCCCACAGAGAGATGGACCCGCTTACCGGCTCTCAAAGCCCGCCCTCTAAAAATCACCTAGCGCCCAGTGTTTATCCTTTTCGGCAACCCTCGTTAGCGGACATGGCTAAGCGACAGAAGCACTGTTCTGTTTGTGGCTGCATAAATGAACACGAAAACGTTTTTTTACTTCCATCCACTGAACCCACGAGGACTGAGTGGATTAATTTTATTTTTGGAGGAAATGTACCCGGAAAACTTCCAAAGGTTTTGCATGTCTGTGGCCAGCATTTCAAAGAGGACTGTTTCCACAACATGGGGGCATGGAAAGCAGGCTTCGCCAACCGTTTGAAGCTGAAGCCAGGTTCAATACCAACTGTCCGTGACACAGCTGGAGAGGTAAGAGCTGGCAGTTATTTTATCGTTTCGGCCTTATTAGTCTGATAGCTTGAAAATATATTAGCACTGTTGTAAATGTAGCCAAGTCACTGTTTCTACTGTTTGTATCCGGTGCCATTGTGCATCAGATTGATGAGCGTAGCTAGCTGTGTTCTCCGTGCGTCGCGGTTTGGGTCGGTAATGGGGGCTTCAGGAATGGGTTCCGGTGTTCCGGCGTTTGTTTATCCTTCACTACGCTGTAATCAGCGTCTAGTTACCGCTAAGGCCTAACCTGTCAATCACCTCATGACGGGCGATGCGATGGGCGGAGCCAACAGCTGAGCTGCTCCACCAGGGTTCCGCCCACCATAAACGGCACATTTCTGAAGCTGCTAAAAAGAGGGAGGTGAAGAGAAGCCGCTGCACTCAAACTGAGGGTCGATTTGTCCATACCATGGCGGAAATATTTCATTTAGATATTAATGAATGGTCTCAGATTGGGAATAAAGTGTATAATATGGGACCTTTAAAACAAGTCAAACCCCCAATCCCAAACCGAAAACTTGAGCACTCGCCCTGAGCCCCTGATGACTAAATGACATCACCTGCATGAGGAGTCGAGGGTGACAGGCCACAAGGGCTCGAAATGCTTTAAATAGGATTGGGACAGCACTTTGAGACCTGCACTGCAAGGAGAGAGACGCCAAAACGAGAGGATTACAATTCTTTAAAAAAAAAAAAAAATGACAGAAGAGAAGTTGCTGCAGCGACGATTTGTCTGTAAGTATAAAACACTGCAGCCATGATTTATTGTCATGAATGTCTGAAAGAATGTGGCTAATAACAACGTAATATCTCCATCAACAGGGTCTGAAGACCAAACCAAAAAATTAATTTGTCTCAGGATAAAACATGAAGCGCTATTTACGGGCTTCCGCAACGCGTCCTTACAAGGATTTGAGTAAGTGTTGAGTTCTTGTAATCCATATAAAAGTAAATGGGCTGAAAACAAAAGAAAACCAGTGTTGATGAGCAGCATTTGTGTCTGTGTGCGTATGTGTATAGTGTTATCATTGCAGAAATGGGTCTGCAGAAGGTTGTGACCCCCAGCCAGGCTGCAAAGAAATGGGAAAACTTAAAGAAGAAATATAGGGTTAACCTGTTTAATGTTTATGCACATGGGTTGCTGGGTAACGACCCAGCGCCACAATACTGAAGAACATGTTTCACACGTCGGCTTCTCTCGGTAAACTCCGTGTTTCACGTGACATCGCAGTGATTTATGGGTAATTCCTTAGCGAAAGTTGGCATCGATGCTGACTTATGGAAAGGGGGCAGAAAGGGCTCAAAAATGTCCGCCATCATCCCTTGATCACTCACACAATTCCAATTGGAATACCACTGAACCCTCGAGCCCCTCGCGGGAGCGCGCCCGTGAGTGCAGGAGTGCTCAAGTGTTCCATTTGGGATTCGACCAAAATGAGGCTCAGTAGTGTATGTGGCCTCAACGTGCCTGTAGGACCTCCCTACAAAGCCTGGGCATGCGCCTGATGAGATGGCAGATGGTCTTCAGAGAGATCTCTTCCCAGACCTGGACTAAAGCATCCGCCAACTCCTGGACAGTCTGTGGTGCAACATGGCGTTGGTGAATGGAGCGAGACATGATGTCCCAGATGTGCTAAGTTGAATTCAGGTCTGGGGAACGGGCGGCCAGTCCATAGCATCAATGCCTTCATCTTGCAGGAACTGCTGACACACTCCAGCCATATGAGGTCTAGCATTGTCTTGCATTAGGAGGAACCCAGGACCAACCGCACCAGCATATGGTCTCACAAGGGGTCTGAGGATCTCATCTCGGTACCTAATGGCAGTCAGGCTACCTCTAGCGAGCACATGGAGGGCTGTGCGGCCCCCCAAAGAAATGCAACCCCACACCATTACTGACCCACTGCCAAACCGGTCATGCTGGAGGATGTTGCAGGCAGCAGAACGTTCTCCACGGCGTCTCCAGACTCTGTCACGTCTGTCTCATGTGCTCAGTGTGAACCTGCTTTCATCTGTGAAGAACACAGGGCGCCAGTGGCCAAGTTGCCAATCTTGGTGTTTTCTCTGGTAAACGCCAAACGTCCTGCACGGTGTTGGGCTGTAAACACAACCCCCATCTGTGGACGTCGGGTCCTCTTACCACCCTCATGGAGTCTTTTTCTGACCGTTTGAGCAGACACATGCACATCTGTGGCCTGCTGGAGGTCATGCAGAGCTCTGGCAGGGCTCCTCCTGTTCCTCCTTGGACAAAGGCGGAGGTAGCGTCCTGCTGCTGGGTTGTTGCCTCCTACGGCCTCCTCCACGTCTCCTGATGTACTGGCCTGTCTCCTGGTAGCGCCTCCATGCTCTGGACACTACGCTGACAGACACAGCAAACCTTCTTGCCACAGCTCGCATTGATGAGCCATCCTGGATGAGCTGCACTATCTGAGCCACTTGTGTGGGTTGTAGACTCCATCTCATGCTACCACTAGAGTGAAAGCACCACCAGCATTCAAAAGTGACCAAAACATCAGCCAGAAAGCAGGAACTGAGAAGTGGTCTGTGGTCACCACCTGCAGAACCTCCTTTATTGGGGTGTCTTGCTAACTGCCTGTAATTTCCACATGTTGTCTTTTCCATTTACACAACAGCATGTGGAACTGATTGTTAATCAGTGTTGC
The DNA here is from genome assembly GCF_017639745.1 of Melanotaenia boesemani. Taxonomy (NCBI): domain Eukaryota; kingdom Metazoa; phylum Chordata; class Actinopteri; order Atheriniformes; family Melanotaeniidae; genus Melanotaenia; species Melanotaenia boesemani. Next base: position 3,741,629 of record NC_055683.1, on the reverse strand, counting down.
TTCCTAAGTGGACAGTTTGATTTCACACAAGTGTGATTGACTTGGAGTTACATTGTGTTGTTTAAGTGTTCCCTTTATTTTTTTGAGCAGTGTTTCTATATATATATATATATATATATATATATATATATATATATATATATATATATATATATTTGAGAGAGAGAGAGAGAGAGAGAGAGAGAGAGGGGTTAGGGAAAAATAATTTTCAGAAAACATCCTACAGATTCATGTCAACATTGTGTCAGACACAAATCAAATTAAGTCGTTGGAAGACGACAATAAATACATTAAATATATGAAATGAAACGATAAATACTGAAGCATTAAGCCTGACAGAATAAATGTCATTTAAAATGACGACCAGAGTCTAAAAGTGTGACAGCTGAAGGAATAGAGGATTCGGAGTATTGGACACAGGGTGAGGACCAATTTTGATGGTCTCTGCTGGCTTCACTACCTGAAGCTCCCAGAGAGAAAACAAGTTTCTCAGGTGTTATTGTTTACAGGTGCCAGTACTGGTGAACTGAACAGCTTTGCCTAATTTTTTTATCTTATTTTTCTTCATTTCTTCAAGGAAATGACTTTTAACAGAATGGTGCAGTCAGTGTTTGCAGAACCAAACAAGTTCTCTCTTCCCTTCCCAGGTCGGATTGAAGTACATTCAGAAATCAGTGTTTGGTGGGAGAGTCCAGCTTTCCAGGGTTTTGGTTGCTCTCCTCCAGCTGGGGAACTTCCTACTCTGTCCGCAGCGCAGCTTTGCTGGATGGTTGGTGAACATCTTTCTTTCCAAGAGGTTTTCAGCAGGGTTCAGGTCTGGAGATGGAGCTGGCCATGACGGGCTCTCGATGTGGTGGTCGTCCACCCAGAAGTCAGTTCTCCTGGCTGTGCGGCCTGGGGCATCGTCCTGCTGGAGATACTGGTCCTCTGAGTTGGGGAACATAGTCTAGTTTTTCTAGAACCTCATATGTGGCTGGTGTGAGAGGGCTGTAGACCTCTCCAGGTCAACTAGATGTTGGACTCCAGTCTTCTACAGTCCAGTTCCCGTGGTCTTTGTCAACCTTCTTCATGTCTCACTGATGGTTTTTTTTAGGCCTTGCTGGACTGCAGGCCTGTAGGAGTTTGTTTCATCCCAGTCTCAGTTTTCACCATGGAACCAGTCACTGGATGTCAGCCTGCACTTCTTAAGGGAATATATATATATATTGTAGAAGAACTAAAAGAAATAATAGAAAATAACACAGAAAAAAGACCCATCAGTCTAATGTGGTATTAATAAAGACAGTGATAAATAACTATATTAATAATGAAAAAACTCTGAGACGGAGCCAAAATCATTCATCTGAGGAAACTGGATCAAACTGTTGGTGGAAGTCCTGATCCAGGATTTAACTTTATGACACATCAGGAAGAAGCTCAAGACAGAAGATTTTATTAAAAAAAACACTGAAAATAAAAACTACTCATGGTCACATGACCACAAACAATAAAAGCATCAGGTCCTGGTCCAGGTCTGAGAGGTGACCTTCAGTTCATGGACCCCCAGATAAAGTTCATGTTCTCTGACTCCAACCAAGCTGGATGTAAAACACCCAGGGTGGATTTAAAGGATAAGTCGTGGTTCCAGCAGAGACTCCCACCGCTCCGTCACCTGGGGAGGAAATGAAGATGCTATTCCACCGTCGAGGCTCAAACACAAGCAGCCAGCATTGTTAAACCCACACACACCAACAAACTGCACAGATACAGGAGGGAAGTTCAGCAGCTTACCCAGCATCCTCTGGACACCGCGTACTCCACCCTCTCTGAGCCGTCTGGGTTCTGATAGACCAGGTCAAACTTACCGGGTTCTACAGGAGCTGTCGGAGAAACGGGGAGTAGAGAATCCCAGACATAAGCGACTAAAACTGGATCATCATGTCTGCAGCATCATGAGTCCAGACAGGCTGGAATCATTCCAGACTTCTGACTGGTTGAATCAGAAGATCTTGTATCCAGGTATCTATGTTCAAACCAAAACTGGATCCAAAACTGAAATGGTTCCTACCCTGAGAGGTGCTGAGGAGCTCCAGCTCTATCTGTTTGGAGGTTGGATCAAAGCTCAAGATTTTTCCCTCCTGAAACAGAAACCTGACTGGTGAGCACCAGGATTCAGAGCTGGCAGCTTCCGCCTCAGAAGGCTTCTTCCAACACGAGTCCACTCACCTTATAGTCAGATACTTCTGGGGTGTAGTTCTCTGTGAGCTCCAGCAGCTGTAAACCATGGAATCTGATCAGAAAACGGAGCTTATAATAATCATTCGGTTCATTAAGTCTGATTAATTTCTATCAGTGATCTTCAGCCTATGAGCTGAAAGTATCCGGAGTTACCAGCTAGCGAGATAACGGCGACTTTTTCTCAGCTGGACGCCATTTAAAGCTTGAAAAGTTCCAGATGGAATTGCGGAGGCAGGATGCAGATATTGGATCAGATAGTTTGGGACCGGTTGCACCAGACTGACCTTGAAGGCGATCTTCTGGCCCACTGGTGGGGGGGCAGCTAACAGCGGCAGGGAGCTGTAGTCTTGCTTCGGAGCGCCATCGCCTCCGTTCTGCAGAGACACAAGCAGCAAATAAAACCAATATATGCCACATTTTACTAATTACTTCATAAAAACGCTTATTTTAAAATATGCTTTTGTATGTTTGGCATATAAATTAGTTTATTAAGACATTTTTATACTTCTGTATTTAATCTTTTGTCACTTTTGGTTCTCCGTAGTTTTACAAGTTGAAGAAGAGCAGATTTCGGATTCCATCGAGTCATTTTTTATTCCCAGTAGAAGGTCAACAACGCATCAGATGATATCACTGAGACTTTTCACCATGTGATGAAAATATGAGCTGATAGTGAATCTGATGCAGCAACACGTCTGGAAAAAGTTGGAACAGGAGCAACTAAAGGCTGGAAAAGTAACTGGTACAAACCAGAAACACCTGGAGGAGCATTTGATAACTAATCAGGTTAACTGGCAACAGGTCAGTAACATGACTGGGTATAAAAGGAGCATTTCAGAGAGGCAGAGTCTCTCAGGTGGAAAGATGGACAGAGGTTCACCAATCTGAGACAAACTGGAAACTGTGGAACAATTTCAGAAAAATGTTTCTCAGACTTTGAAGATCCATCATCTACAGTCTAGAATATGATCAGAAGATTCAGAGATTCAGAAGGAATCTCTGTATGCATGGGACAAGGCTGGATGCTGGTGATCTCTTGCATTAAAAGCAGACATGAGTCACTACTGGAAACCACTGCATGGACTCAGGAAGACTTCCAGAAACCACTGTCTGTGAACACAGTTCACCCTGAAACCCACAAATGCAAGTTAAAGCTCCATCATGCAAAGAAGAAGCCAGATGTGAACAGGATCCAGAACTAGCACCTTCTTCTCTGGACCAAAGCTCATTTAAAATGGTCTGAAGCAAAGTGGAAACCTGGATGAAGATGTGAACTAGTTTGTGTAAAGCATGGACGGCGTGTCCTGCAGACTAAAGAGGAGAGGGAGCATCCAGCTTGTTATCAGTGGACAGGTGAAAAGCTGCATCTCTGATGGGATGGGGCTGCATTAGTGCCTATGGCGTGGGCAACTTCCACATCTGTGAAGCTCCATCAATGCAGAAAAGTACATGGAGGCTTTAGAGCAACATCTGCTCCCATCCAGACAACGTCTCTTTCAGGGAAGGCCTTGCAGATTTCAGCAAGACGATGCTGAACCACATCCTGGAACTACTTTTTACACCGTGCCGAACATCACCCTGAAACTACTTTTTACACCGAGCCGAACATCACCCTGGAACTACTTTTTACTGTGCTGAACATAACCCTGGAACTACTTTTTACACTGTGCCGAACATCACCCTGAAACTACTTTTTACACTGTGCCGAACATCACCCTGAAACTACTTTTTACACCGTGCCGAACATCACCCTGGAACTACTTTTTACACCGTGCCGAACATCACCCTGGAACTACTTTTTACTGTGCTGAACATAACCCTGGAACTACTTTTTACACTGTGCCGAACATCACCCTGAAACTACTTTTTACACTGTGCCGAACATCACCCTGAAACTACTTTTTACACTGTGCCGAACATCACCCTGAAACTACTTTTTACACCGTGCCGAACATCACCCTGGAACTACTTTTTACTGTGCTGAACATAACCCTGGAACTACTTTTTACACCGTGCTGAACATCACCCTGGAACTACTTTTTCCAGACGTGTTGCTGCCATCAGATTCACTATAAGCTCATATTTTCCATCACATGGTAAAATTTCTGTTTCATGATCTGATGTTTTGTTTATGTTCTACTGGGAATAAAATATGTCCTGATGGAAAATAACTGAATTCTGGTTTGTTCAGTAGCTTAACTCTGGGGAACATGTTGTCATCATAAGCTGCATCAGCGTTGACGGGACCTGCAGACACACCTGAAGGACCATGGACTTGTTTGTCAGGGAGTCTGTCCTGTAGGACGGCTCCATGTCACCATCACAGCTGGACCCGAAGCATCTCTGACCCCTGACAGACCTCCCCCGCTCTGCAGGACCACCACGCCAGCCTCGTCCCGCGCCGCGGCCTCGGGCGGGCTGCAGTGGACGTCGGATGACCAGCTGGATCTCCTCTTCGCTGTCTGAATTCTGAGGTTCTATCACTTTGTCGCATGGAAGCTCACCCACACTGGCAGACTGGTTCTTGGTCCAGTTTACAGACTGGTTCTTTCCACCTGAAGGAGCCTGCTGAGACTTTGGGGAGGTGGTGGCGAGGGGGGCTGGAGGTCTGGTTTTTGGTGGGATTTTAACAGTGAGAGTCTCATCTGAGGAGGAGTCAGTAGAAGATGAGGAGGCGGGGATTTTCTGGGTGGGTTTTGAGCTGGAACCTGGTTTAGGAGCAGCAGGAGTGGAGCAGGGGGTTTTCGTAGGAGCTCCATCCTCATCGCTGCTGCTGCTGCTGCTGCTGCTGGAGGCGGGTTTCTGTGATTTACTTGGGGCTTCTTGGGGTTTCTTGGGGATTTTACCTGGTAGGCTAACTTTAACTGGGAGTTCTGGTGGAGCAGCAGTTGGTTTGGGAGCAGCAGCACAGCTGTTCTCTGCCATCTTTTTCTTCTTCTTTCTTTTCATCCTCTTTTCCTCGTCAGCAGCTGCAACCTGCTTGGAACTCTCTGACATTCTCTCCTCACATCTTTCCTTCTTCTTCCTCTGCTTCTTCTTCGCCCTCGCACCATCGTCTCCCTGTCCATCCTCCCCAGAGTCTCTGCATCTCTTTTTGCACTTGGTTGTATCTTGACTGCTGTCGAGTCCGTTCACCTGGGCCACACACTCCACCTTCACCCTGCAAACAAAACACCTTTAAATCAAAGACCGGAAACAGACAATAAGGTTTCATCTTCTCCTGCCGTCCAGCTAGAGACGTGAGTAGAGGTTTGCCTGCAGCCTTCCGCTGGACGGCCTCATTTCACTCATATTATTTGGAAATCTGTTTTCAGTCACGCTCCTTCACATGCTGAAAGGTTCTTCTGCAGAGGAATCTTCTTTTCTAGCTCCTCCAGCAGACTCCTCTCATCCTCCAGGTGCTTTTAAATTATTTAAACATCTTTCAGATCAGTTTCTGGTCACAGATAAGACAAGGAAGTACAATCAGACGAAAGAGATCAGTCTCAACAGGTCCAACTGGTTTCCATGAACTGGTCTGAAGCAGCTGTGTAGAGTCACCACTGGGGGGCAGTACAGGCTGCATTAACACAATTTTTAATCAATTTCTCTAAGTGGTTGTAAGACAGCAGGTAAATTATGTCACGTGTAGCTCGAGCTTCTGTGTGTGGACACTTGTAAATATCTGGTTAGCTTCGGCTAGTTAGCTTTTGTAAAATGACAGGTTTCTGTTGTCTTGCAACTGTGTACTGGGGCCTAATTCCAGAAAGCGGGCTTAGTCAAAACTTTTGAGTTATTTCACGCAGAGAGTTAAAGGAAACTGAGTTTTCCATTTCACAGAATGAGTTCAGCTGGACTCTGAGTCGGTTACCATGATAACAGACTTTGGGACCTGGCAGGTTTAGACCCAGTTACTCTGCGGTTCTCCTCTTCAGCTGCACTTTTAGGTTGAAGTGACTCGTTGAGCAGACGTGGTGTCTCTGTTTTTTTCTTTTGAAAGATCAGTCGACATCAAATTATTCATGGGAAATCTGATCAGTCCTGGTTTACATATTTAATCGCGATGATTTTCTGTTGCAGCACTTTCCATTCACCCTGCAGTCCGTTATTTATCTGAATAATATTCTCAGCACCTCATTTAATTTTCCAAAATTCGTCTAACAAAAGAACAAAATCTTTGAATCACACAGTTTAGTTTTGTTTTTGTTTTTCTGCGAGTGGCAGTTTTCTGTACAACAATGATGATGTGCAGCACATTTCCATGGCAACTGTTTGTTGACGTGTGGATGCAGCGGATGGAAGAGCCGTCATGAACTCTGTATGCAATAATTACTTAAAAATCAGTGTTATATAAAGACAAATACAATCATTTAACGGTTCTATTTCCTGTAAGTGCATATGAAATTAAGACTTTACCATTTTCAAATTCAAGTTTATATTTTACAATATTTATTTATAAATTCCTTTTCATGCTAAATGCAACACAAAGTTCAATTTTTGTACTGCAGGACATTTGATCATCAATTTGTGCCACAACCGACCTTTAACTGATGTTCTAGTAATTATATTTCTATTTTGGTTTTACGAATTTTTATTAGGTAATTTGAAGTTTAAAAGATGTGTCTGCACACCCCTCAGAAAATGTGCGCCCCTGCTCACAGGTAAGATAACATTATTATATCATGCCTTAACAGTGTAGGCCTACTCCTCCTCCAGGGTAAAATGTCTTTTCATAAACCAGATGGACAGCTGATAACTTAAAAATAAAAAGCTGATTAAAACAAACCGTTTCTGATTTACTGAACATAACTTTGGATCAAGTTTTTGTACATATCTGTGTACAGATGGACATGTAAGTCTTTCTGTTCGCGTTCATTCCATCTTATTATTTAGCTTTAGTAAATAATACATCTAAATATTAGATTTATTATATTTAGTTTCCCGTGTTTTGGCGTCATTTTCTGAAAAACCACTGATGTTTGCGGGAAGGTGTGCAAACTTTATACCGGTGCTCTTTGCACATTTACACATCACGTGCAGTCAGAAAAGGAAATCTGCTGATTTTCTACGGGACAGTTTTTGGTCAGAAGTCTGTAATGACCCGTTTCTGTTCTACTAGCGACGCACGCGCACCTGACACTGTCGTTGTCGCGCACCACGTAGATGCTCTCTGTGTGCGGCAGGTAGCAGTCTTCTACGAACAGATGGAAGACGCTCCTGCGGCTGAACCCAAACTTCTCCCTGATCATGCTCTCCAGATCCGCCACCACGCGGCACGCGCTCAGGTCCACGAGCAGCCAGCACATCCTGCAGCCGGTGGTGGTCGGCGGAGGATAGTCGAAGAGCAGCCGCAGGCGGATGAAGCTGCTGCTGCTGGAAGCGGCCATGTTGAAGACCCACGTGATCTCCCTCCGAGCTCAAAGACAACACTTCCGCTTGGACGCTTCCGGTTTTACAATACGGACCCCTGGTGGTCTGGAGGTTCTGTGTTCAAGGGCAAAGTTAAAGTTATTACCTGACTTTAAATAAACAAATAGGGTAAATGTAATGCTGTACACCACAGGCTTCCAGTTCAGCTCTGAGTTCTGTCATCAGCAGAAACCAGAACCAGAGACTGGTTCTGGTTTCAAGCTGACTCAACGGACCCAGAAGTTGTGATTCTTGGAACTGATCTGGTTCTGAGGACTGATCTGGTTCTGGTTCTTTTTCCAGGGCTGATCTGGTTCTGAGGACTGTTCTGGTTCTGGGGACTAATCTGGTTCTGTTGTGGGTACTGAGCTGGTTCCAGGGACTGATCTGGTTCTGAGGACTGATGTTGTTTTGGTTCTGGGGTCTGATCTGGTTCTGGGGACTGATCTGGTTCTGGGGACTAGTCTGGAGTCTTATGGTGGTAAAATAATTTATTTTAAACTGCTACATAAACAGTTTATCGTTCATATTCACCAGTTATTTGTTCTTTTGTTTTAGTAACTTTATTGACCAGTTTTTCAAACAGAACCATTTCCAGAAGCGGCATCTCTTGATTTCATTGGGATTCATTTATTTATTTATGTATGTTTATTTATATGTTTGTAGCGAACTCCAACATAATTATTATTTTACAGCTAGTTTTTCCACATTTACGACCGTTAAGAGCTTTGCAGTAAGATGGTCCGGTCATTTAACAGATGATTTGGGAAATATTTAATATAAAATCTTTTTTTTTAAGAAATAATTTTATCCAATTAATATACAATATATAACATATATACAATAAAAGACTTTAAACTCTGAGTACTCCCCTTATTTCGATAATAGTTTGTTTGCTTTGTGACTCTTGGTCGGGAACCCCCGCTTCGGTCAGCTGAGCCAGGGTGCGGCCACGTGATTCCGGGTGTGTTCACGTGATCAGTTGCCGAAATCAATTCAGACCAGAGTCTTCCATCAACAATGGTTCGGTTCCAGTCTGTCTTCGGTCTGTTTCTTCTGGCAGTTTTCGTCAGTAAAGGTAGGGAGTTCGTTTCTGGATAAAAAGTTAAATATTTTCTGGATTCCTGGATTTAATTGGAAATCGAAAGTGTCGTTGTTCCTGGTCATGTGTCTGCGTTGCGTTCAGGGCTCTCCGGGGTCCTGGCGGAGGGGAAAGAAGCGTGGGACTACGTGGAAGTGAGGGACGGGGCCCACATGTTCTGGTGGCTGTATTATGCTGACAGTCCGTCCGCTACCTACGCCGACCTGCCGCTGGTCATGTGGCTCCAGGTACCAGTTATAAACCTGAACCTGGTCTGTCCGACTCCAGAGGTCCTTCATTCACCATTAGACCCAGTCAGCAGAGACTGTGGTTCTGTCTGGGTTCTGTTGAGTCAGTCTGTCTGTCTGTCTGTCACCATGAAACAGACTGTAGTTTCAGACTTTATTTCCCTTTTTCTTTCCTTTTTTCCCCCTAGACATTTTAAAATACATGACTGGTGTGACGAATAACATGTTGTTTCTATTTCTGCCATCAGAGCAGCATCCATCCATCCATCCATAGGGATGGACGGCGCCAACTTTTTTCCTTTTGATGTAATACCATCGGGTTATGACACTTCTTTATCAATACCAAAACTTTTTGTCCCTGATAGGCCTCCGTCTGCATTATTAACTTTATTGCAAGATGAAATATGAATCAAACACATGCTCATAAATACTTATGAAGAAATGCTATAAGATTACAATAAGATATACTGAGTTAATCAAATAGGAATAAGATTAAAATTTATTTTTCAATGATAATAATTAAACTATAAATTAATATCACATTTATTTACATTTCTAAAATTAAACATATTTGTAATATAGTATCTGTAATAAAATATAATATGCAACGTGTCATCAGTTTGTATAACTGATGATGGATAACTGGTGGTTGGATAACCGGTGGTTGGATAACCGGCGGTTGGATAACCGGTGGTTGGATAACCGGTGGTTGGATAACCAGCGGTTGGATAACCGGTGGTTGGATAACCGGTGGTCAGATAACCAATGGTTGGATAGGTTGTAATCTCTGTAAATGTGAAGCTGCTTTGAACTGAATCTAATGACTTTGTTCTTGAAGGGGGGACCAGGAGGATCAGGAAGTGGCTTTGGGAACTTTGAGGAGATCGGACCGTTGGACAGGGATCTCCAGGCCAGGAAGACCACCTGGGTAAGTAAAGTCATTTGGTTCAGCTGAGTGATGTCAGCAGTATGGGATCATACCACATTTGTGCGTGATGTTGGCTTTCAGCTGAATAATTAACTCCAGTCCTATAAAATCCTGGAATATCTCATATATCGGGTGATAAATCCCAGAATGGGAATGTTGTCTGGACTCAGAGACTGTCTGATATGTGTGTGTGTCCTTCAGGTCCAATCCGCCAGTGTGTTATTCGTGGACAATCCAGTGGGAACCGGTTTCAGCTACACCGACAGAGATGATGGCTTTGCCACAGACGTGGCCACGGTGGCCTCAGACATGCTGCTGCTGCTCAGACGCTTCTTCACACAGAAACCTGAATTCCAGGTTGGTCACCTCACACCTGAAGTCAGCTGAGCTCTCACCTGAAGTTTGCTGATGTCACACCTGAAGTCAGCTGAGCTCTCACCTGAAGTCTGCTGACCTCTCACCTGAAGTCTGCTGAGCTCTAACCTGAAGTTTGCTGATGTCACACCTGAAGTCTGCTGATGTCACACCTGAAGTCTGCTGACCTCCCACCTGAAGTCTGCTGACCTCTCACCTGAAGTCTGCTGACCTCTCACCTGAAGTCTTCTGACCTCTGACCTGAAGTCAGCTGAGCTCTCACCTGAAGTCTGCTGACCTCACACCTGATGTCTGCTGACCTCTCACCTGAAGTCAACTGACCTCACACCTGAAGTCTGCTGACATCTTGGGCTGACATCTCACCTGTTGAACGTTTGAGAAATCAGAGTGACTGATACTCAGAGCGAGAGCTGATGAACACATGCTGGTTTTATGAGGAGGAACAGGTTTACATACTGATGGTTGTTTAGAGAAGAACATCCTTTCAGAATAAAAGAACTGACTTGACGGTTTATCTTCACAGAGGATCCCCTTCTACATCTTCTCTGAGTCGTATGGAGGCAAGATGGCAGCTGTCATCTCCTTGGAGCTCACCAAAGTGAGTAACCTGCTGTTGAGATTAAGGTCTAGTAGTTGCTACATCAGTTTGTTGTTTTCTGTGTGAAATGAAACTTTATAAAAGCTTCATATCCAATCTGTTTGTTTGGTTGTTTGTTGTCAGGCCATAGCCAAAGGATGGCTAAAATGCAACTTTGCTGGCGTGGCACTGGGGGACTCTTGGATTTCTCCTCTGGGTTGGTATCAGCTCATTTGTCCTCCATTTTTATCTGAACCAATCCCATGTTTAAACTTTGGACTTCATATCCCGATGAGCTGGTCTGTGTATGTCTGTTAGTGGATCACCTAGAAAAACAGAAGAAGGTGGAATGAAGTCTGAATGAACCTGAGTTAATCCCAGGTGGTGCTATAAATGACTTGAGATTCTCTTATCTCTTGGATAAATTTTAAAACACATCATTAGCTGTCTAGTCTTGGACGGGTTGTACTTGAAACACAAATTTCCCTGAGGAATTCCAAAGGGATTAATAAAGTATTGCTGATTCTGATTCTGTAACTAAGCTTCCTGTTGGTGAATCTTGACTCTTGTCTCTCCTCCCAGACTCGGTGATGACCTGGGGACCGTACCTGTACACCACTGTAAGTAAGGAAGCCAACTGTTTGAAGCTGCTGGGGGGGAGCTGGTGTGTTGAGGACTGGACTGGTTCAGGAACTAGTCTGCAGACAGAAATCCATGTGTTTATACTGGTGGAGGAATATCACATTTTGAAGATCTCTAAGGTAGTTCCACAAGGTTTCTGTTATGGCCCCAGTCTTATCTATCTTTATTAATAATGTTGGGATTGACATCCAGCTCTGCGATGGACTAGTGACCTGTCCAGGTGTACCCTGCATCTTAGCTGGTAACTGCTGGGATAGACTTCAGCTTCCCCGCAACCCTGAGTTGAAAAAAGTGGTATAGAAAATGACTGGATGGATGGCTTGACATCCACTTAGCTAAAGTACACTTGTATGCAGACAACACCATCCTCTACTCAGCTGCTTCCTGCCTTAGTGTAATTATTGATCATCTGCGTCAAGGTGAAAGGGCAATCAGAGATTCAACTATTCGATGGACCCTCCTCTCCAGCACCCCTGAATAACCTTACCAGGGAGGCTGAGGAGTGTGATCCCCCTGTAGTTGGAGCACACCCTCTGGTCCTCCTTTTTAAAGAGGGGGACCACCACCCCAGTCTGCCAGTCCAGGGGAACTTTGTCCACGCGATGCTGCAAAGGTGTGTCAGCCAAGACAGCCCTACAGCATCCAGAGCCTGAAGGAACTCTGGGCGGACCTCATCCACCCCTGGGGCCCTGCCACCGAGGAACTTAAGAGAGCATAGGAGAGCTGATGCCAGGGTCCCCAGACTGCTTCCTCATTGGAAGTCATAACAGTGGGATTAAGGACGTCTTCGAAGTATTCCCTCCACCGCCTCACAACATCCTGAGTCAAGGTCAGCAGCCTCCCATCCCTAGTGTTGATGGAGCACTGCTTCCTCATCTGTAGCCACCAGATGGTGGACCAGAATCTACTCGAAGCCGTCTGGAAGTCATTCTCCCATCGCCTCTTCAAACTCCTCCCATGCCTGAGTTTTTGTCTTAGTGACCACCGAAGCCACGTTCTGCTTAGCCTGTTGATACCCTTCAGCTGCCTCCAGATTCCCACAGGCCAAAAAGGCCCAATAGGACTCTTTCTTCAGCTTGATGACATGCTTTACTGCTGGTGTCCACAAACGAGCTTGGGGACTTCCACCATGATAGGCACCGACTACCTTATGGCCCCAGCTCCGGTTGGCTGCCTCAACAATAGAGGCACAGAACACAGCCCATTCAGACTCAGTGTCCCCCAGCCTTTGCTGGACGTGGGAGTTGAAACTCTTTCTGACGGGACTCCCCGAGACGTCTCCAGCAGACCCTCACAACATGTTTGGGTCTGTAAGGCCTGACCGGCATCCTCCCTCACCATCTGAGCCAACTCGCCACCAGGTGGTGATCAGTTGACAGCTCCGCCTCTCTCTTCAAGTGTCCAAGACATGTGGCCGCAAGTCTGATGATACGACTACAAAGTCGATCATCAAACTAGAGTGTCCTGGTGCCAACTGCACAAGTGGACACCCTTATGCCTGAACAAGGTGTTCATTATGGACAATCCATGACGAACACAGAAGTCCAGTAACAAAACACCACTCGGATTTGGATCAGGGAGGCTTTTCCTCCCATCCTCTGTTACTTTATCTGGGGATAAGATTGAAAGTTTAAATACTCGGGCATCTGGGCAGACAATCAGCTCTTTCAGAGTGAACATCGAGCACCTGATAACCAATCTAAGAATTAGGTTTATGTTTTATTATCTCACAAGGTCTTGTTTTAACTTTACTGCAGGAAAAGAGTTGTAGAGGCAACATTTCAGTGTTTTAGACGGTGGTAAAATTATTTATATGCATGCTTCACCATTGGTCCCTGAGTTTTCTTATTCCCTACCCAGCACACATCATTGTGTTCTCCATAATCTGCTTTCGTGGCCCTATCAGACCCTTAAGAGAAAACATCACTGGTGGATTTTAGTCTCCAGAACTATCCTGGGTAAACTGGGTTCTATTTGAGAAGTTTCTTTATACCAATCAATGGCATTTATATTGAGTTAATCCAGACTGCTGCTGTTTAACAGACTAATAATTTTATTATGATATTATTATGATACCCCTGCTTTAAGCTTTTGTAGGAACTCATTTAACTGAGGTCTGTAAATGCTCCTCTGGAGATTTTATGTGTTTTATGGTTTTATTTAAGTGTTTTCTTGTGTGCTGAGTTTTATATGTGTTAACTGGTGTTGTGTGCGTTCTTGGCCGGGGAGGGACTTCCTGGTTTAATAAAAGTTAAATAAATGGAGTGTCCATCTGACTCGCTGTGTGCAGTCTCTGCTGGATGACTTTGGCCTTGCGGATGTGAACAATGCAGCAGAGAAGGTGAAGCAGGCTGTGGAGCAGCAGCAGTTCCTGAAAGCCACCGAGCTATGGTCGGTGGCGGAGACGGTGGTAGAGCAGGTTGGTATTGCTGCCAAGGATTCCTTATAGCAGCGGTCCCCAACCCTGGTCCTCAAGCCCCATTATTCTGCAGATCGTAGATGTTTCCCTGCTGCTACACACCTGATTCAAATGAAACGGCTCTCTGACAAGCTCTGCACAAGTCTACTAATGAGCCATTAATTTGAATCAGGCATGTTGCAGCAGAGAGACATCTAAGACCTGCAGGATTGTGGGCCTCGAGGACCTGGGTTGGGGATCTCTGCATAAGGTTACAGAGACATTTATCTCGGTCACAAAAACCAAATGTTCTCTGCAGAACACCAACGGAGTCAACTTCTACAACATCCTGACCCAGGAACCGGACGAAAAACTGGTTTCTTCTGCAGGACTGGACTTAATCTGTATGCCACACCCTCCACACACAGATGCAGGCTTGGTGAAGTTTCTCTGGTTAACTGACCCGTTCTTCCTCCACCAGCTCTGCAGGCTCGTCGCCACATCCGACCTCTCCACAGACAGTCACTCAGCCAGCTCATGAACGGACCAATCAGGAAGAAGCTGGCCATTATCCCTCAGAACGTCACCTGGGGAGGTACCTGATCCGAGAACGCTTCAGACTGACACAACCTGACCTCCTAAATGACCGTTTTCTATTTGTGGTGAATGTTCAGGTCAGGCTGAGGACGTCTTCAGCAACATGGCAGGAGACTTCATGAAGCCTGTGGTGGATGTGGTGGACCAGCTGCTGGCCGCCGGAGTCAACGTCACCGTCTACAATGGACAGCTGGACCTCATCGTGGACACTATGGGTACTTTCCTGTACCAGGACTGTCAGAGCTTCCTAACATGTTGTAGATCCAGTAGATGTTTGGTCTCTGTGGAGGTGAACTCGTCACAAAGATCTGTTTCTCCTCACAGGTCAGGAGCTGTGGGTCAAACAGCTGAAGTGGGAAGGACTTCCTGGTTTCAACAACCTGAGGTGGACCCCCCTGGATGATCCGGCCTCTCCAGGTGTTACTGGAGCCTTCTGCAAGACTTATAAGAACTTCAGCTTCTACTGGATCCTCAAAGCCGGTCACATGGTAAGACATCAGCTGGAAAAAACCATTAACTTCAGAGTTTCTCCTGTTGGCCTGCTGGCCGGTTCTGTAACACTGAGTAGCTGGGTCAGATGATCTCACCTGGTCATCTAGCTGGGTTAGATCCGTGGTTCCCAACCTGAGGTCCCTGACCCCCCCAGTGCCTCCAAAGATCACAGGGATCATAAAGGTTTTGACTTTCCTGTGTGCTTGTTAAAATGAAGTTCATGTCCACAAAAAGACGAACTGAGATGTCTCCGCCTAAGTTTTATTTTCATTTGGACGTTTCGTCCACATGGAACTGTTTTTTTGGAGCCAGAGTAAACGTTTGAAACCAGGTGAAATTTAAAAAAATTCAAAAGCTACTCATTAGGCCTCAGTGTAATCATCTAATCACTTCTGGTCCAGCTACCTTGGTTAGGTCCTGTGGTATAGTGAAGTCAGTCCTGGTCCAGGTCCTGTGGTTTAGTGAGGTCGGTCCTGGTCCAGGTCCTGTGGTTTAGTGAGCTTAGTCCTGGTTCAGGTCCTGTGTTATAGTGAGGTCGGTCCTGGTCCAGGTCCTGTGTTATAGTGAGGTCGGTACTGGTCCAGGTCCTGTGTTATAGTGAGGTCAGTCCTGGTCCAGGTCCTGTGGTTTAGTGAGGTCGGTCCTGGTCCAGGTCCTGTGGTTTAGTGAGCTTAGTCCTGGTTCAGGTCCTGTGTTATAGTGAGGTCGGTCCTGGTCCAGGTCCTGTGTTATAGTGAGGTCGGTACTGGTCCAGGTCCTGTGTTATAGTGAGGTCAGTCCTGGTCCAGGTCCTGTGGTTTAGTGAGGTCAGTCCTGGTCCAGGTCCTGTGTTATAGTGAGTTCAGTCCTGGTCCAGGTCCTGTGTTATAGTGAGGTCAGTCCTGGTCCAGGTCCTGTGGTTTAGTGAGGTCAGTCCTGGTCCAGGTCCTGTGTTATAGTGAGGTCAGTCCTGGTCCAGGTCCTGTGTTATAGTGAGGTCGGTCCTGGTCCTGTGTTATAGTGAGGTGAGGTCGGTCCTGGTCCTGTGTTATAGTGAGGTCGGTCCTGGTCCAGGTCCTGTGGTTTAGTGAGCTTAGTCCTGGTCCAGATCCTGTGTTATAGTGAGGTCAGTCCTGGTCCAGGTCCTGTGTTATAGTGAGGTCAGTCCTGGTCCAGGTCCTGTGGTTTAGTGAGGTCAGTCCTGGTCCAGGTCCTGTGTTATAGTGAGGTCAGTCCTGGTCCAGGTCCTGTGTTATAGTGAGGTCGGTCCTGGTCCAGGTCCTGTGGTTTAGTGAGGTCAGTGAGCTGGTAGTAGTAGAATAGCTCACGTCTGTCCTGGTAACCTGGATTTATCCTGCATTATTTCTGTTCTGTCTGAGAAACACCACGGTGCAGATGATTCGTCCTTATTAGAGAAAAAAGTAAGACTATATGTTGATACTTGAGTTTTAATGGAAGAACAGGACACAGCCATAAACTAGCTAATGAAAGCATAACCGAGCACTGTTTCAGCCCAGGGTGGGGGGTAGCGACATGAAGGGGGTCCTTGAGGAAATGACATTGGGAACCCTTGGGGTAGATGATTTCAGCTCCCTGATCCTCACAGGAAAAGATGGAGGTCATGTGGTGGGGGTGGCAACCAGAATGTACATTGTGAAGATTGTTGTGTTTTCAGTAGGTGCATCAAGTGAACCTGATGGTCTCTGGTTGTTTCCTCAGATCCCCTCTGACCAGGGACCCATGGCCCTGCAGATGCTGAACATGATCACCCAGCAACACTAATGCTGCTGCAGCTGGAGCGTGCCGACAATCACTGTGATCACATGATCTTTCCACAGATTTTCTCTGCTTCACCAAACTCAGATCATCATCTAACCCTTAATTTGTATCAGCTGCTGAATCAATAAAAATGAGTTTTTTTGTAAATATGCTGTCTGCTTTGTTCTGAGGTTCAGCATCAGAAGAATCTTCTCGACAAATATTTCCACACTTTGATGGCAACAAGTAAAGCTGTACTCCGTCTTTGTTTCAGCCAGGAGCAACGGATATGCCAAGGCTGCCCTTTGTCACCGATTCTGTTAATAACTTTTATGGACAGAATTTCTAGGTGCAGAAATTTTCTGCTCTTTGCAGATGATGTGGTTCTGTTGGCTTCATCGAGCCGTGGTCTTCAGCTGTCACTGGAACAATTCGCAGCCGAGCGTGAAGTGGCTGGGATGAGAATCAGCACCTCCAAATCCGAGACCAGGGTCCTCAGCCAGAAAAGGGTGGAGTGCTTTCTCCGGGTCTGCAATGAGGTCCTGCCCCAAGTGGAGGAGTTCACGTATCTCGGGGTCTTGTTCACAAGTAAGGGAAGGATGAAGCAGGAGATCGACAGGTGGTTCGGTGTGGCGTCTGCAGTGATGCGGACTCTGCATCGGTCTGTCGTGGTGAAGCTCCCGATTTACCGGTCGATCTACGTTCCTGCCGTCGCCTATCGCCATGAGCTCTGGGTAGTGACTGAAAGAACAAGATCGCAAATACAAGCAGCCGAAATGAGTTTTCTCCTCTGGGTGGCCGGGCTCTCCCTTAGAGATGGGGTTAGAAGCTCTGTGATCCGGGAGGAGCTCAGAGTAGTCACTGCTCCTCCGCATCCAGAGGAGCCAGATGAGATGGCTCGGGCATCTGGTCAGAATGTCTCCTTGACACCTCCCTGGTGAGGTGTTTCGGGCATGTCCCACCGGAACGAGGCCCCGAGGAAGACCCAGGACATGCTGGACGGACTACATCTCCCGGCTGGTCTGAGAACGCCTCGGTATCCCCCTGGATGAGCTGGTGAATGTGGCCGGGGAGAGGCGAGTCTGGGTTTCCCTGCTTGGGTGGCTGCTGCCACGACCCGACTCCAGATAAGCGGCAGACGATGGATGGATGGATTGCAATGGTCTCAATAATAGGTCTCGGTTCATCCAGTTGAAAACATTTACCTCCCCGTCACTCCCAGTTACCACAGGTGTGCCTCAGGGCTCTGTCCTGGGTCCCCTGTTGTTCATCTACCTCCTCCCTCTCGGTTATACTTCTAAAAAACACCACATACATTTTCATTGCTATGTGGATGACACCCAGCTCTACCTCTCCACTAAACCAAACTCCACCCTCCCAGTATCTTCCCTCACAGATTATCTTCAAGAGATTAAGGGGCCGTCCCCACGACGCCGGATTGCAGCAAAACCACTAAAGTATTTTAGCAAACCACCCTTTCATCCCCACGAAGCCAGGGATTAACTCCATGAAACCGATCATGTCTGAAGCCGGGTACCAAAGTGGATCGGTTTGAGTCCTCTACCGTCTGCGGTACTGTGCGTACAGCGAAGCTGCACAACTCGAGTATATGACGTCAATGTGATGAACACTTGCCAATCCTCCCTCAAGTTTTTTATGCTTTATAATCAAGCATTTTTTGAAGAAGATCAACTTCTTCATTAGTCCAAAGAAATGTTTCTCTTTTGCTTCGCAGTGAATCCTCAGCTATATTCTCTTCTCTGCTTCCGATGTGAACTTCTTGCAACATGCAGTGAGCCTTTGTCTGCGCATGCGTTGTTGTGCTCTAGCTTTGGAGTGTTCTCTTTAGCACGTTTTCACACCTGAACTGGCTTCGGTGCCATGTGGACATCGCCTTAGTCCTGGTTCACGTGAAACTTTCTTAAATAAAACAAATGTTATTAATTGGCAACAAATCCACTCTCTCTAAATCTGACAGTTTTTTCTTATATTCTTCTATTTCCTCCTCCCCTCAGTTAAAGAGTCTGGGTTTCATCCTCGTCAGCACTCTCTTTTACATCACATATCAATAACATAACCGGATTGCCATATTTTCACCTCCGCAATATCAGCCTCCTCCGTCCCTCCCTCACCCCGCCGCCATACTTGTCCATAGTCTTATCACCTTTCGCTTGATTACTGTAACTCCCTTCTGTTTGGTCTTCCCCAATAACTGGTTCAGAACTCAGCAGCCCAGGTCATCACAAGAACTCCATCTACCCATCACATCACCCCTGTTCTGCAGCAGCTCCACGGCTCCCCGTCATCTACCGGATCCACTACAAAATCCTGCTGTTCACCTACAAGGCCATCCATACCCTCGCTCCTCCATACCTTTCTGATCTCCTCCATGTCTCCATACCAGTCCTTTCCCTCAAATCCTCTTTGTTCATCCACCTCACCGTCCTCCCCCCCCGCCCGCCTTGTTACCATGGGGAGCAGAGCTTTCAGCTGCTCTGCTCCTAATCTCTGGAACTCACTCCCCTCATGACCCCTGCAACTTTGATCAAATACAACTGTTCAAATCTAAACTCAAAACACATCTGTTCAAACTGGCATACTCACTAATATTTCACACTGCTTTTTATTATTGTTTTATGCATCCTTTAATTTATGAGTGTATTTATTGATTTGTTATGCTTGTGTTTTATCTTGTAAGGAGACCTTGAGTGTCAAGAAAGGCGCCCACAAATAAAATGTATATTATTATTATAAATAATCATTATTATTATTATTATTATTATTATTAATAATAATCTAGAACAGAAGTCTTTAACAAGATGTCTGTGACCCCCAGGGGGTCCGTGGAGGTACTGCTAGGAGGTCCTGAAATTTTTGGTTGATTGGACAATTTTTTAAGAAATATATTTTTTTTATATTTCCACATAAATTTAAATCCACATGAACATGAATCCCACATATTGTAGGGAATGGATAAATGATGGCAACACACAGGGGTCAGTTCAAGCACAAGAAAGATGACCTTTGCCTCGGGTGGAGGGTGTAGTCACGAAGAGTGAACTTAAAACACAACATAAGAGACCATGACCATCTAAAAAAAAAAAAAATCTACAGCTGCTTTCTCCAGCAGATTGGAAAGAAAAGACAGAACTGTAGAGTCCAAATTTAGCTTTTTAGAAGAGAGGTTGAACCACAGCTATCCTACAACTATAAGGCACAGTCCCAGGTACAAGATGCTGATTTTCCTGCAGGAAGAGTTTGGGAAGAGTTAGGAAGGGTCAACACAAATCCAACAAATTTTAGGGAATGATGGATGTGTCTCCACCCATGAAAAACTGAAGGCCACAGACTATTTTGAGGAACATGAGGTCTTGAAAGAACCCAACCTTCAAGCGGTTTTCTCCCTCAACAAGACAGAGGAAAATCTCTTGGAATGATGGCGTTCCATCAAAACAAAAAAATCTGGGTAAAGTTGTTGAATGTTTTTCACCCTTTCATCAGTTTGTTGTCTGGATGTGAAGCTTCTTTCATATTTCTCTCCTTAAAGTGGGATCCAACCCGCAGACGGATAAACCAGCTCAGTCTTGTTTCTGTCCGACACTGCTGTATAGGAATATCTGGTACCTGCTGCAAACATGGCGTCCCTCAGGGCTCCATTCTGGAACCACATTTATTCTCTTCATCATGATGATGACTGGTTTGTATTTTTATCTTTTCGTGATATGTTGAATTCTCATTATGAATATCAGACAACTGAACTATCGTAACTGCTTCTCAGAACATGATGAGGCACATTCTGGTGCCATGGTAACCAGAGTTTGGACCAGAACATTGTAAAACCGGTGCAGTGATTTTTTTTCTAAAATACACATTTTTTACCATCAGCTCGTGTGAGCACCTTGGTACTGGTCCCAACAGAGACCTTTGATTTGGCTCCAGATTGGGCAGAAATCAAAGAACACAGAAGATTTTAGATTTTATCACACGTTGTATAAAGATGATTTTATTTATTAATAAAAGAATGTTTTCAGAGCTGAAGGAGGAAACATGATCCCAAAATCTGTCCAGCAGGTAGTTCAGCCTGGAGACCGATGGAAGAGTGTAAACGTTCCCAGTTAGACCTGGGAATACGTCAGTCTGTCCCAGCAGAAATCTGACTGAAAAGTCCACCTCCAAAAACCAGCTGAGATCTGGAGGAAAATCTACATTACAGAGGAGTCAAAGAGTAAAATGTCTCTCCTAGTAATTGTTCTTCATCTGGATCAGCAGAGTGGAGAAAATCTGGATTATAATCCAGGGTTGCTTCATTCTCTGGTTGGGACTGGGAATTTCTTCCTCTGAAGTCCAAAGAATGAACAAACTAAGGAGCTGTTTTCTGAGAGGACGGATAGAAGAGCAGCAGCTTCGTGGATTCGGATTCTGGAAACGATCCTTCAATCGTCTTAAAACTCAACTGACTGTGGAGCATTTTCCTCAGGGATTCTGGTCTTCTGCAGATCTGACAGATGATGGTTTCCGGATGCTTTCTAGACTCTGGGAGGCCGCTCCAGTTCACACTTCTGCTTTACAAAGAAACACTGAACATTTGCAGCAAACACACATTTCCTATTGGAATTCTCAGTGTTTCTCAAAGCCAGGATGAATCTCAGCTGTTTTTATCTAAAGAAAACAAAGAACACAAAAAATCTTTAAGACGGTTTAGTCTGCAGTGATCAAATCTTTCAGCCTGGAAGCTTCTCATTATATTTGCTTTGAGCTTCCCAGAGAAATCGTCTCCAGATCCTCTGTGTGGGATCACAAAGCAGATTCCTCGATGTAGCTGAGCGGTCTTCTTCCCCAGTGGCTCTCAGGGACCGGGACGCCCTTCCTGATCACCGGTTCCACCACCAGCTCCAGCAAGCCGGGCGGGTCGGGCACAGCCAGCTCTGTCACCCTGAACAGACTGGAGTAAGCCCGGTCCACCAGAACCAGCTGACCTGGCGGGATTCGTGGATCAGGTCCTCTCAGCCGTCGCCAGTACACCCTGAAGTAGCGCACCAGTTCCAGTGGGTAGTCCCAGCGCAGAGTGGCATTAAGGTGCAGGTACGAAGACCTGGTCTCAGGTGAGGAACCAGCACCACGCAGCCAAACTACATCATTAACGCACAAACCTTTAACAGCCGGGGGAGGCGCCTGCAGATCAGCCACGTCCAACACCTGAGAGGAGAAAGAGAAAATCCTCTCAGTCTTTCAATAAGTCACTGAGAGGCCGATAAATCATTTTATTTATGAAGCACTTATCTAAACAAATGTTACAAGGTGCTTCACACAGCAGCAATGAAAATGACCACAGATTAAACAAGTAACGGGCTAATATAACATTTAAATGTCCTGGAGATGTTTTCATGTGTTAAATTCACAGCAGGAGTAAAAGGCATCCATCACTTCTACAGAAAACCACCTTCCCCTGAAAGAGTCCAAGTTAGAGAGTCCGGATGTTTTCATGCTTCCAGTAACCTAATCATGGCATTCCCACCACCGCACTGGACTGTAGGGATGGTGTTCCTCCCACCGCCGCGCTTGACCATAGCGATGGTGTTCTTCTCACTGCCGACCGTAGGGACAGTGTTCTTCCTACCTCCACGCTCGACCGTAGGGACGGTGTTCTTCCCACCTCCACGCTCGACCGTAGGGACGGTGTTCTTCCCACCTCCACGCTCGACCATAGGGATGGTGTTCTTCTCACTGCCGACCGCAGGGACGGTGTTCTTCCCACCGCTTCTTGACCATAGGGACGGTGTTCTTAGGGTTGAATGATTCTCCTTAGCCAAATGTTGCTGTGGTCAGACGCTTCAAATTTTCTTTCATCTGATTAGAAAGATGAAGATCAGAAGTCTTCGTTTTTGTCCAGATGAGATTTAGTAAAGGACAAACAGGCGTCCCTGTTGTCATCTCGTGTGATCTATACACTCCCCCTTGCCAAGATACGTTGAAGGATCTTCCTGTGAGGTAGGACATAAACCACGAGAGGACAGATCCTGAGATGCCAAGCTCAGAGAGTGTGGAGAACAGTACATGATGGTTGACTGTGTCAAAGGCAGCAGACAGGTCCAGCAGTATAAGGACTGAGGATTGACCAGTGGATCTGGCAAGCTGTAGGGAATCAGTAACTGACAGGAGAGCAGTTTCAGTACAGTGGCCTATAGCCAGACTGATATGGATCTAACTGATTGTTGTCTTGGAGGAACTGTGAGACCTTACTGAAGACGGCACGCTCTAGTAGTTTAGACATAAATGGAAGCAATGAGACCGGCCGGTAGCTGGGTTGAATGTGGGTTTCTTCAGCAGCAGGATAACCCGAGCTTGCTTGAAGGCAGAAGGAAAGACACAGATTTAAGAGAGGAGGTGATAATATGGGTTACTGCAGGTTTGATTGTAGGTAAAATGCTCTGCAGGATGTCGGTAGGGACAGGATCAAGAGGACAGGGTCGTGGGTTTTTAGTTGACTAGAAGTTTAGAGACTCAGAGTTGAACACCATGAACAGTTGTCGTGTGTTGGGAGCATTGCGGATCTTGTTCTGATAAACGGCTATCTTGCAGGTTTTTGCTGGTACTCTGTACTCTGTCGTCTTTTGATTTGTGTCACTTTCTTTCTGCAGCCCTGAGTCCGGCTCTGTTATTCCTTAAAACCTCTGTGAGCCATGGACTGGGAGGATTTTGTCTGGCTGGTTTTGACACCAGAGGACAGAGTTTGTCCAGAGAGGAGGGGAGAGAGGAGCAGAGTGTTTCTGTAGCCTCATTAACAGACAGTAAGGAGAAGTCTGAGTGGGAAGGGAGGGTAGAGTAAACCAAATCAGACAGCTGTGTAGGTCTGAGGGAGCTCAAGTTTCTGCAGTAGGACGCCATTTTTGGAGCCGCTTGAGTGACATGAGGAAGGAAGACAGAGAATTTAACCAGAAAGTGGTCTCAGAGATGCAGCGGGGTGACGGACAGGTTGGCTGTGGAGCAGTTTCTGGTCAGCGCCAAGTCAAGAGTATTACCAGCTTTGTTTGTTGGAGGAGTCTGAACCAGTTTGAGATTGAAAGAGTAGATCAGAGCCAGAAAGTCATTTGCCTGTGGTTTGCCAATGTGAATGTTCATGTCTCCCATGACAATTAGTGGTGTGTCATCATCAGGAATGTCAGAGAGAATCATGTTCATTTCAGAGACAAACTCAGCTATACTGCCACCCGGAGGCGGTAAATGACCAGAATGTATGCAGTGATGGGTGTAGAGACCTTTACTGGTGATACTCAAGTGATGAGCAGTTAGCCATAGGACGGAGAGGTAAAGTTCCACTTTTTAGAAATAAGAATCCCTGTTCCACCTCCTCGTCTGGATAAATTCTGCATTGACAGAAAGGGCAGCTGGTGTAGCTGTGTTTTCTGGACAGATCCAGGTCTCAGTCAGGGCTAGGACCTGAATGTCTGAGATTGAGATATCCCTGCAGCTCTGACCCATTACAGCCAACAGAGGCCAGCAGCTTATCTTGGTGACACGTCTTAACAGAAAAAACTAACCTTCTAAAGGGTTGTTTTTCTCCAAGGTTCTTTTACATTCCTATTGGAAGCTCCTCATGTAATTGACCCCACTGCTCTTATTGGGACTATAAATTGTCCAAGGACCTCCGAGGCTTAATTATGCAAACATTTATACATTCATTTTAAATTACAAAACTTTATAAAGTTTTCAAAATTAAGAACATCCAACCTCTGCAATACCTCAGAATGGTGAGTTCTAATAGGTTTCCTAGACAATATTTATAAAGCTCTGTTTTAAATCATTCTCACTGGAGTAATTGCTGTACTGTTTTTACCCCATGTGGGCTGATACAATGATGCCTCGCTGACGCTTCAGTGCACCTTGTGTAGTAAAGTACCTGGAGCTGACGCAGCTGATCTCACTTTGTTTGATTGCAACCGGCTGAAATCGCCTCTTTCTGCTTTGCCCTGAGCAGTAAACAGTGGGTGTGACCCGCGTCACGGCCTCAACTGGTTGTAGAGAGAAGGTGCTAACGACAGAGCACCACACTAGCGATGTAAACAATAACCTGAAACCAAGACAGAAACTCAAGCAGTAACTCACCTAACTGGTTAAACCATCCACGACTGAAATCAGTGCTTTCTCTGTACTGTTTCATACTTTTAAAATGAAAACATTGATAATTAATCAGAAGAAGGTAAAGCCTTGTTCTGGAGGGTGATGACTGCTGGCAGGAATGATCTACTGTACCTGTCTGTCTTGAATTGGACCTGAAGAAGCCTCTATCTGAACACACAGTTGGGTAGGAGATGTGATAAATGATAAATGAAGTACATCTTCACAACAAAGTGGATTGGACCTGATTTTATCCCTTATCTGCCAGGCTATCCATGAACACTGTAGGGAAGTACCAGCTCACCATCAGCTCTCCCAGCCTGCAGCTGAAAGGTGTGTCCTGAGGTTCTCCGACTCGATGGATGAGGACACAAACCTCCCGGAGGATGCAGCTGTGAAGCTCTAGCTGTGAACATCTGTTAAAACAGTGACATTAAGATAAAAAGAAGACTATCAATCCTGAAATGAGACTTAAATTAAGTCAGGTGTGACTGTCCCTCACCTGTGAGTCCAACCAGATGGATTCAGGTTCCCACACAGCTGAGAGAACTGGTTCATTAACTGGTTATCACCAGTAACTACAGTCAAAACAAGACAACCATCATCAGTTTTCAAGATACAGGGACACTATGGTTATGTTTATATATTATATATATATATATATATATTATACACATGAATATATCATGCATGTCACTACATTACCATCAATGCTACCTATTACCTGGGCAATAACTTGCTTCACAACCCAAGTGCAATGCTATACTATGTGCAATACGAAATTCATTTAAAGCAATATTACAACCTGTGAAATACTCTACTTACACCTTATTCTTAATCCTACCCGCACTTTGTATTTTATACTTTACTATATTTTATCATAATAAATAAAAGGCCTGTTGAGATGCAAGTGTTTATTTTTTGGGGGGCCTGAATATACCTGGAAACTCATGAAAATTAGCGTACTCGCCCAAAGGAATGTGAAAATTTCAATATGGTTGGCGTCACGTAAAAAGGGCACGTGCTCGAACAGCGCCACATATTGTGGCAGCCCCAAAACCACAGTTCAAACAAAGTTCGTAGATCACACTGAGCAGGACAAAAAAATCCTCTTGGAGCTCAATCCTAAACCCAACAGAAAGTCGGCCATTTTAGGTTAAAGACTGGTAAAAAAAAATTGATGGGCTTATAACTCTGAGATTCTTGGCACAAAAATCTTATATATTATAATTATTATTAAGTCGTTCATTCATGCATTCATTCTCTGAACCGCTTAGTCCATTACGGGTCGCGGGTAAGCTGGAGCCTATTCCAGCATTAACAGGTGAGAGGCAGGTACACCTGGACAGGTCACCAGTCCATCGCAGGGCCAACACAGAGAGACAAACAACCATTCACACTCGCACTCACTCCTAGGGAGAATTTAGAGTCAACTTAACATGCATGTCTTTGGACAGTGGGAGGAAGCTGGATTACCCGGAGAGAACCCACGCTGTGTGGAGAACATGCCGCCCTCAAGGTTTGAACCTCCTCCCAGCCGATTCAAGCCAGCGACCTTCTTGCTGTGAGAGCTGCTGTGCTAACCACCACACCACCGTGCAGCCCTATAACATAATTATTAATATTCTGTAAACAGTAACCAAGTTGGTGATACTTTCCAATGAAAATTGACTTCACTGATGGGTGTGGTCGTGGCGGCATGACATCATAAATCTCTATAAATCACCCAGAATTTAGCCGATCACCATCAAACTCACAGTGATTAATAAGAGTCCAACCTGATCAGATTCATGTTACCACTTCTTGTCCAGGTCTTAGCCCCACCCACTGTTTGGTCCTGCTTTTCAAAGATTAACCTCACACACTTGAAACAGCTTCACAAAGACTTTCATGGTACCACAGTAAAAATCTTAAGTTCCTTCGCCAAACGTAATCATGGCGAATATTGCTCCGACACTATGAAACAGGAAGTCCCCGTAACCTAGACCTAGACATATAGACACAGACTATGGCAAAATGGATTAAAAGGCGAACTGCACACCCCTGCATGAGCACATATGTGGCTGCAGGTGACGGCGAGAGCGTCGCGTCAGGGTGGTTGCCAGGGGACGCGGTGGTACAAGACGGAGCGGCGCCGTAGGTGCGAGGGCCTCCATCACTGCTTGCGCCTTAATTAATATAATTTTGCTCTTGAGTAAAAGGAGGGCTAGAGCTGGACTAGAATAATGTGAAAAGGAGGATTTTTAACAAACTCACATCCGACCTCCTGGACGTTGACGTGAGTGCAGCGAATTGCATCTATTGTCTTCAGCTGCAAAGAGACGACGATCCCAGCTGAGGCCTTGTAGACGATGGACACCAGGGTCTTCAGAGCCAGCGGAACATGAAGAGACAAGATCCTAACAGGTGGAAGAAAACAGAAAACAATTTGCTGCTGTAGCTACCTGACCCTAAAACAAAGTCTTCATCCTGGAGAGGCTGCTGGGGGACATCCCATAATGCACTGGGCTCCTCTCTACTCTCTTTGCTCTCCACGTAGAAATATCTGACATTGTTGTCATTCCTGTGTTTCTCTTCTTCTTTCTCAACAGGAATCCCTGGATTAGAGTTCTGTTGCTTGTTCACCCCTCTTTTCTGTCCTCTCCACCCCACCCGGTCCAGGAAGATGGCCCACCTTCCTGGTTCTGGTCCAGATGGAGGTTTTTCTTAGGTCCTTTTTAGATAAATATTTCTATGAATGGTTTACATGAACGCAGTTATTACAAACTGGACTAGAACCCACACCCACTTGGCACAAACTGGGGTCCTGAGTGCTGCAGGAATGACTCCCTCCAGCAGCAGAGAGCAGCCTCCGTTCCAGGCATCCTCTGGGCAACCTCGGGTCCTCAGCCAGCCCTGGCCCTGCAGGTCCGGGTGGAAGTAGAGGGACTGGATCTCCTGAGCAGTCAGGTTGAACCAGCTTCTCGCCGCCTCTACCTGCATGCACACACACACACACACTCTTTTTTTATTCACATTTGTATGCTAGTGCTCATGGTCCCGTCTGTGTCACAGACTGTGAGGGAACAGAATTTACTGTAACACCAGAACTGAGGCAGGATGAGATGTTAGGACCAGTCCTGACTAACTTTCTCAACTGGTGTCTAACCAGCATCTCTCTCTACACCACATGTTAATACATGTTAAGGCTTTAAGGATTACCCAGATACACTAATGGTTATGTAAGCGATGGTGGACCAGGATAAGTTTCAGGAAACCTCTCAGCTTCATTTGAACTGAATGAAACTAAAGATGTAATGCTTTTCAACAAAACTTTACCGAATTAATATTTCAAACCAGACGTTTTAAACTCTGGAATGGATCATGAGGCTGTGCAGATTTCCCATCTGGATTTAAGTATAATCTTTATCATTTAATGTGCAGAGGTGTCCACTTGCTCATCAGAACTGATTGGAGGAGAAGATCCACCCATCCTGACTTTTTATCTCAGTGTCATTCTTCTCTGAGCTCAGTAAGGAGGGACTGAACACTGAATACTCAGACAGATAAAAGTGCTTCATCTAAACCTCAGAAACGTTAGACGCACTGATGCGACCAAAAAAAAAAAAAGTTAGTGGTACTCTACAGATTTGTGGTTGCATGTGCAACCAAAATGATGGCCCTTTTCAGCCCTGAGGGGTACGGGTAGAGTTTCAGATGATTCAGTGTAGATGTGAGTGGGTGGGTTGGAGGAAGTCTGTGGTGCATCTTTTCTCTTCCTCCACCTGGTCAGTACCTGTCCTCTCCAGTACACGGCCTTTCCAAAGCCCTGGCAGAAGGAGGAAATGAAGGGGAGCTGTGCAGCCAACTGGTGGACGTACAGGTGATCGGACAGAAGAGACCAGAACCTGCAGAACGGGGAGAACTGGTAAACATCCATTTCAACAGCGGACTGATTTCTCACCATAAAAACGATGGAATTGTCTCACTTGTCTTGATTCTTGCGGAATTCGCTCCTATCGCTGAGGCTTTCATACACCCAGCCTGGAGCAAAGATGGCTGCAGAGAAGTTGTGCCTCCGGATGATTTCCAGAGCCTGGCGACAGTAAAAAACACATAGACATTATTAATTACTGATGACCTGAAACACCATAAATCTGACTCAAACTGACCCAGACCTTGTTGGTTTCAAACATTCCTCCCACCACCTTTCCTCTAGCAAACACATCCACCCCGACGTAGACGTCGGCCTGGCGGCCTTGGATCCCGCTGTACTCCTTCATCCACTCCAGGTTCTGCTCGGTCCAGTTGTAGTTGGTGAAAAAACCGTCACACGCGTCAAAAAACATCCTGTAACAGAGGAAATGAAAGAGCTGGAAGGGTTTTTATTACGATAATCTTGAGATCATAAATCAGATAATGGCTAAAATTTTAACCAACAATCCAAATATTTGTAATAACTCCACATTTTGAGACGATCCAATCAGAGCCAGACAGAGCGGGCTGCTGTGCTCCGACTACCTGTTGGACTGGTTCAGCTCATTCTGCCACTTCAGCTGTCCGTCCTGGACCACGCTGTCATACCACAGGACCAGGCTGCCGGACACTCGCTCATGCATCTGTTCTGTCAGATAACGCAGAAACAAAGGTGTGTTCCTCACTGCAGCTTCCTGCAAACAGACAGAAACACATATGAGCTTCTAATCTTCCTGGAGTGGAGGTCCCAGCCAGTTCAGCCCAATATCAGAGCCAAGATCTCCATCTCAGACTCTCCAGGTCTCAGTTAGCAGGTTAAATGTTAATGTTCATCACAGTCCAGTTACACAAAGACTAAACCAGTATGTCTTGTTTGGAAGGGTTGCAGGAGAAATCCTCTTCTCTCTAAGAAGAACATGGCAGCACGGCTTAGGTACAAAACAACTCACAGCAGCTCACAGCACGGTGGTGGAGGGATGATGGTCTGGACATCTTGCGGTCACTGAGTGGACCATGAACTCCTCTGGATACCAAAGTCTTCTAGAGTCAGATGTGAGTCCAAAGGTCCAACTGCTAAAGCTTGGCCGAAACTGTCTCGTGCAGCAGGACAAAGATCCCAAACAGAGCAGCAGATCTACACCAGGACGAAGATGGTGACCTGGTCCAGTCCGAGTCCAGACCTCATCCTGACTGCAGGAAACAGACAGGCTGGAGGGGTAGGAGGTCTCAGTGTGGTCCAGTCCGAGTCCAGACCTCATCCTGACTGCAGGAACCAGACAGGCTGGAGGGGGAGGAGGTCTCACTGTGGTCAAGTCAAAAGTCCAGACCTCATACTGACTGAGATGTTGTGGTGGGACCTTCAGATGCTGCAAACCTGAATGACCTGAAGCACCGATGGGAAGAAGAGTGGAATTCCTCCTCCACCATGAGAGATGGATCACAAAGAGTTTGCAGTTTCATGTTTTTGTCTTGATTCTAAAATAAATGACGTGTAGAAATGTGACTCACCGTGAGGACGTTCTCTATGTTGACGAGCCAGCCATCGAAGCCGTAATACTGACTGATCTGGACCAGTTTATCGGCCACTTTCCGGTACGACTCCTCATCTTTCAGGAAGGCCTCACACATCGTGGCTCCGTCCGTCCACTCCGTGATAAACGTCCCTGGAAAACACAGGCCAATCACAGCACAGTGTTTCCTATTCTAGAGACAACAAGATGTCTGACCACAAACAGAAATTGTGCCCTAAAATGTTGACAGAACTCTTTTTGATACCATCTTAACAGCTTTCTCTACATCCACGTGATCCTGCTTCGGCGGCTGAAGTCTAAGCTACATCTCAGGCTGACAGAATCACACACCTTCACACTCACAGCAGCTAATTTAACATCACAGGTTCACAAAACACAACTGTGCTGGTGCTCTAGCTTCAGATGGGGAAACACCACCATCCCATTCTGATGGTAGTGGGATGAATGTAAACTGCAGTAACAGCATTAAACTGGACCAGTTTCTGTCATCCAGCTGCTTCCTGCTCACCCAGAACAACAACTCCATGTTTATGTGCAGCATTGGTCCAAACAGCTGGAGGGATGGTGACCAGCTGATGAGTGAAGTAGTTGAAAATATCAATGTAGTGCCAGTGGTAGAAGGCGTACGGAGTCTCTGAACTGGTTCCCTGAACAAACCTGAAGAGGACAGCAGAGCATCTTCTCATGAAACATGGATGTCCATGCACATACAAGAGAAACATGATGGTCAGAGCAGGACACATCCACACCTGTCATCAAGGTATCCACCCATCATGTCATGGGACACCAAGGTCCGACGGGGAGAGCTGGCAAGAGGAGGCTCCCGAGGCGCCAGAGGGGCTACTGCAACATTGAAGGGGTTTGCTTCACTTCGTCTCCATGACAACAACTCCTCCATTGTGTGAAGACCACAGCTGATGGGTTTGGTGGTGTCTGCATCATAATATTTGGCTGAAAAGAAAAAAAGAAACAGAAAAGAAAATAGTTTCAGAAAAAAACATGAAGACACACTGATGGTTTCCATGTTGGTTTCCACATCAGCTGACCTGGAAGAAGTGATGGTGTAGAGCTGATGACCTCCAGGATGTCCAACTCCATGGGTTGATCCAAACAAGACTCCAACCTGGTGATGGACGGAGAGGTTGAAGCAGGTGAGTAAAACTGAATTTCTGATTTACATTTTATCTAAAACCACAGTTTCAACAAACTCAGGTCTCTGTGTAAAATGTAAATAAACCAGAATCCCATTAGCTCATCTTTTATTCCCAGTAGAAGATTGACAACATTTCAGCTGGTGAAACTGAGACTTTTCACCATGTGATGGAAAATATGAGCTGATAGTGAATCTGATGCAGCAACACATCTGGAAAAAGTAGCTCCAGGGTGATGTTCAGCATGGTGTAAAAAGTAGTTCCAGGGTGATGTTCAGTATGGTGTAAAAAGTAGTTCCAGGGTGATGTTCAGCATGGTGTAAAAAGTAGTTCCAGGGTGATGTTCAGTATGGTGTAAAAAGTAGTTCCAGGGTGATGTTCAGCATGGTGTAAAAAGTAGTTCCAGGGTGATGTTCAGCATGGTGTAAAAAGTAGTTCCAGGGTGATGTTCAGCATGGTGTAAAAAGTAGTTCCAGGGTGATGTTCGGCACGGTGTAAAAAGTAGTTCCAGGGTGATGTTCGGCACGGTGTAAAAAGTAGTTCCAGGGTGATGTTCGGCACGGTGTAAAAAGTAGTTCCAGGGTGATGTTCAGCACGGTGTAAAAAGTAGTTCCAGGGTTATGTTCAGCACAGTAAAAAGTAGTTCCAGGGTGATGTTCGGCACGGTGTAAAAAGTAGTTCCAGGGTTATGTTCAGCACAGTAAAAAGTAGTTCCAGGGTGATGTTCGGCACGGTGTAAAAAGTAGTTTCAGGGTGATGTTCGGCACAGTGTAAAAAGTAGTTCCAGGGTTATGTTCAGCACAGTAAAAAGTAGTTCCAGGGTGATGTTCGGCACGGTGTAAAAAGTAGTTTCAGGGTGATGTTCGGCACGGTGTAAAAAGTAGTTCCAGGATGTGGTTCAGCATCGTCTTGCTGAAATCTGCAAGGCCTTCCCTGAAAGAGACGTTGTCTGGATGGGAGCAGATGTTGCTCTAAAACCTCCATGTACTTTTCAGCATTGATGGAGCTTCACAGATGTGGAAGTTGCCCACGCCATAGGCACTAATGCAGCCCCATCCCATCAGAGATGCAGCTTTTCACCTGTCCACTGATAACAAGCTGGATGCTCCCTCTCCTCTTTAGTCTGCAGGACACGCCGTCCATGCTTTACACAAACTAGTTCACATCTTCATCCAGGTTTCCACTTTGCTTCAGACCATTTTAAATGAGCTTTGGTCCAGAGAAGAAGGTGCTAGTTCTGGATCCTGTTCACATCTGGCTTCTTCTTTGCATGATGGAGCTTTAACTTGCATTTGTGGGTTTCAGGGTGAACTGTGTTCACAGACAGTGGTTTCTGGAAGTCTTCCTGAGTCCATGCAGTGGTTTCCAGTAGAGAATCATGTCTGCTTTTAATGCAGATGATCACCAACATCCAGCCTTGTCCCATGCACACAGAGATTCCTCCTGAATCTCTGAATCTTTTGATGATATTCTAGACTGTAGATGGTGGATCTTCAAAGTCTGAGGAACATTTTTCTGAAATCGTTCCACAGTTTTAGAGCTAGTTTGTCTCAGATTGGTGAACCTCTGTCCATCTTTCCATCTGAGAGACTCTGCCTCTCTGAAATGCTCCTTTTATACCCAGTCATGTTACTGGCCTGTTGCCAGTTAACGTGATTAGTTGTCAAATGCTCCTCCAGGTGTTTCTGGTTTGTACCAGTTACTTTTCATGGTAAAATGTCTCAGTTTCATCATCTGATGTGTTGTTGATCTTCTACTGGGAATAAAAGATGCTGTTATATTATTACATTTAAATTTTTCACAGTATCCCAACTTTTCTAGAATTGGGGATGTAAGTAAAAGAAAAAAAAGTCAGGTGTGTCCAGCAGAGGTTCTATGATGAAGCTGTGGAGAAAAATCATTTACACAAAACAAATGGGACACATTTAAACAGGACCAAGTCCTTGCATGTATGTGTGTGTGTGTGTGTGTGTGTGTGTGTGTGTGTGTGTGTGTGTGTGTACAGCCGGAAAGTCATGGATGAGTCAGTTCTTCCAGGTGTTCCAGCAGGAATCCGAGTGTAGCAACAATGGAAACAACGCGTAAAAAAACATCGGTAGGAATAAATAAAGCTGTAAACAAAATAAACTAGTTCCACCTTCGTTTAGTTCGCTAGCTAAAGTTAACGATATCCAGTGAATTTGGACAAGAAAATATGTCCAGGTGAAGTTAAACTGTCCCAGTACTTCTGCAAACAGGATTCAAACTGAGACAGAAGTTTCTAGTGACATAAAATTTAGAATAGAGAGCACGGATTCATCTGTGTACGGTACCGGTTCGGTTCGGGTTCTTCCTCTCTGTTCCCTCCGTCATGGACAAACTCGCTTTGATGGCCAGCCAGCGCCATTTCTCTGCATTTATGACAGAAGACCCGTCCACAAGCCGACCAGGAAAAAGCCGACCAGGAAGAATGAGGGCGCGTTCTGTCAACGTCATTTCTAACAAACTTCCGGCTTCATTCCTTCATAATTAAAGCGTATTTTTGTACAAAAAATCATTCAGTACGAAAGCAAACGGTTTAAATATGTTTTATTTGTATGTTTACTTTTTATTTAGTACTTAAATGAAAAAGGCGAACATTTACCCGCAAAACCAAAGCTTTCAAAGTTAGAATAGGTTTAGGATTGAGTTAAATATTTATCCAATCCAAAACCCCTCTGCCTATAACTACAATATTGACACTTTCACACTATGTCATCAGGATATTTATAACATCACAAACCATAACACACCATGATAATAATACCCTCTCACAATAAGCCATACCACATTGTACATTGTTTTGAAAAAGCCTGTTTTTAAAGCCTGTTTTTGTTTTCTTTACCAAATAAATGACCAAACTATTACCTGTTTCAACTACAGGAAACATGTTTGAAATATTTATAAAACCACCCTTAGATACAATATCCAACATTGTTTTGTAGGACATTATGTTCCAATTTAAAAAAATAAAAAAAATAAATAAATAAAAGCTGTGTGAATTTTTTCGCTATGTTACATTACACTCCACTGATGAAAATGCGTTTTTATTTATTTAGATTAAATGTTTATAGCTCACTGCCTGGAAGAAGATTGACTAAAACAAAACGAGTTGGACAAAGGAACCAAATCTTTTGTTGTTGTCCAAGAAGAGACGCTGATTGAGAGAAGATTCGTCTCTGGCACGAATCCACAAAGGCAACAACAGAGAAAACTGGGGAGATTAAAGATGGCAGCCAGAACTACACACTTACACGGTCCATGGTGGTAAACCTTCACACTGTCCTGATTGAACTGTGGTTTTTGTTAACGTAACTTAACACACACACACACACACACACACACATTTTTTATACGTTATTTTGAATGAAATGCTTTTAATGACTAGATAATTTTAGATTAAGTGATTTTCTTTTTAAAAGGCGTACATTTGTTTTAAAACGCGTGGTTCCTAATAGGTTAAAGCACGGCTTGGGTCACGGATTTGGTTCGCCTTGTTACTGATTGTGGTGTTCGGTGGAGCATCTTTACCAAAACGCTCTCCGACTGCGTCCTTCCATCCCGGAATTGACGTCACACGCACCTCTCAGACTGCTGAATGACGTTCTCATATAGCTGCAGAAGCTCGACAGTAACTCCGACCCAAGTCGCTGATGGAGCCTGTTAAAATCCATCTTCATCCGTGGACAGCTAACCAGTATCGACATTAAAAACAACAAGAGCAAAAACTACATTCTTCGATCTTTTTAACAAGCTCCGTATTGTCACAATACGATGTAAATAGTATTTTAAAACAGGAGGCGAAAGATTGTCGACGCCAACCTCATCCGGAGACAGCACACAGAAGAGCAATTTATTCGCTCCAGCAGTTTTTTGTCGTCGGGTTTTTCTGCCGATTCTGGTTGTTAAACAAACTAGAGCTTTAAACCTGAACATATTTTGGATATTTTGGGGCTAGCGAGCCAGCATCCTAGCCAATTTACAATGGAGTTGAGAGTAGGAAACCGATACAGACTGGGCAGGAAAATTGGAAGTGGATCGTTTGGAGACATCTATCTGGGTATGTTGCTGTCACGTAAACTTGTAATATTGTTTGATTTTGTTTCCATGTATCTAAAATTAGAAGGAAAAATTCAGGAGTCTGCCAGTTAGAAATCAAGGAGAGGCTGCAGTACAATCAACTGTTCTGTTAGATGTTAGCAACATTAGCTAACAGGCTAGTAGTTCGTCTATTCTCAGGGAATATTTTAGTCAACAATGTGAGCTTTTTTTGAAGTGTGTGTGTGTATATGTATATATATTTATAAAGTCAGTGTCTATACATACAACGTTAAAAACAAAGCTATGACCTGATGGTTGGTGTAAAAGTAAGCAGTCAGCAGGACTATATATGTGTTTCCAGTCTTAACCAAATAGGAGCAGTTGCAGTCTAAGACCAGGATGGCTGACGAGGCCAGTCTTTAATTTTAGGCTTCTGAAATGCCAGATGAGATATTTCATTTAAGCTGTTTCAAAGCTAAATAAAACAAAGGGTTAAACTGGGCCTACTGTGAGGTTTTCATCATAAAAATGACAGCTACACAGATGACAGGTCGAATAATCAAATTTGAGGATGTCTGCTGTATATTTGATTAGGGACAGCTCGGTTTCCTGCTGCGATCAAGCTGTCTGCAGCTTGTTTAATAAATCAAATTGCAGCTTTATTAGCTGTCTGGACATGGTCCTATAAAGATTTCACCTCCACCTAGCTCAGTGTTTCTCAATCCTGGTGCTCAGGGACCACTGCTCTGCATGTTTTAGTTCTTTCCAACTCCAGTACACCTGACTCAGATTAACTGACCTGCTTGTCAAGTTCTTTGCAAGCCTGCTAACAAGCCATTCATTTGAGTCAGGTGTGTTAAAGATGGACACCTCTAAAACATGCAGGGCAGTGGTGGTCCCCAAGGACCAGGATTGAGAAACACTGACCTAGTCTGACTGTGTTAAGGCACATTTATGCTCCCATACGTATGGAAATGGTGATGTCTATTTCAAATATTGTCATACGTGGCCGTCTTCATACTTCCATGCGTATTCTACGTTGCTCATTTCCCCGAGCAGATGTCACTTTCAGATATGTTTAGTGGCGGTAATGCGTCGCTATGAAGTTGCTTCCAACCGCCCAACACGCCCTAAACACACACAGTCCTTTTTTAAAAGCTCCTGTAATTTTTTACAATTGTCTTCATCTTCATTCTTCTTCTGCTCCCCCCCCCTTCCTGATCCTCTTCTTCTTCTCAGGTTTTTTTCTTTCCCTGGTCGCATGTCAGCTATCATGCATACCACCAGAAATCACGGGGGCAGCTCAGCACTGCCCCCGTGATTTCTGGTGGTATTGCTCCGTCTTCTGCATGAAGCGACGGATAGCTAAGCTCCCTGAAAACGGACCAAATTATGTGCGTAACCAATGCAGAAGACGAACGAAACTGTCCGTCTGTCTGCGTATCCGTCTTTTTCATCCAGCATAAATGGGCCTTAAAGAGCTCCACGGGTCTTAGCTTCAGTCGAGAACAGCTCATCACATTTCTGAGCTTAAAACCTGCTCAGCTGGTGAGGAAACACTGTTATAGGTTCAACAGAATGAAGCAGTGACATGTAGTAATTACACCTAACAAACATCAGGTCAAACGAAAATAAAATGAAATCCTGAAAATGCCCTTGTTTTATTTGTACATCATACTGATAACCTGATGTATGTTTTTGATAAAAGTTGTTTTTGTGGGCAGTTCTGTACAACTCTGTGCTACCAGCATATATATATATATATATATATATATATATATACACATATAAATAAAAATAAATAACTGAGTAATTTAAAACATATAACTGCCGCTTGTTCCTTATATGAAAAATTGGTGAAGATAGACCCACAGTGAAAAACCATTTTGGATGAGTCTTCATTAGTCTGGATGTTGAAAGTCAACCTAGATATATCGTATAGATGTTAACTTAAGCATGTCCTGGTTAAAGTAAGTTACACTTCCAGAAAACCATTCTGGAAACAGCAGTTCTGTGTTTTAGGAAGGACTTGATTAAATATTGATTGTCTGTTTGTACAGCTAATCCGTTCAGGTTGTAGACTGTTGGTCTTCTAGGCTGTTGTAGTCATGTAGCGTTACAGTGTATTGTAATATTTCCATGTGGTTTTCCACTGATTAGATTAGTCACTAATGGAATCACCGCCTTTGAGTTCCAGTCTTAATTTATTTTTATTTACAAAGCCCTTTTGGGATAGCCTTAAAGTATTTACAATTAAATAAAAACAAAACAAATACAGGAAAAAAAATAAGAGGAATAAAGAAAAAGGGTGGAAAAAATCAATTTGAAATGACAAGTTGGGTAAAAATAAATTTAAATTCAGTTTCAGTTCAAGCCATTTTAAAGTAAGATAGTTTGGTAACTATATCGATCGATAGACGTGTTAAAACACGATAAAAGTAAATAGAAAAACCGTCTCCCTTTTTCATTATAGCCTAACATATATCTTAATACTACAGTCATTACTTCCTCCCAACCAATCACAAACGCAGTCACGCTCCGTCACCAAGCCCCACCCCCTCTTAAGTCACAACAAAGAGCGTGTGTATTGCAAAAGATGTCATAGAAAGTAGAGGCGGAGGAAATGATGAAAATAGGAGGTCAGGTGAGGAAAGAAATCCCTCATAGTGATGCCAGGTTGAAGGGTGAGTTGATTTTTGCCCACAGTTTGTTTTGCTCCTGTTAAGTGGTGATTGCATGGTAACCCAGCCCTACCAGCCTCTGAGCTTCCTAACGGCTCATTTCCACCGGGTCCGGCTGCGCCGCGGTTCGTTCCCATCTCCACGGCACGTCAACTCATGCCGGGAGCGGGTCGCAGACAGAGCGCCCATGAAGGAGATCACAGGAGAAGTAGAGATTCAAAAGATTAAACACTTCATTGTCCACGATGAAAACCAAACACTGACACCATTAAATGACATGATGTTTACATAGTTCAGTGAGTCTGCACAGGCACTTTTATTTTGAAATCACAGGATGGTTTACGTTGCTCCCATGTCTGATTTCCTGTCTGGCCCTGTGTGAACTGTTGAGCTTTAGTATAATCTTTGTGGTTGTCAGTATTTACTGACATCACTCAGGTCTCAAGTTGATTTCTTTTTCTTTTTTTAAAAACTTTAACTTATGCTTAAAAAGGTGGTTGAAGAGTTGATTATGTTTTCAGTGTTTGTGTGTTCTTTATTAAAAGTAGATCATTAAGGAATAGCATAAAATGGCCAGGGCTGCACTTTAAATATATTTCAAATTTTTTTGATAATTATGGATAATTATCTATCGGTAAATATAATTTTTTTTTATTGGTATGCTTTTCTTTCTATTTTATCATCTTCATCCCGTCTCTTCTCTGAGATCTCCCATAACGACGGGTAATCCAGCATCGTTTTTATCCCGTCTCTTCTCTGAGATCTCCCATAACGACGGGTAATCCAGCATCGTTTTTATCCCGTCTCTTCTCTGAGATCTCCCATAACGACGGGTAATCCAGCGTCGTTTTTATCCCGTCTCGTCTCTGAGATCTCCCATAACGACGGGTAATCCAGCGTCGTTTTTATCCCGTCTCGTCTCTGAGATCTCCCATAACGACGGGTAATCCAGCGTCGTTTTTATCCCTTCTCTTCTCTGAGATCTCCCATAACGACGGGTAATCCAGCATCGTTTTTATCCCGTCTCTTCTCTGAGATCTCCCATAACGACGGGTAATCCAGCGTCGTTTTTTATCCCGTCTCTTCTCTGAGATCTCCCATAACGACGGGTAATCCAGCATCGTTTTTATCCCGTCTCTTCTCTGAGATCTCCCATAACGACGGGTAATCCAGCGTCGTTTTTATCCCGTCTCTTCTCTGAGATCTCCCATAACGACGGGTAATCCAGCGTCGTTTTTATCCCGTCTCTTCTCTGAGATCTCCCATAACGACGGGTAATCCAGCATCGTTTTTATCCCGTCTCTTCTCTGAGATCTCCCATAACGACGGGTAATCCAGCATCGTTTTTATCCCGTCTCTTCTCTGAGATCTCCCATAACGACGGGTAATCCAGCATCGTTTTTATCTCGTCTCTTCTCTGAGATCTCCCATAACGACGGGTAATCCAGCGTCGTTTTTATCCCGTCTCTTCTCTGAGATCTCCCATAACGACGGGTAATCCAGCATCGTTTTTATCCCGTCTCTTCTCTGAGATCTCCCATAACGACGGGTAATCCAGCATCGTTTTTATCCCGTCACTTCTCTGAGATTTCTCCAAACAGTAAAAGTCAGTTAGATGTTGACTCATCACATCTCTTCCTCTGTCTTTCTCTTCCTCTTGGGTTTCTTTGATGAATTAGCCATGGTGATGTTCAAAATGGCCGGTGTGTTGATATCCAGTTGCTGGTGTGTGACATGGTGTGTAATGTGAAGCTCTGCTGTAAAGCGAGGCAGTGTCTGCAGGGTAACAACAGTTTGGAGAATGTACATATAAATGTCACTTTACCATCAAAATGAGCCAGAAACACACAGGTATACAGTCACAAAGTTAATAGTGCTGCTCTAAGGTAGTCATGACACTGCTGTCCCAACCCGAAGCTGATGTCCTACCCATGAGCCGCTATCGGATGTAATCACTGAGACAAATCAGGGTAAGCTGACACGGCAAAACACAGCGCTCTGACCATGCTGCCGTAATCTCTTGGCCAGTTTTTGTACATTGTCTTTGTGCGAGTAACACACACTAACACAGGGCTGAATCTCCTGTATGAGTTACCAGCGTTTCATCTCTATGGCCTGCCTGCTGTATGGAGTCTTCTGTTTGAAGCTCAGGACAGAAAAAGATGATAAATTTTGATCCTGCCCGTCTTTCACATGACCTGTTCAGTGCGGTGGGGAGAGCTGCCAGCTGCTTACATAATCTCTGGGTGGTTTTTCGTCCTCTCCCAGCTCTCCATCCAGTCCCAAGTGGCTGTTGAATAATATGACACAACTCCGTAAACAAGCCAGAACGGTGCTTTTTTTTTTCTTTTTTATTCAGCCACCCTGTTTTTTCTAAGAAGTCTTACAGGAACAACTGTTACTGTTATTATTAGTGTTTTTGTTTTTTAATGTCAAATCTTATGGTGGTATTTTAAGAAATAACATCTTGAAAGTGTTTAGAAAATTCAAATGTGCAAAGAAAGGCAAGTTTATTTGTACATCATATTTTATGTACAAGACTATTCAAAGTGCTTTTCATAAAAAGCGGGGTGTTAAGCAATAAAAAGCACAAACAACAAAGAGCATCAAAATCAAATTACGATATAATTAAAATGGTGTGCAAAAAATTATAATAAAATAGAAAATTATTAAGAGTAAGCAACAATCTAGATTTGTTTAAAAAGGAGACCTGCAATTGGATATTAATTGTAGCTACATTAGTGCTGCTTCATGGTGTGCTGATAACAGATGAATGTTCGCGTGACAGGAGGAGGTCAGCTGATGCAGTGGAACCAGACTCTGTGTGTTTGATCAGTGAAACTCAAATATTCAGTCAAACGTGGGAGGAGCTACAGCTGCTGATCATGTGACGAGCTGTTGGTGTACAGTTACAGAGACATCCTGTTGAATCTCCTGCTTTACAGTAGCAGCCATGTTGTCTTTGTCATACTCACATGAACATAAGAGAAGTTGGACGTTTGCTGGAGAAGCTGGGAGTCCAATCCCCGAACGTCTAGGAACGTTTAAGCCATTTTGATCTCACCTACAAACAACTTGACCAGGAGTTTCTGGCCCGGCCCTTTACTCCCACATGAACACAGTTCAGTCAGGACTTTCCCTGTTCGTGTTTCACAGTGGAAGCTTTGAGCTGGACGTCTGGTAGCGTGAGGCAGTCAGGCCCTGGAGCAGAATGAGGCTGTGGGAATCAAAGTTTCTATTATAACAAGAAAAGCAGCTCAGGCTCTTGGTTGTGTTGCTTTGTTTCCACATTAAGGTTGTCACGATGATAAAATTTCAAACTTCACTGATGCCAAGGATGGTCCTTGATGCTTAATACTATTTTCAATATTATAAAGGGTGAAAAGACATTAACAGTGTAAAATGACTTGATTATTTTGAAGCTCTTAGTTCGTGCAGAGGCATTCTTCATACTATCTGAAGATCGTATGAATCTTTGTTCAGTGTGGTGCAAAAAATACAAAATATAAAAAAAACTTTAACCACTACTTAGTGTCCTTTTCTTCACAACACTTGCGATGAGATCACATAAACAATAGAACAAACTAGTTTATCTACTTTTTAAATCTAAACGAATTCAACATTTAGAAAGATGAGCATTTTAAATGTTTTTGTCTACAGTCTATATTAAAAGGCATTAATATGTGACTGGAAGGCAGGGCGTGATCGGCCAGGAGCAGCTTCAGGCTGGTTATGAAGCAGAGGAGAAGCTCCAGTTCGAGGCCCTGTGAGCGCTTCTGGACGGGGGAGGGGCCTCCAGTAGCATCCACCACTCGTTGAGACGAGTAAACAAGTGTTTTCACGTCAGTCTCAAAGACTCCAGAAAAAGTCGCTAAATTTCTTGCTAATTGCTTTAAAAAATAAAACGGTGCTAGAGGTCTAAATGCTCGCTAATTATAGCAACATGTTGCTAAATTGGCAGCACTGGAAACAATGGGTCCTTCAGGGACATGCTGTCAGGGTGGGGCTGCCCTCTGCAGTGCCTGTTTAAAGTAGGTAGAGGCGGCTGGTCCTTTCCGTAAACCAGCTGATGCCAAAGTGGCATTAAGTATCAAGACCCGTGCTAATTAATATCTAACTAGATACTAAATTTTAGAATCAATTTAGTATCTGAGAATCATATTTTACAGCTCTAATCCACATTAGTGAGCAGTGTACAGGTGAGCAGGAGGAGTATGACGGAGTGACTCATAGCAGCATCCATCTTTACCCACTCCCACACTAAATGATCTGGAGTATTTGCTGCTTGTTCTGCTCATCGTCTCGTTTGCTGGTGTTTCGGACGACTGGTTTGAAAATCTGGCGACACCTGGAGCCTGTCCCAGACGTAATACCGGTGACTCGGCTAGCAGACTGTGGATGTTATTCTTGGTTCATGTGGTATTCTCTTGAATATTTATGCTATTTATCTGGTTTACAGATAAATGTGTCATAGCTGCTCTCTGTGCCCACCGCAGTCAGCACTCACACAGACACGTGCGCACACACAGACACGTGCGCGCACACACAGGTTTCCGTCAGGGCAGAGTGCACGAGAGGGAAAACATGTCAACCTGCTGAAAATCAGACAAAAGTGAGTTTTCTAAATTCTCCCAGGCAGGTGAAGAGGATGCCTTTAAAATGAAAGAAAATAGGTGGTGTTACACAATTGGCTGTAACTGAATCAGGTTTAATGGAAATCTAATGGAAGTAGGTTGGTTGGAATCAGGACATTAGTGATGATAGCCAGCCCTCGTCTGGTGTGGTCTTTGTCCTGCAGCACGTCTGTGTAGCAGCAAATACTCAAACGTTTCCTCGTTTACTCTCTGGAGAAGAAACTTGTACACACACAGTGGGTTTTACTCTTCTATTTTCTCCTCATGCTGCATGTTGTTGGGCTTCTGTTGGTATTTTTATATGGATTAAAACATGTCCATGTGAGAAGTTAGTTCAGAGAATGTGTGTTTCTTTGAAAGAAGACTTGATGCTCGTTAGAGGGAATGGACTTGGCCACTAGTTCCAGTCTGAGTTGACAATTGATCCATCATCTTCCCAGAAAGTTGCAATACATGTATATTGTTAGATATATAGTAATAAAACACTTACCAAGGATGGTAATTAAAGAAAGGAAAGATAAAGATAAAGGGAAGGATTACTGTCACATAAATCCCAGTGGGTAGGACTGGATAAATAAAACTGAACTTTGGATTGAAGCTGTGGTCATGAGGAATTGTAGGATGAATTATGTCCTCTCATTATTAATGGATGATTCATTGTTGGTGTTGCATGTGAGGCATCAGAGCTCCCTTCCAAGTGTTTTAGAGGGTTGAAGCAGCTCAAAGCATGGATGCTACTCGCATACTTAAGCCACTTCTCAGTCAGGAGTCTTTCTAACAAAAATCCTCTGGGAACAGTTTATTAGTTTTAAAACAGACATGTTTCTGTTCACATTAAAAGCCGCTTTATAAGACTGAATATGGAACTACTCTAATGAAAATAATGGTGTGACTCAGTGCTTATGTGATTTTGGAAATCAGGTTTTTTAATGATGCCACTGGTCTTTTCACTGACCTCAGGACAGTTTAGTGTTTTGGTATTTTTGTAAGTCGCATTTACGCAGGGGGCTAGAATTGGACAAATACTAGACTGCAGCGCATCAAATTTAAACTAAATCTAAACAGATGTTTATGGCTGGTTGAGCAGCTGTATAGAGAGTACAGCTCCCCCATGCAACTGCCACAGGTTCGAATCCCGGGCAGGTGCCCTTTGACCTCCTGACCCCCTGTCCTGCTCAGCAGCTGCCCAATGAAAGCCTCAAAACAAAGAAAATGTCTTTTAATAAACAATAAAAAATTATCATAAATGGTTATATGGATATTTTTTCTCAAACTGTCAATTTCATCACCAACCACATGATCCAAGGGAAACATGGAATTATGTAAAAACAAAAATGGATTTTTAAATAAAAATGTCCC
The DNA here is from genome assembly GCF_017639745.1 of Melanotaenia boesemani. Classification (NCBI taxonomy): domain Eukaryota; kingdom Metazoa; phylum Chordata; class Actinopteri; order Atheriniformes; family Melanotaeniidae; genus Melanotaenia; species Melanotaenia boesemani. The sequence continues at coordinate 3,697,464 of NC_055683.1, read as the reverse complement.
TAGAACAAACATTTTCCCCAACCTCACTCGTTTTCAATCATTTAAATAACCACCTCTAATAAAATCAGCAAAACGCAGGTAAAACGAGGGTGCCCCAAATGGCCCGAAATAACACTTATCTAGCACTTTTCATCAAAGCCATTACATTTACGTGTGAAGCAGTACACCAAATAAGCCTTTATTTATTTCACCTTTATTATAAAGCTTTACCTGAATTGCTTCTCGAAAGCAACAATGAGAAAAGCACTGGATAACCGAACGGGTGCTGGGAGGACTTTACACAAGTTTTCATACCTGAAATTAGGTGAAATTATTTAACGTAATGTGTGTGTAAAATAACCAAATTTTAGATTTAGTAACTAAGATGATTTATAATCTTCCACATCCTGCTCTTGCCTTTTATATCTCTGTATAAAGCAAATTATTGGCTGAAAAGAAGACATAAGACTTGTTTAGTCAAGTGTTGCCGTGTAAAAGTTCGGAGTGCAGAACGTTAGTCTGGAGCCCTGTTGCACAAGATTTTCTTCCTGACAGAGAGGCTGATTCACTGTTGGTGAAATGTGGAGGGATGTGTTTGAACATGTTACACCAGCACATAGAAACACACCTAACACAAACACTCGGGGCTACATTCCCCAGAAATATCTGTTCAGACAGATCACATTCCTGAAACGCAGCATAACAAACGCTCCTTATAAATGCTGCGTTACTGACTTCATTTATTAAACAGCTATAACAGTAGGAGTCATCATGACTCGTGTGTGTTGTCCTGAAACGTCTTTACCATGGAAAACCCATTACCTGTTACTCATCACTTCCTACACTTTATATTAACGTCTAAATGTGCCGTTTACGTCAGCGCGTTTAGAAAATGACTGATCGTCGCGTCAACAGGAGCAAAGTGAGAAAACTACAACTTAACCCTGTTTCTATGTGCTGGTTCGGGTCGGTACTATTTTAGTCCCGTTTCCACAGAGGGGTCCGGCTTGGAACAGTTTGGTGGTAACACACTGTTGATCTGTGTGTTATTTCTGCAAAGTTCTGTTAGTAATAAATTCTGCTTTCTTCTTCTGGTCGGCCTTCATGCTGCTATATCTATTCATACTTTCATTTTACCCCCCCAAAAAAAAACTGCTTGTGGCTTGTTGCCACACGACTTGTAGAGAAACCAATGACGCTCCATCAGGGTTGTTATGGGTGTACATAGTTGAACAGCCTGTTTTATCGTGTGTGTGAGTAATGGGATTATGTAACCTGGTGTCCAGTTACGGGAGCTCATGTTATCTACTTCAGTCCTTATTCGCCAGACCGTCACTGATCCGTCAGCACTTTTGGAGCGTGGCTATATTCCACATGAAGACTGAGCCATAAAAACTTTTGTTTTTCCCCCAATCGCTCAGCCTCAGCCTTCAGTCCTGGACATTCAGTCACTTCTTTTCTGAGTTTACAGACATTAACTATCACCCTGTTCTCTACTGAAGCAACCACTACTCCATCTCTGTTTTCTCTAGCGTGTTGATGATGTAACTTTATTGATCTTGTCTGATGGTAAATAACCTGATCTTTTAACGTTTCCCTGCTAATTAGAGGCTGATGTTCATTTACGTCTACACAATTGGAAGTTGTGGCCTTTTACATGGTTGAAAGCACCCTGTTACCTTTGTTTTATTGGAAGTCAAAGCCAGATCCATTTCTTAAAAACTCAACTTAACTGGCCATGATTCCTCAACAGAAATTATTAAAAAAAAAAAAAAAAAAGCCACAACAGAAAGCGGTGGATAAAAATATGATTAACGATCAAGTGCACCAAGTGATCAATATTAACTGATCCTGTTTTCAGAGAAGTAACCTGCAAGTAATTCTGACTGAAGCACTGTTAACTGTTATGAACTCACATTAAACACCCCTCAGATTTTTATATTTTTTTCTCTCTCTCTGTGAAGGTACGGATATTTCTGTTGGAGAGGAGGTTGCCATCAAACTGGAATGTGTGAAGACCAAACACCCACAGCTCCACATAGAGAGCAAAATCTACAAGATGATGCAGGGAGGAGGTAACACACACTGTACACACAACTACACTTTTCCAGTTACCTTCATATTTACAACCATAACCAGACCAGGGTTTGAAACACCACAACAAGTCAATTAATTCCCCACCATCCCCACCAGCAAATCGCACCCTGCATTTAAACTATTTTTGGCCCTTCAAACACCGTATGTGTCCTGTTCTTCTATCAGTGGGCATCCCAACAATAAAGTGGTGCGGAGCTGAGGGGGACTACAATGTGATGGTGATGGAGCTTCTGGGACCCAGTCTGGAGGATTTGTTCAACTTCTGCTCTCGGAAGTTCAGTCTGAAGACCGTCCTGCTGCTGGCTGACCAGATGGTGAGAGCCCAAACTTTGGATCCTCTTTACACTTAAATGTTCAGGACTGTGTGTGGTGGTACACTTAAAAAAATCGCATAGGGGTCTTATGACCTCTGCTTGCATAATAAATCACAACCATGACAATGATTATCCCTTAAAACTCCAGTTTCCAGTTCCAGGACAGCCTCAGCTGTCAGATTCTGAGGCTAAAATTCTGAGGCTAAAATGATGTAAAATGAACGTATGAATAGATGTAGCAGCATAAAGGCCGACCAGAAGAAGAAAGCAGAATTTATTACTAACAGAACTTTGTAGAAATAACACACAGATCAACAGTGACCAAGCCTTTTCTCATCTCATCGTTCTCCCTAGTCTTGGCTTTCAGGAGGAAAAATATTGGCATTGAAACAAACACAAAACAGAAAAAAAACCTGCTATCCTCACTAAACCAACTCCAGCTCAGCTGCTTTGTGGCGCCACCGTGCATCAGAAACGTCTTCTTGGCTTTATTCCAGCCATAGAGGAGCATTATTTTTCTTCTTTTTACACACACATAGAACTTTCTGCTCACTGGTTGATCTTTGGCTGCTCCTGATTGGACGTTACCGTCAATCTAAGCTCTCTGATTGGTGGAAAGTCTGACAGGAAGTGGCTTCATCATCATGTCCAGGTCTAAATAGAGGTCTCTTAGCAACATAGTAGTGATAGTGATCTTCTTATGATGGAAATGTGATAATGGCGTTATCATGGCTCACATGTTAATGTTTGTCTTCTGCTCCTCCATCCAGATCAGCCGCATTGAATACATCCACTCCAAGAACTTCATTCACAGAGATGTGAAGCCCGACAACTTCCTGATGGGGCTGGGCAAGAAGGGCAACCTGGTCTACATCATCGACTTCGGTCTGGCCAAGAAGTACCGCGATGCTCGCACACACCAGCACATCCCGTACCGTGAGAACAAAAACCTGACTGGCACGGCTCGCTACGCCTCCATAAACACACACCTGGGCATCGGTAAGAACGGGTCCTGCCCAGAGAACAGATCCCTGATGGTCCCTCAGACCCTCACCCGCGTTTTATGTTTACAGAACAGTCCAGACGGGATGACCTGGAGTCTCTGGGATATGTCCTCATGTACTTCAACCTGGGCTCTCTTCCCTGGCAAGGCCTCAAAGCTGCGACCAAGAGACAGAAATATGAGCGCATCAGTGAGAAGAAGATGTCCACGCCCATCGAGGTCCTCTGCAAAGGCTACCCCTGTAGGTTTGACTGCTGACACATAAACGCGCCGTTCCTGAAGGCGTCCATACTGACCTGTTCAAATCCTTCTGTCCTCACAGCCGAGTTCGCCACCTACCTAAACTTCTGCCGCTCTCTGAGGTTTGACGATAAACCCGACTACTCATACCTCCGCCAGCTCTTCAGGAACCTCTTCCACAGACAGGGCTTCTCCTACGACTACGTCTTCGACTGGAACATGCTCAAATTTGTAAGTTATATTGGAGCTGAAAGAGGAAGCAGTAAGAGTTTAGGAAATTCCTTTCAGCTTCTGTTGTTGACACGGATCGTTCTCTGTATTTCTTCTGGTTTTATATTCTCTAAAGCAGCTCAGTCTGAAGCAACGCTGCATGAAGTTAAACCTGCCTCAGACTCTTGTCCTGAACATCAGATTTAACCCTTTAAATACTGTAGTTATGACGGGCCATCGGGACTTTTTTTCCCTTGAAAATGTCCAGTGTATAAATAATTTCACCCTGAATTTCAGGACAAATATAACTTTCAGTTACATTATTGTTATACATGCTTTAAAGGGCCCATATTCTACAGTTTTTCAACAACGTCATATGGGTGTCAGAGTCACATTGTTTTCAAAGTGTATTAATCCAAATTCAGCCATGGTCCTTCATTTTATCCATTCCAGATGTGGCTCTAGTGAGCTCTGATGAGAACGGGCTGTTTCTGTGTCTGAACCTTTTAAATGTTAATGAGTGGTGCCTGTCCAAACCCCTCTCTGGGAGACGATCCGGCTTTTGCTGGTGCCCATTTGGTAATTTTAGAGGGCTGGCTCAACTTGCCAGGGGGTGGGTTAATGACCGTATTCACTACCGGGTACAGTAGTTATTTCCCTTCATGAGGTCACAAAGGGAAAGATGTCAGACTCACCCGTTTGAGCAGAGTGGTTATTCCTGCGCTGAAATATTGCTAACTATAACCAAAGTATCGCTAAACATTGCTATAATACAGTTGAAGTACCATTAAAATGCCACTTAAATACCATATGATAGTAAAAAAGTTTCCATCTCTCAACTGCTGCTTTTGTTCAGCCCCCACACGGGCCGTCCCGCGAGGACTGTAATATCCGTACAGCGTAGCATAACTCTTCCTGCTTCAGTGTCGTTGTTATTGACCGGACAGGTGTGGCAGGTGAGGGGGTGTGGTTTACTGAAGGTTCATCTGTCTTGTGTGTCAGGGTGCCAACAGAGCCGTGGAGGATGCAGAGAGGGAGCGTCGGGAACGGGAGGAGAGGCTGAGGCACAGCAGGAACCCTGGAGCCAGGGGCATGGCATCCGCCTCGGGAAGAGCCAGGGCAGCTCAGGACGCTGCAGCCCCCTCCCCCCTCAACCCTGCCTCACACACAGGTGAACACATACACAATTTACTGTGTCATGGGATCTATCTTCAGTGATTGTTCCTCTGTACTGGAACCAGAAATTAGGTTTGATTAGTCAGACGTGCAACCAGCTTTTCTTCCTGATACTCAAACTGTGGCTTCCTGCAGCAGCTTCTAGTTTCTCTGCTGTGAAACTCTGAAACTGGACTTTACGTCACCAGATCCTCATGTTTGACTGCAGATGCTTCTGTGCTGTAGGTATGGAGAAGGAGAGGAAGGTGAGCATGCGTCTTCATCGTGGAGCACCTGTCAACATCTCGTCCTCAGATCTGACTGGACGCCAAGACACATCCCGCATGTCCACCTCACAGGTAGAAAAGACAAAATGTTGTGTAATGTACAGAATACAACAGAAGTATCTGATTTTCAGAGAGGAACTAAGAGAGTGAAGCGTTAGAGGAGGTAAATAAATCATCAGTTATGAGCTCAGAGGAGGAAGTAAACATAAACACACTGAATCAGCACAAAGACTCGTCCTCTTCTGTTGCGCCATCTTTTTGTTCCTCTTTTCCCTCCAAACCAAGGGAGCCATCATCATCATCAGAACTAACCAACCAGCCAGTGTGGTTCTAACAGTTCTTCTTCCATGTCTGGAAGAGGAAACCTGAACCGTTTCCATGGTGGAACATAAACAACTCTGTTTAATGGCTCCATCAGAGCCTTTATTCTCCTCTGGTTGGTTTTTGCATCTACAGCTCCCCCCAGATGTCAAAAGGGTCAGCTACAGTTTGGTTTAACGTCTCTGACGGGTTCCCTACGCTGGTCCCAAAACCTAAAGTCCTGCAGGTTTCAGATGTTTCCCTCCTCTAACACACCTGTTTAGAAATCACCTGGAAACTGATTGTCTTCCTCCTCAGAGTGATGGAGAGGAAGAAAGTTTGAAGCTCACCAAACATCCGTTCAGTCCACTCATTCAGGTTCAGTTAAGATTTATTTATCAGGATGAAACACGAGTTTTACACAGAAAGAAAACAGGAAAGAAATATTATCTAACAATCATGTAAACCAGAGTTCAGTTCCAGACCTGCAGGTTTTACAAGTTTCCTGCTGCACCGCCGTGTCAAGGCGAGGATAAAATTAACTTGAACTCCGTGGGAGGATGGGGTTGTTGATGGGGCGGCGGGGTGCTGCCTTATATAATGTTGGGCGAAACACTGCCCAGTTCTCATTTTAACAGTATTCCGTACTCATTCCCAGGACTACTTGACTCGTTCCTCAGACTCCTTTACTCATTCCTCTGACACCTTTATTCATTCCTCGGACTCCTTTACTCATTCCTCGGACTCTTTTACTCATTCCTCAGACTCCTTTACCAATTCCTCGGACTCCTTTACCAATTCCTCGGACTCCTTTACCCATTCCTCGGACTCCTTTACCCATTCCTCGGACTCCTTTACCCATTCCTCGGACTCTTTTACTCATTCCTCGAACTGTTTTACTCATTCCTCAGACTCTTTTACCAATTCCTCGGACTCCTTTACCCATTCCTCGGACTCCTTTACTCATTCCTCGGACTCTTTTACTCACTCCTCGGACTCCTTTACCAATTCCTCGGACTCTTTTACCAATTCCTCGGACTCCTTTACCAATTCCTCGGACTCCTTTACCCATTCCTCGGACTCCTTTACTCATTCCTCGGACTCTTTTACCCATTCCTCGGACTCCTTTATTCATTCCTCGGACTCCTTTACTCATTCCTCGGACTCCTTTACCCATTCCTCGGACTCTTTTACCCATTCCTCGGATTCCTTTACTCATTCCTCGGACTCCTTTACTCATTCCTCGGACTCCTTTACCCATTCCTCGGACTCTTTTACCCATTCCTCGGATTCCTTTACTCATTCCTCGGACTCCTTTACTCATTCCTCGGACTCCTTTACCCATTCCTCGGACTCCTTTACTCATTCCCAGGATGACTTTTTCAGGTTTTTTTTTTTGCTCATTTCTAGATGAACTGGGCTGCTATTCTCTGGTTTCCACTGGAGTAATGTGGTTTTCTAGGGCTAGATAACATTTACTTGTTCTACTGTGTTCCAGGTGAATTTACTCTGACACAGTAACACATGTCATGATGAAGAGTGATGAAGAGGTTAAAGAGACAAACTGAACCTACAGGTCTGACAGTCTGGTCTGTTTATGGGTTCATTATCAGTGACCTGATGTTCCCCGTCTCTTTCAGGCTCTGTCCCGGGTCACGCCCAGTGGCCTCCAGTCTGCAGCTCCTCGGTGAAACCCTCCCTCCACCTGTCCACCACGTAGGCCTCGACACACACCACCTCCACCTGCAGCACACACACCACCTCTTCATAAGATCAACTGGACTCTGAGACTACTCTGAACTACCAACCAGAGTCTGGCTGAGCTCCGCAGCCAGGAGACTGAGAATGTGTGAGTGTGTGTGCGTGTGTGTGTGTGTATGATGGGCAGGTAGAGCTCAGTTTGGTTGCTTTAACAACCATACTGGCAAAGTAGCAGCCACAGCAAGCTTTCTTCTGTATGGAAGCTGTGGAAACACCCTCCTCCTCCTCACTGATGAAGCCATGGATTCTCCTAACTTTTCTGGTTTCACTCCTGACTTTGAGCATTAATCGTGTGCAGCAGTTGGTGGACTCAAACTCCTGTCAGATATTCAAGTCAAACTATGGTCTTAATTTCCTGTTTTTGTTTTGTTTTGGTTTTTCAGGTGTATCATTACCGGTAGGATAAGATGGGGAATGATCCCATCGTCTGCAGCTGTAGCTGTGAACGGAGGTCCGTCAATGTGGTGTTTGTGTGTTAGCGGTTGTTTGTTTGGTCCAGCGGGGTTTACTCTGTTTTTTACTCCTCTGTGCCCTCGGCTTCTCTCTGCTTCCATGTTGGATAATGTTCAGCCTTTTCCTTTTTGGTTTCCAGGATTTGTTCAGCTTTTACCAGATCAGGTCTGGAAAACACGTGAAAACTGGAGCATCTTCTGGTTTCCGTCTGTGGTCAGGAACAGAAGAGCTCAGAAGTTTGAGTTGTTTTAATCATCTGTCTGCAGTTTAACGTCTGTATGCTTCTGTTTGGAGTTGCTGGGAACGACAACCAGCCTGTGAACGCAAGTACTGATGAGAAATGTGACCTGAAGTCTGTTTACAGGAAATTTGAGCTTCTTTGTAAAGATTCGGGTGACGGAGCAGCTGGGATTGATGTGGGAGCGTCTGTGAGGTAGAAAATGGACAGATTGTGGGAGCGTCTGGTGGGAGATGAGGAGGGTGTGTGGGAGTCCTGCAGATTTTAAAGTAGAAAACTTCTCTGTGTGATAGACTGATGCAACGTGTTGTAGTTGAAGGGGAGTGGGTTGTAGCTGTGACTTGTACATGTTCTGTTGTTGTGTAAACTCCACGTCCACACCGTGACGTGTACAGAGGGACGGGGACGCCGCACTCCGTTAGACTTCCTGCTAAGATGTTTCTTTTCTGAGTATAGTTGATGTGTGGGCTTGAAAACAAAGTGATGAATTAACTTGTATGTCTCACTGATGATGGCAGTGTGCACTGTACATGGGACGGGTTTTTATTTAGTCACCACCCAGATTCTGCTTTTAACGGTGCAAATGGTGACTCACATCCCACAATGCATCTGTGGATTCATGGGGAATTCTTTTCACTACCATCTTAAGACTTTTTGCTCCTCATTTGTAATGCCACTGTATTTGTGTATTTTAAAACTGTGTAAATAAATTAATAAGTACTTGTAAGTGTTGCTGTTTATTGACTGTTTGCATCCACATGCAGCAGCAGACGGAGTAAAATAAGCACTTTTCTGGGCCCTTTTTGACCCTTTAGTACTGACGTGGCATGGTTTAAACACCACAGCCCGGAGTGCCAACCATGTCCAACTGGTTCTCACGCTCCCTCTAGTGGTACACTGAAGAACCTACCCAGTATCACCAGTTTGAATAATCTGTAAATTATGGGTAAACATATTTAGAACTAAAACCAATAAATTATGAGTAAATATTTTCCTTATACCCTGTGTGCACATGAGGACATTCTTCACCACATGCTTCATTCTGCATAAAGTGTGAGTGATTCTCACGAAGAGGAAATGACCATTAAAAAAACAAACATCTTGCAATATTTACAAAACACTTCCTGAGGTTGTGGAGGCAAAAAAGCTCCAACTGAAATCCTGCTAAGCCCAAATCCCATGATCCCATGCAAAAATATAAAGGTAACGAAGACAAGTACTCACTTTTGTTCTTCTTTTTACACATAAAATATATAAAAATACACAAATATGCTTGTTTTAGAACAAAGTCAATCAGGGCATCTGTAGAAGATGAGTTTAATTTATTCTGAGGTGTGAGCCTGAATGTGGGAAATTTTGTTCTCGATGTAGGTTGTCCACATATGAGGACATTTGTCTCAAACAAGTTGTATCAAGACAAAGATTTATATAGTCATTATGCTCATAGCCTTCAAACATAAAATGAATAAAGCTTGTGTCTCAGAGGGTTTTAACAGAAACCATCAAATTACGGATAAATATACTGTAAATATTTACTGTAATTGTACTTTTTTCAGCTCATGATTTTTATGTCTTTTAGCCCAAAGTTTTAATAAAGTGTGTTGAGCACTTTTATTATGAATAATGAAAGTGTTGGTTTCTTTGATTTCCGCCGTCTCCACAGACGCAAGTTCTCCTCAGCCCGAGCTGCTTTTTAATCTTATATCAGAAAACAACATAAACATGTGAAATGTGTAAATAAACATGGACAATATTGTTATTTCAAGTCAGGAAAATGTTGCTGTACTGTGGGAAACATCCTGCCTGGTTCCAGTTTGTCCCAACCACATGTCCAGTGTGTAGACTGCCATCTAGAGGTAAAGATGGATATAGCACAGTAGTGAATGTACGGTGGTCGTCAGTGGCCAAAAGTCTTTCAAAGATGTTTTAATGTGAGTGGATCCAGGGGCTTCAGGTGCAGAGATGACTGCACTACAGGTAACTACATGCGTACTGTCTTCTTCTATGGTGCTTTACAGACACCAAATGGTGCTCCAGCTCCTATCAAATAAACCTACTACCGCAGTTTTAAAGTTTCACTCAGTAGTTTGTCCATTCAGGGACACCGTAGTAGACCTAAGGTGAGTAGATATAAATGCTTCATTTTAAGGGAATAAAAAAACATAAGTTATTTTAGTAAAGAGATTAGATATGAATAGAAACAGTTTTTGATTATTTTGTTCCATGCTGCAGCTTTAAATGACCACACCCGAGTCGTCTCTGGCATCATGAAAGTCCTGCAGAAGCTCTTCAGTAAGCATGTCAGCACCTTTCAGGACCCATTACAGTTTTAACGTTCTCACATCTGCCTGCTTTAGGGACCCTCTGCCATGTTGGCTCCAACCACTGAGGCCCACAGATCCCAGTTTGGAACAAAAGGACCTTCAGAACCTCCATCTGATGGACCTCTTTACCAGCTGCACTCAGACACACATCTCTTTTTTTCCCTCTCTCTTTACCTCGTCCTGTCCAGCATCACGACAGAATGATGGTCTGGCTGCTGTACTGCGCCAAAAAAAATGGTTTGCCAAGAGGAGTTTTATGGATATCAAGCCCCTTTTGATATTTAAGTATTATTCTTTATAATTAGATTTGTTTATTTCTGAATTTGCATATTAATGCTGGAATTGACAAGAGGAATGAAGATGAAAGAAAGAAGAAAGAAAGAGAATCGAGAGAAGAAAAAGGAGGGAAAGATGCACCAGATAGGAAGAAACAGCATCAGCCGTTCAGTCGAAACAGGAAAAACTGGATAACCAGCAGCCACACCTGGAAACAGAAAACCACCTGCAACATCTGCAAGGAAAACAAAGCTGACAATCATCAGGAGCACCTATCAAAGACAGCCAAGCTGGAAAAAATGAATCTCAACAACAGAAACATCAGCAACACAAAGAAAACATGAACTACTTGTAGTTGTTGGTGATTAAACCCACAGGATGAGGCGGTGACTGAATCAGCAGGTCAGTGGATGTGTGGGCAAAATATCAGGGATGAACAGTGACTGTACAAACGGACCAAGTCCCTGCAAAGATCAGAGGACAACCAGGCAGCCACCAGGACCCGGAAGATCAGCCGCTACCCCAGAGCAGGAATCCCTGCCAGCTTGACACAGAAACGACCATGCATGTGCCCAGAAGGAGAACCCCAGCCAGAGGAAGACTCCAGCAGGAGGAAGGCCCCAGCCAGAGGAAGACTACAGCAGGAGGAAGGCCCCAGCCAGAGGAAGACTACAGCAGGAGGAAGGCCCCAGCCAGAGGAAGACTACAGCAGGAGGAAGACTCCAGCAGGCCCCATTTTTATAGATTTACAAAAATGATTTACTGCTTTCTCAGAAATATTTTTCTACAATATAAATATTATTCTAATAGATCAAATAAAAAACTAAAAGCCAAATAAGTTTAAAAATGAAGAAAAACATGTCTGGAGAAGAATTCCTGCATCGGAAGTTGGAATTTTGTTTCGAGGAAAACGCACCTGGTTCTGTTGCTGCTGATCTGGTTCCTGATCTCTGGGTCCAGTCTGGCCCTCTGGGAGGACTGAACCAGATCAAACCTGCTGGTTATTGTTAGTTCTGTGCTACAATTGCATCTTGATGTTTGTCTCAGCTACAAACATATTTTATACATAAAGTTTTATTAGTGTTATTAGAAAGAGACTGAGGTGCAGACAGAACATGGCACCAGTTAATAAACAATCTCACAACATGACAGAAAATTTAAAGTTCATGGAACATTGAAGTAAAAAGTTTATTGAGGTATAAAAGGAAATGTTAATGCCACTGGTAAAATAATGACGTGGTTCCAGATGTTGAAAGTAAGCCATGATCCACCACAATAAAACCTCAGACTGCATGTTTGCTGTAGGCTCGATCCTTGAGGATTTTTCTGGTAGTTTCCAGACAGATAATCTTCCTGCTGACAGCTTGCTCTGCAGTCTGGTTGTTAAAATAAGAGAAAAACGTTTTGTGTTTAGGACCGTGACGTCATGAACTGGACTGGACATCAGAAAGGACGGAGATGTGTCCGGTCTGCATGGTCCAGATGGCTGACGCAGTGCAGACTACTAGAAAAAGACCTGATATCTGGATGTTACAACCTACTGACGCGTGGGTGGATCCTCGCAGAGAGAGGATGAAGTTGCGTGTAACAAACAGCTGGAGCTCTATGTTAGATTATTTTACTGTTATTCCAGTAAAGCTGAATAAATTGAATGTAATATTCCTGATGTGTAAACGTGGACAGTTTAAGGGAATATAGTTAAACTGTAGTGGAGGTGCAGCAGAAGGAATCAGACTGCAGGATGACCACACCGTCATGTATGTACAGAGTTAAAGGAACCGTCTCTGTGGTTCGCTTTAGATAAAGAACTTTCTCTATGAAAGGGAAACAAGAACTCTTTCAACAGAGAGACCTCTTATTAGGTATGATATACACATTAAGCTCCCTGGCTGCTTAAGGACCCTGGTAAAGATCACTGTGCATCAGCTGGGAGAGAAGTGGCCAGGAGCAGAAGCAGCTCCATGATCCTGCTGCTCAATGAGCGTCAGTCGCTCTGACCGTGGCCGTGATCTGGTCTGTGCATGGAGCTCTTCAACATATTTCTAATTCCCCTCCTGCTGAATGAAGGAGTCGGGTCCATGCCTCACGGCCAGGAGGGGCTGAAACAGATCAGCTGTTAGTGGACCAGGATCCGGAGGAGAGCTTCAACAGGGACGCTTCCCTCTAAAGAAGTTTCATTTCTGCATTAGTGGTTCAATGTCGCCATCTTGTGGTAAGGTTGGTGAAGTGCAGCCAGACCCCATGTTTTTTCTTTTCGTTTAACTAAACTTTATTAACAACCAACATGTACAAACAACTAATACTTGATAAAGAGAGAGAGAGAGAGAGAGAGAGAGAGAGAGAAAGATGAGGAAGAACCTGCCAGCTTTGACCTGAAAAAGCTGGAGACCAGGGGTGGAGCTAGATTTTCATTTTCTCCAGAATGAAATCAGGTGCAGTTTAAAAAAAAACATTCAGTGTTCTGGTTGGGTTTTGGTTCTCTTACACAGCATTTTTAAGATAAAAACAATGTGTATAACTAGACTATTTAGGTCTGTGAATATAAAATTTACCAAGAAGGTTGTCGCTGGTTTGAATCTCGGCTGGGGGGAGGGGGGCAGTGGCCTTTCTGTGTGGAGTTTGCATGTTCTCCATGTGTATGTGTGGGTTCTCTCTGGGTTCTCTGGCTCCTCCCTCCGTCCAAAGACATGCATGTTGGATTAATTCTCCCTCGGAGTGAGCGTGAGTGTGAATGGTTGTTTGTCCCCTATGTGTTGGCCCTGCGGTGGACTGGTGACCTGTCCAGGGTCCACCCTGCCTCTTACCTGTTAATGCTGGGATAGGCTCCAGCTTACCTGCGACCCGTAACTGTCTAAGCGGTACAGAGAATGAATGAATATATATTATTATTAAATCTGATGAGACTTTTTATCTATTTGAAACACCACACATGCAGATAAAAATCAGGCATTTAACAGTGTTGATCATACTGTGTGTGGTGGCTCTGAAGAATCGGGCATTTGACGTCTTTGCTCAGGAAGGTGCAAAATCGGAATAAAAAAGCCAGATGATCTCTATGTGTGTACCTAGCCTAGCTTTAATCTTCTAAGATTTTTCTATAAAATGATCATTTGCTCTGAGGTGTGTTACGAGAGAATCCGTCCCGACAGTCCTCTCTGAAACGGGTTGTGGCCGACAATCAGAAGTATTGAACGTGTTCAATATTTACGACCAAAACTCTTCACATGTGTGTAGAAAGCCGACGACTCCTGAGTTGTGACTGTGTGGATGGTGACGTGGGATGGAACGTAGCCAATCAGAGAGTGAGCTGACTGGGGAGAAAGGAAGAAAAGTCTGTGTTCACGCCGTCTCCAGTCGGTTAGTTTTTCAGTTCTGGATTTTCTGTGGTCCATAAATCATTTTAATCTATCTTTGCACAAAGCAACACAAAGTGCTTCACATAATGAAAACAAATTCTGTATGTTAAAAAGAAAATCTGAAAGCCTTCACACACCAGAGTAAATAACAAGACGTTATGTCCACATGGCACCGAAGCCGGTTCAGGTGTGAAAACGGTGGCGAAAACTAGGATTCAAAACTAGGATTTAACATCCCCATGACATCGCTGTAGTACATACTACAGGCTGTGGGGGCGCTAAAGAGTAACACTCCAAAGCTAGAGCCAAACAAGGCATGCGCAGATAAAAGCTCACTGCGTGTTGCAGGAAGTTCACATTGGAAGTAGAGAAGAGAAGATTCCACCTCACCTCCACCTTCCTATTCCACCTCACAAGGGAGGCTTTCATCCTCCACAAAGTTTCTTTTCTTTGGCAGAACGTCATGGTTTGCCCTCAGTGGGCTCGACCTCTGGATCACGACTAATTAAGGGCGTAACATGTAAATGATGACAGATTTCAGCCGCTGCCGGGTGGGGGCGTACTGGGATGTTGCCCCCCTGGAATAAAAATGCACTGCCCTGTCAAGAAAAAAAAAAAGTTTAACATTAGTAATATGTTCTGTATTTTCCACCACTTCTAACATTTGATTTAAAAACCCAACCTTTTCAAATAAATATATTTAAATATTTATACATGTTGAGCACTAACATTTCAAACTGCACAAATCACATCCACTGATTGGCTGGAACAGGCCAACTACCAACTTTTACTTCACAAGGTCAATTAAAACTGGATCTAAAGAAGATAACTACATTTTCGGCCTTTTGGCTAAGACAAAGTGTAAAACTAGTCTCATAATGTGGACAAAGAAAAATAAGTCAACAGATTTGGATTTCAAGCTCTCGGACCAACCAGCTCTGTGGAGGATCCTCACTGGTCACTGGTTGTCTGACATAAACCCAGTGAACAACTGTGTCCTTGTATTTACCAACATTCATACATGTCCTCACTGAAAAATCACAGTGGATTCACAAAAAAGCTAAAAAAAAATACAACTTGAGATGGATTTATTTATTTTGATGGTTTAACCCAAAATATGTTATTATTTTTAATCCTCCCTGCACGTTGTACTCAGTTTATTAGATGAGAGGACCGTGTTGCACTGACTGAGATAAACAGCATTTGTTGGGGGTTTAAATTACTAGATGTAGAAATAGCCACTTAATATTTCATTTGTATGTCAACCAGTGTGAAATAAAAACACATGTCCAATCATGGTCTAGTACAGGGATCCCCTACTCTGGTCCTCAAGGCCCACTACCCTGCAGACATTCCATGTTTCCCACAGTCAGGTGTGTTGCAGCAGGTCTTAAATGTCTCCCTGCTGCAACACACCTGACTGTGGGAAACATGGAATGTCTGCAGGGTAGTGGGCCTTGAGGACCAGAGTAGGGGATCCCTGTACTAGACCATGATTGGACATGTGTTTTTATTTCACACTGGTTGACATACAAATGAAATATTAAGTGGCTATTTCTACATCTAGTAATTTAAACCCCCAACAAATGCTGTTTATCTCAGTCAGTGCAACACGGTCCTCTCATCTAATAAACTGAGTACAACGTGCAGGGAGGATTAAAAATAATAACATATTTTGGGTTAAACCATCAAAATAAATAAATCCATCTCAAGTTGTATTTTTTTTTAGCTTTTTTGTGAATCCACTGTGATTTTTCAGTGAGGACATGTATGAATGTTGGTAAATACAAGGACACAGTTGTTCACTGGGTTTATGTCAGACAACCAGTGACCTCTAGTGGTCATTAGTGCTACTGCAGGTGAAGAGAAAACGCCATCTCTGGTTCAGAGGGTCAAAAATACCAATATAAATAAACAAGCAAATAAATAAACAACATAGATAAATATGTTCAGAAGCATTTATTTAAATGGCTATTAAAAAAGTAATTTGAGTAAATTAAAATAATAAGATTAGTTCATTTATTTGTTACAACAATTATTAAATCAGTTTCCACGTTTGTCTTGAGATGTGGAATAAAGAATGGAATAAAAGTCCATGTTAAAAAATAAAAAAATCTCTGTCTTTCTTTCTTTCTTTCTTTCTTTCTTTCTTTCTTTCTTTCTTTCTTTCTTTCTTTCTTTCTTTCTTTCTTTCCTTCCTTCCTTCCTTCCTTCCTTTCTTTCTTTCTTTATTGGAGTACACATGAACGAACAATCAAAACCTGTAGGATCACACTCATCTCTGATCAGTCCTCATCCTCTGCATGCTGACACAGTCACTGAGGTGTCCAGTGGGTTCATACACTCAGAGATGCTTTGGTTCAGGAGTGTGTGTTTCTGGTTCTTTGGTTGTTGTTGTGATACATGTTGTTTTTGCTGTCTTAGTTATTTTTAGAAACTCCTGATGATTGTCTGCTTAGTTTACCTGTAAAAGCTGTAGGAAATTCTCTGTTGTGTTTCTGTACAGGTGTAGCAGCTGGTTGTCTGGTGTTAGGTTGGAATGAAGCTCGTTGCATCTACCTACTGGATCTTTGTCTCCCTTTCCTATTTTCCACTTTCCTTATTACTTCTCTTCATTATTCTTCTGTCTTTTCTGTCCCCTCTGGTCAGGTCCAGCAAGATTACATAAATTCCATAATTCCAAATAAATGAGATAAAACAATATATTTTAAGAAAGAAAGAAAGAAAGAAAGAAAGAAAGAAAAGAGATTATTAAGAGGAGCCTTATACCCATAAAGCTCCTCTTGGCAGAGCAAATTTGTTCAGCACAACACAGCAGCCAGACCATCATTCAGCTGCCACCATGCTGGACAGGACAAGCTAAAAAAAAAAAAAAAAAAAAAAAAAAAGTAAATAAATAAATAAGAAAATAAATGTAAAAAAACTGAGTTCGTCATCTCATTAAGTATGACTCTTAATGCCTTTCCTGCAGACTCAGAGCTCTTCTGCCTTCTGACAAAGTCATATTTTCATGAAAAACTAAACCAAAACACATTTAGGTGCTAGAGCACACAAGCTGTTTGCCCAAAGGCAAAAATCTAAAATTAACTCTTTCTGTTTTGTCAACATTGATAGAAAGTCTCCATTTGTTGCACCACTTTCTCATAATATCCAACATTTTAAATTCTTCTTCCGCAACCAAGACAACATCATCAGCATATAATAAATTACTGAGGTTAAAGTCATTAATACCGATATCTAAATTTGATTCCTTTATTTCTTGACCCAGATTATTCACAGAGAGGAGAGAGTGGGAGAGAGAGCATCTCCCTGTCCTCATCATTCACCTGCACACAGGCCTCTGGTGCCCCGTACAGAGCTTTGATAGATTTGTAAAAAATACCATTAATACCAACAGAAAGATACTTATAAAGATGTTACTTATATAACAATATAAAAACTTATTTTTTAAATTAACAAAACAAACAAAAGTGCTTTTTATTTTGTTGCAAGCTTGCTTTGATCAGAGAAGATGAAACATAGATGTGGCTCTGTGATTCCTCGTTATACTCATCCACCAGTATTAGTCTGTTATTCTTTCAGTCTTTCATTAGTTATATTCACTAAATCGCTTATTCAGAATACCAGAAAACGGTACTCCAGCGTATGCCAGAGGTACTCTTGGGTCAGCCTGAGAAGACTTTGGGATAGGCTTGATGATTGATCTATACCACGCAGAAGGAACAATGCTACTCTTAAAGCGATATTGAAATGAACTGTGCAGCGTATTTAACAGCTTGGGGGCATTTAGGAACCTCATTAGTGACCAGTGAATAAACTGAAAAGCAGATAGATTGATAAAAAAAAATCATACATAACTAAACATTAAAATGTTTCATTATTTATTTATTCAGCTCATTAAATCTAGACTTTGCTTGTATAATTATGCTTTTCTATTCCTTTCAGTCAGCGTCTCCTGGCCTCTCCTGACCCTGAACATAACATCTCTAACCTGAACTCCCTTCTCTCTCTCATCCTAACCTTAGTCAGCCCTAAAGAAACCTCTTCATTACTGTGTATTTTACATGTACACACACTGTAAGAGACAAAGGTGCAAGGACACACACATGCTCCAACACACACACCAGGAACTTCAACATGGAAGGATCCATTTGTCACCGTGGTAACGCTTGGCTGTGTCAGAGGAAAGAACGGGTGAAAGGGTGCAAATGGAAAGACTGTAATAGGAAAGGAGGATGGAGTGATGAAGGATAGAGAGAGAGAGAGAGAGGGACGGGAGAGCTAGAGAGGCAGTAACAAAGGGAGGGTCAGAGTTAAGGATGGAAATGTGGAAATGAGGAAGGAGAAAGGGATGTTGGGAGGACTGGGAGGAGCAGAGAGAAGGTGTCATTAGTTCTCTTTAACCATCATTATGAAGATTAAAGTGGAGACTGCAGGACGGGTTAACCCCTTCCTCACCGCCTGGCTGGAAGTCTCCTTTTTAACGGTGTGATTCTGTGCTCTGTTGAAATGTGTGCGATGATGAGGGCTATAGAGGTATAGTATGTTTGATTTATTCTGAAAGATTAAGTTTAAAACAATAACAAATGCCCACATAAATAAATTAAAATACCCAATCAGTTCAATAAAAACAAAGTGGGTTAAAAAATAGTTAAAATAACTAAAATGGCACCATCCATGGCAGAGGTGATTGATCCAGGTCTGCGGTTGCCCGTTGGTTCTACACACCAGTACATGTGGTAAAAACCAGCTGGTCCTCCTCCTCCATTGGCGGTCCCCCTCGGGCACGCTTAGACAGCTAAACTGAAAAACACGGATGGCAGTACACGCTCCCAGTTTGTGGTACCAGGGCTTAGTCTACTCTACCCACAGTCACTACTTTTCTGTTCCATACTCACACGGCAGACAGCCCTGCCTCTGCGTGTTGGTTGCCTCGTCACGCTCGTGGTCCCAGCGTGTTCATGGCCCCCGGTGCGTGTGCCTCCCCCGTCTGCTGTTTGCTGCTCGTTCACTCTCGCTTGGTGGCCTTGCCCTGCTTGGTGCCTTTCCGCACTTGGTGGCCTCTCTCCTTTTTATACCAGTCTGTCATATCAGGAGCAGGTGTTCTGGTTGCATTAGGTGACAAATCATGGTGGATGACATAGCACCAAGGGGGTGGCCAGTTCTCCTGCAACAAATAAAAAAAAACACAGCACACTAAAAACAGTTAAACATAAAAGGCAAGCAACACACAATTAAAAGCAAATAAAATACCCAGCCACTTGTACCAAATCACACGTGCAAACTTGTCGAAATGTGCTACTGCAGGTTGAATTTATGTGCATCTGTTGACTGCTACACCATCAGAACTGAGTACTGTGCATATTTTTCATACAATTCAGTTTTTTGTGATTAAAAAGAGTTAGTTTAAAGATCATTCATTCACATATTTGTGGAAAATTTATCTTTAAACTAGCCGGAGTACCCTTAAGGTATAATCTTTAGAAATAATGCAACAGTTGTTCAAAAATCAAACTTGGCCTGTTTTGGTCGATGTCCAAAAAGCAAGAGGAGGAGTTCAGCCCAGATATTTGCTGTTGATGGGATTAAACTGTGTCTTGGTGTTTCAACTGGTTTTCACACAGCATGTCTCCTGAACCTGCTGCTGATGAACCAACTGCTTGCCTGATAATCTGGATTTTTCTGTGAAGAATTTGGCAAACTCATTGCAGCCTTAGTGGAATAAAGTTCAGGCGCTACTGACACAGGAGGGTTTGTTAACCTGTCAACAGCAGCGAATAAGGCCCGAGCTTTATGATAGTTTTAGCTAATAATGTCAGAGAAATAGGACTTCCTTGCATTCCTTAGGTGTATATTGTAAGAATGAAGTTTCTCTTTATACATGTCATAATGAACTTGTAGATTTGTTTTTCTCCATCAGCTCTCGGCTTTCCGACACTCTTTTTTTCCATTTTTCACCAGTGTGGAATTTCTCCATGGAGACCTTTTCTTTCCAGAGACAACATTCATCTTAATAGGAGCAATAGCATCCGTGATATTTAGCATATTAGCATTAAAACTAGAGACAAGCTGATTGACTGAACTGCCTGACAGGGCAGGTGTTGAAGCGAAGACCTGGTTAAACATCCCACTCGTGTTTTCAGTTATATAGTTCTCAGTGAGAACTGTGAGGAAACAATATATTACTTCTGAAGTGGCTGCAAATTTTATTGAAATTTTAAATCAGACTCCTGCTCAGATTTTACCTGCATCATGCAATTTTATTATGGATCATTTTAACAGCTATCGATGCTGTAGCTCCTCTCAGAACTAAAATAATAAAATCCAAACCCACACCACTGTGGAGGAATGAGCAAATCAAAGAACTCAAAAGACATTGCAAGAGAGCAGAGAGGAAATGGAGGAAAACAAAATTAATCATTTATTTAGAAATTTTTAAGGAACAACTTAAAACCTACAATAAAACAGTTAAACAAGAACCCTTCATTTTTCCAATCTTATTACAGAAAACAAGAATAACCCCAAATTTCTTTTTAAAACAATAGATCTTTTAATAAACACAAGTTTTAATAAGCCTTCCATGCCTGCATCAGATGGTGCATGCGAGGTCTTTGCATGCCACTTCAGAAGTAAAATCAATGGCATTAGATACAGTCTTTCATCTCAACAACATTTTGATTTAAACAGAACTGAAGCTTTGCTTTTACCTGAGGAAATACTGGAGAGTTTTGTCCTGGTTGATGCAAAGATGCTTGGTTGAGTTTTCTCCCATTAAACCCAACAACCTGCCTTTTAGACCCAGTTACCACATCACTTTTAAAAACATTTTATGGTTTCTTTGAGCCTGAGCTTTTAAACATAATAAATTACTTTCTTCAGACAGGTGTCTTCCCTGCTGCCTTTAAAACGGCAATGGTGAGGCCCCTCCTGAAGAAGAGTAATTTAGAGATAGACAATCTTGATAACTACCGACCTGTATCCAACTTACCGTTTTTAAGTAAAATTCTTGAAAAGCTTGTCTTTATGCAATTACATGAGTTTTGCTTAAACATGATTATTTAGAAAATTATCAGTCTGGTTTTAGGACAAACCACAGTACCGAGAGGCCCGTTTAAAAATTGTTAATGATCTTAGATCTAACTTAGACTCACAGAAACTTTCTGTTCTGGTTTTACTGGATCTTAGTGCCGCCTTCGATACAGCTGATCACCAGATTTTACTAGACAGACTCAGAAGTCTGGTGGGCCTCTCAGGTACTGTTCTTAAATGGTTTTACTCCTATCTCACAGCTTGAGAATTCTTTGTAAGTATGGATCCATGCTCCGCAAAAATCCATGAAGTCAAGTGCGGGGTTCCCCAGGGATCAATTTTAGGCCCGATAGTAGTGGGGATGGGAGGTGGGGGGAATGGGGGGGTGTATCTGCTTTGTGTGTATATATGCATGTTCCTGTGTGCAACTGTAACTTTTTTTCCTGTTATGTAGTTTCTTTTTGTCTTAATATGCATAAATTGGTTTTTCATGTAAAGCACTTTGTGTTGCCCCAGCATGAAAAGTGCTTTATAAATAAAGTTTGATTAAGTTTGATTGATATACTGTTTTGTGATCACCTCCATTGAGACATTTGTGTGAACAGGAATCGTACACTCAAAGAAAACACAGTAATGATTAGACAGGCCCACATCACACACAGTTACCTTGGAAACACCCAAACCCTTCGAAATCAGTAAATCTAGAGTGTGTCCTTTAGTGTGTGTGGCCTCTGTTATATGCTGAGTCAGCCCAACGTTGTCCAGGCTGTTACTCAGATCTTTAGTGCCTTTTTCCTGAGGGTTGTCTACATAGATGCGCCTGTGAAACACAAGGTGAGTCAAAAAGAGAAGGGCCGAATGTACCAAAGAGTTCTTCATAGCACCAGTGAATCACATTTATTCCCAGGACTCCTGGGACAGAAGGCACAGCACCATGGGGATCTTTAACCACAAGGATCCCACAAAATGATCATGACCCCAAGGTGCAAACTGTTCCAGAAAGAAACTTTCAGTAACAGTGGACACCACAGAGTCCATTAAGCAGAACATAGTAACGCTACCAAATCGATGGTTGGACCCGGAGCGATAAATTCAGCTGCTGCGAGCCTATGGACTCCCCAACTGAGTCGTGGCTCGACAGCTCAGAAGGTTTCAGTTTTGCAACAGATAAGAAGAAAGAAGAAAGCCATTAGTGTTAGAGTTCAAGCCAGCAACATGGTGGTGGAACATGCTCTCCATCACACTAATGCAAAATGGCCAGGCTTCTGGCACCTCCTGCAGCTTAAAGAGGCATTGTGAGAAGCCCTAGCTTTTGAATGGGGGGCTTGATGGGAGGCTACAGTTTGAGTAAGCTGACTGAGCTGCCCCTGCTGAGGCTTTAACAGATCCAGCAACTCACAGAACCCTACTTCATTTTAGTGATGTCAGGGGTAGGCTGAAGACAACCCTGTACTCCAAACTGAAGACTGTAAGCTGATGGTAAAGAGACGCTACGCACCCTAGCCCCTTCTGGAAGGTCCTCCCTCTCCGGCCTAATCGCCTCACCACACAGCTCCAACAGGGTGGCAGTGGCTGCAGACAAATTGCTCGAGCTCCTGTTGAATTTGTGCATAGAAAAGAAAGCCTGCTGTAATGTTACATAAGACTGAACACAACCATATAGTTCCTGTAAGATAGCAAGAACCCGAGCAGGGTCTCCTTGCTCTACACTGGAGCAAAACTTTATCTATTCCTTCGTTTCTCCCTTCAAATGATCAAAAATAAAAAACGTTTCATCAACAGTATAAAGATGGCGAATGAACTCTCACCTCCTCTATTCATTCAGCTATCCCAACACCAGTCTTGCCATCAAACATGGGGCACTTACGGTCTCTTGGTATGATGACCAGTCGCTCAGTGACAGCAGCAGTAACACCTGCACCTGGGCCGGACCAGCTAGGGTTGGGGAATGGAAGAAGGCCTACCTGAGCTGTCCAAGTAAGCAGCCCGCTCCTGATAAAGTCGCTCATTGTCTGCCTTGAGCTGCAACACCAGCTCCCTGAGCTGTTGCATATCATCCTCCATGCCGACCACGGTGAAAACTGCAACCAAAACCCCCAATAAAAGGTAGGAAAATTTGGATCCTTAGACTGAATGCGGTTGTTTTGGTGTTTTGTCTACACATGCAGAAAACACAAGACCAGGACACCTACTGGGGAATAAAAAAAATAAGAAGCCACACAAAGAAAGAAAACAAAACCTTTGATGCCTTTAAAGTGGTACCCTGCTCGCAGCGCCAGAATGTGGTAGTACGGGGGTGAAGGTGTAAACATCTGCAGCTCATCCAGATGCTGCTGCTGGAGTTTTAACCAGGACCAAGAGATCTGAACACATCACACCAGTTATAACATCTTTACACTGGTTTCCAGTCACAGAATAGATTTTACGTCCCAGAATGGTTTAGGCCCAGAATTTATCTGTGATATGTTTAGAGAATAGAAACGTAGCAGAGCTCTTAGATCCAGAGACTCTGGCGAACTAGTCCAGACCAGGGTCCAGGCCAGAGTCCAGACCTGAATCAAGAAAAATCATGGAGAAGCAGCATTTAGCTGTTATGCTGTAAACAAGTGGAACAAACTGCCAGTGGAGATTAAACTTTCACCAAATGTAGACATTTTTACATCCAGGTCCATCCTAACGCACTTTGCTCATGTCAGTGAGGTTTACAGAGAACATGAACAAATTCAGAAACTACTGCACAGTCCTGCAAGTCAGTTAGCATGGAAGTCAGAACAGAATACATTTTAGTTTTCCTGCTAATGTAAACTAAAAAATTAACAAATACTGTATCCCACAGACTTACAGTACAAACTAGATATCTGTTGGAGGTATCATCTCTTTTCCCAGCTGCATCTATCCAGAAGATTTCAACAACATCACAGGTTACATCCTCATCCGCAGCGATGGAAGGTCCTCCTTGTAGGCCGAACCTGTCTCTGAACAGAAGTTAAATCAGCCTGATCTCTTTTAAAGATTCAGGTTAGCGTAGACAGAGAGACCGGATGGACGTAAGAACTCACTGACCTGTTTCTGCATTACTGACCAAAACCATGTTTAAAATTTCTCTTTGTTGTTCCTGAATGAACATGAAGCTTCTTCCTTCCTTGATGTCAACTCTAAATCCTACGTAGACCCAGAATAGATTCATGTAACCTGTAAGTGGAAACCCAATGTGCTGATGCAGTATTTTATTATTTTATTGATCTGGAGACAAAACTGTTTTTACCTGAGTTCCTGACAAACTGAATGACATTCACCACCTCTGAGATCTGGCTGCTCTAGTTTCAGTTACACTCATACATGACAGCAGACCTGGTGGATGTTTAACCAGCTGGTTGACGTGTTTAATCAGAATCTAGACCTGACTGAATCATTATATTAAAACAAAACATCTCTATTCAGTCTAGTTAAACCTGGTAGAGATAACACCCACAGAAGAGAAGAGCAGCAGCAACCACAGAGACATATGATTCAGGAACAGTTTTCATCTGATCCATCATTTATCATGTTTGTTCTGTTATCTTTCTCCTTAAAATACAAAGCCAAGGCAAGTTTATTTGTACATCATGTTTCATGTACAAGACAAGAATGAAACATTAAAAGCATTACAGATGGTGCAAAGAAAACATTCAGAAATAGTTAAAGGCAGCACATTAAACTACATTAAAATTATTAAAAGCAAGATAAGTTAAAAAGTTACCGTGCAGATTTCATACATAGGTGCATGAGAAAAGAAATGTTTTAACCTGCTAAATGGTAAATGGTCTGTAGCGCTTTTCTGTACCTGGAATGATACCCAAAGCACTTCCCATTGTACATCACACTCATCCATTCACACGCTGATGGCGGAAGCTGCCATGCAAGGCGCTCAACCACGACCCACCAGGAGCAATTCAGGGTTTGGTGTCTTGCTCAGGTACACCTCGACATGAGCTCAACAGGCCGAGGATCAAACCAGCAACCCCCAGGCTACAAGACGACCGCTCTACCCACGAGCCACACCGCCCCTCCATAGGTTTATATTTTCTGAACACAGATGTATTCTGGGCCTAAACCATTCTGAGATGTAAACCATCAGCAGGGTTTTAAAATCTATTCTGTCACTGACTGGAAACCAGTGCAAACTGGAAGCTAGTGTAAAGATGTTAAAACTGGTGTGATGTGTTCAGATCTCTTAGTCCTGGTTAAAACTCCAGCAGCAGCATTTTGTATGAGCTGCAGATGTTTAATGCTCTTTTTAGGAAGTCCTGTTAAAAGACCATTACAGTAATCCAGCCTACTGGAGATGAATGCATGGATGAGTTTCTCTTGGTCTTTATGGGAGACTAAACTTTTAATTCTGTTGATGTTTCTGAGCTGGTAAAAAGCTTCTTAGTAAAGCTTTGATGTGGCTGCTGAAAGTCAGGTTTGAGTCTATCAACACTCCCAGGTTACGAACGTGGTCAGTGATTTTAAGAGCCCAAGTCTCCGGGTGTTTACCAATGCTGACCGTCTTCTTTCTACCAAACAGAATAATCAGTTTTTTTTTCATTTAAATGTAGAAAATTCTCCCTCATCCAGGTGTTTTTTTGCTCCAGACACTGACACAATAAGTCTGTTGGGCTGCAGTCATCTGGTGACAGAAACACATAAAGTTGGGTATCATCTGCATAACCTTGATAATTAAAGCTATAGTTCTGTAATATTTGACCCAAAGGGAGCATATACAAGTTGAACAGAAGAGGTCCAAGGACTGACCCCTGGGGGACTCCACAAGTCATGGCCACTCGCTCGGATTCATAGCTGCCGATCGTAACAAAATAACTCAGGCCTTCTAAATAGGACCTGAACCAGTTAAGGACAGCAGCAGAAAGTCCAACCCAGTTTTCCAGCCTGTGCAACAGGATTTTGTGATCTACAGTATCAAATGCAGCACTGAGATCCAGCAGAATCAGGACTGATACTAGACCAGAATCAGTCATTTAACACTTTGACCAGAGCTGTTTCAGTGCTGTGATAAGGTCGGAAGCCGGACTGAAACTTATCAAGATTTCCACTTTCATTTAAAAACTCATGACTCTGGTGAAATACAACTTTCTCAATAATCTTAGATATAAAAGAGGTTAGAGACAGGTCTATAGTTGTTCATTAAAGAGACAGTAGTTCACTGGATTTACAAGTGCATGTTGTTGATTTCAGATGCCAAGCTATTTATTGTAGGATTTTAAAATCGATATTAAATTGTGACATAACATTATAGACACAGATCCCCCAATTAATCAACAAGTCTGGCTATGGCTACCGACTCAGGAATGGGGCCGTCATCACTCATCTCTATGGATGACATCAAGCTGTACGCTAAGTGTGAGCGAGGCATTGACTCACTGATTCATACCACCAGGATCTACAGCAGGGGTGCCCAAGTCTGGTCCTCGAGATCTACCATCCTGCAACTTTTAGATGCAACCCTTCTCCAACACATCTGAATCAAATAACTGACTCGTTACCAGGCCACTGCAGGGCTAAATGACATGCAGATGTCATTTGATTTAGGTGTGTTGGAGAAGGGTTGCATCTAAAAGTTGCAGGATGGTAGATCTCGAGGACTGGACTTGGGCACCCCTGACCTACAGCATGGACATCTGGACAAATGTGGCTGAATGGTAACAAAGAGAGGGAAGGTAGTCCTTACAGAGGGCATTACACTCCCAAAGGGCAGAGTAACTGATGTTAAGGAGAGCTACACATACCTTGGCATACCACAAGCAAACGGCAACCACGAAGAAGCCACAAGGAAAACTGCCACAGCCAATATCTGCAAGTCCAGAGAAGCATGGAGGGTTCCACCCCAAATCCGAATGTAGTGGCTGACTAGATGAAATATTGCAGGGGGCCCTAAAGAGTAATTTTCTAATCTATTCAGGACATTTGAACAAGACTTTTGGTGTGTTCCAGTTTTCTTGGAATTTCGAGCGGTTGAGAGTTGGTGATGTTATCACCAAGTAGTTGGTGTTGCAGCTTCACCAACTCGGAAAAAATGGACGCCTCCAAAACAGCCCATGTGTGAGTGCGACAAAGCCATATAAAAACTAGAAAATCACAAACAGTGTAAAAATGTCACCATGAAAACAGCAGCCAATTTTGGTGATAATGATGAATAAACCACACATATTGACGGGATTTTTCACGAACAAACCTGCCGTAACAACGTACTTACTGATATCAACAACTCGCTGCTCTTTACACTAGAAACTTACACACACAAAATATATTAAGAGAAATTTAATGAAGACAGCGATGAACAACAAGTGGAACTGGGCACAGCCATCTTTAATTCTGGAATCTTGGGATCCTCTGAAACTTAACAGTTTGGTGTTCAAGATCACTTCATCATTTCTGGCAAAAATTCCTGAGTTCTGAGTACAAATGGAACGCACCATTAGTTCGGGGCTTGGGCCTCTTCAAACATGCCAAGTTTGGTGTAGACCAAAGTTACTCTGTTACAGTGACTGGGACTTCCTGTTTCGTAGCACCAGACTAATATTCGCCATGGTTACGTTTGGTGGGGAAACTTCAGTTTTGTAGTGTGGTATCATGAAAGGGTTTGACCTGTTGTGAAGCAGTTTCAAGTGTTAGGGGTTGATAACTGAGAAGCCGGACACTCCAGTGTGAAAAAAAGCTCCTTCCATCGAAAATAACATGACTGATTACAGAACTAGAATCAGGTGTGACAACTGGATACTGGGAACAGGAAATAAAGCAATGGAGAAAGGAGAAAAAATCTCTACAAAATAAAACAGGAAATGAAACAGAACTGAAAAATGGCAAAGACTAGAAAACTTAATAACATCAGAACAACCGAAACCCACAGATCAGGACATACCTTCAGCTGTTAAATCAGTTCTAAACATTAATGTTTGACCTAAAATATCTGGTTTTAGGAACATTAGGTTCTAAACTTTGAGCAACAGCTGAAAATAAATGATTATTTTTTTTACAGAAGCTGCTTATGTCTGTTGATTTTTTCAGCCTTAATGAGGAACGATCAGAGGGCTAATTTCTCCACTGTAGTTTGACTGTGAGATGAAAAAGATAAAACAAACCTAGGAGTCATCTTGTTCCAGATCTTTACAGCTGAAGCATGGCTGCATTCATTTATATATATAGTTAAATATACAGCATATCTGTTAGCATCTGTTAGCATGGTAGAAAAGAATAAATGCAGGGTTTCTACTTCACCTCATCAGGCTTCATTTGCTTAACATGTGGCATGTCTGTGCATCTGGGCCCAGAGGTCATGCTATAGTTATTATAAAAATGGGAATATAAAAATTGGAAATTCTTTGATATCAGATCAGAAACAACAGGAAGCTGAAACAATCAGTTCTGTGACACGTCAGCATGATGAGCTGCTCTGCTCTGATACTGCTATGCTAATGGATCCTGGGTGGAGTTCACAGCTAGAAAACCGGATTCAGAGCTGAAAACCTCTTAAAGAAGCCATGCTGTAACACAACGTCCTCTTTTTTCAGTGGGAGTATATATAACCACATATAGGAATGATTTTTTAACCCTGAAAGATTGCTTCCTGAGGCTGGAGGTGTGGAAGACCAGGAGGACCAGGTGGGCCGAGGTGGCACCAGGCGGGACCAGGTGATCCCAGCCTCCTGCAGCTTTCTGTGGGAAACATGTAGCATCTCCTCAACCAGCAGCTATCATCTGGGTTTAATCTGGTTTTCAACAAAGTCCAGGTGTGCTAAGACCATCGGCTCACCTCTCAGAGCCCAAACAGCTAGACAGCTAGCAGGATCCTACAGGATTACTTATATACACCACTTCTTCTTCTTATTATTATTACAGTTTATTAAATTACACCATACTGTACTGTGTTAGTATATAATTTGCTATAGTATAATAACATACTCTATTGCTATTCAGTATACATTACATACTATATTATACTTCTGCATTATAATATATTATAATGTTTATCATTATCATGTTAATTTCTCATATTTTATTTACTGTTGACACTTTTTAACCCTTCCTTTGTGTGTATTTCACAGCTGCGTGTGTTTTCTCACTTGTATCTTGTTGTTTTTTGTCTTGTGTTTTTACTTCTCATGTAAGGAAACTGCCCCTCGGGGACAAATAAAGTTTTCTAAATTGAATTGAATTGAATTGAATCCTGCATGCGAGCCATGCCTCTGCTGTAGATAATGAATTCATTTGAACAAATTCCTTATTTTTCCTCTAACTGCAAAGATAAATATATTTTGAGAAGTGTGCTGCTGGTGTGTGTGTGGAAGCAGTGAGTGATTAGTCCGGCGTGGAGAGCAGATAACAGCCTCCTGCTGCTCTCATATCATTAGTGTGGGCTTATATTAAAATGGTAGCTGTGTATTTTAATATCTTCCTTCTTTGTGACTGTGAAGGTGGTGTTGGAGGGTGAGTGAGGGGGGAGGTGGTGGGGGTGGGGCTGTTAACACTGGGAACCAGTGAATGAAACGGCGCGTGGAGTCGGTGAGTGCAGATAAAGCCCTGCTCATGTATCAGCCTGCTCACCTGTCTGCAGCCGGACCGCAGTAATGGATCGACACCAACTCAGACCATCACTCATCCTCACCGCCTGCACGGGTGTGTGTGAGGGAGAAACCAAGGAGGGACAGAGTGTGTGTTTTGTGCATATGGTGGTGGTGGGAGTGATTATATGTCTGCATGGATGCATGACAGAGAAAGACAGTGACAAAGAATGTGTGGCTACATGTGTGTAAATGTGTGTGTGTAGATCTCTCTCTCTCTCTCTCTCATTTTTGATTGATATGTTCAACATCAACACAACTTTCATCGGCGTCTCTCCTTCTATCTGTTTTTCTTTTGTGTCTCTGTGGCTGTGTGTGGGAGGAAGGGGTTATGGGAAAGGGTCATCACTGGGAATTGGTGTGATGGACAGCTGGCAGGACACAGGGCGCTGAAACTGAAAGGGTGAAGAAACACAGTCAACCCAAAACAAACACACAGAAGCTTCACTGCAGACTGACATGCTGACACGTATCATTAGCGTAACATTTTCACACACATGAAATCCTGATGATTCAGACATGTTCTGGAGGCGCTGTACCAGAAAACAGGAAAGCCTTAATCGGAAAAGTAAAATCACTTAAACAACTTCAGACCTGCTCAAAACCACCAAACGTTCAATAATATTAGGACTTTTAATCCTTTATATGCCCAGTTTAAATATTTGAAGGATTAATTATTGATAAAAGACAAAGTATTACATTTTTCAAATAAAATAAACATTACGGGGCTGTGGCTTTGACTGTGATTCAGTCTTGGATTAATCAAAAATAAACAACAAAATTGTTTTGATGTCATTAGTAGTTTTTATGTAGTATCAGCTACTTTCTCTGGTGATCTTCGTGGCCAAAACTGTCCCACTGACTTCTTTTAAAATGACAAATTTTAATCTGTCGCTATAGTTTAAAAATCCTTAATTTTTTTATGTCAGGATTTCATTTAGAAGAAAAGTAGGGATATTTGACAATTTTACTTCATTCCACCAAATTCAACAAGTTTCCCATTGTAGGTAGACGCAAGAAATCCTGGTATTTTCTAACTGTTATATTATGGAATCATGGGTCACTAAGAGTGATTTTTTAGCATGTGTGTGAATTTTTTTCTGATTATCAAAATCTTGACTAGATTTTTATTAGAAACTTATTTCACATATACACACAAGCAAAATTCTTAGTGCTGCACAGCTCCATAATAAAACGGTCAAAAATACCAGGATTTCTTTCATCTGCATACAATGGAGAACTAGGCAAATTTGGTGAAATGAAATAAAATTGTTAAATATTCCTACTTTTCTTCCAAATGAAATACTGACATCAAAGAATGAATGATTTTAAACTGTAATGACGGTGAGATTAACATAGGTCCTTTTAATGGAAGTCACTTTGTCGAAGGTCAAATCAGTCCTAAAATGATTAAATGTTTGTTAGTTTTGAGCAAGTCTGAAGGTACTCCAGTGATTTATGAAACAAAGCAGAAAAAAGTACTGATGCATAATGATTTTTTTTAGTTGTTTTTGTACATTTTTGCCATAAGGGTCCCCAGAGGGAGTTTCTGACACTCCATAACAAAAATACAAATTCAATCAAATCTGTTTCATTTATACTCTTTAACCTATGCAAGTGTCTAATCATCACCAAAGATTCATCTTTCTAATATTTATTTTATGGAAAATAATTTGGTTTTTATGTTTTTTGTGGTGAATAAGGCAGTAGTTCAAATATTCAAACTTGCATTTAAAGGGTTAAAATCCTAAAATTGATTGAATGTTTGGTATTTTTTTAAACAAAGCGGAAGTTGTTTGCATGATTTATAGAAAACAAAAGCATGACGATTTTATAGCAGTTCTTGTGCGTGGACACTTTTGGCCATGAGGGTCACCAGAGGGTGCCAAAATCTTTGACAGAGTATGAAAGACATCTGACAGAAAAAGACACTAGAGATAAACGAGAGGCTTACTACCCCGGCAAGCTGGAAAATCTGTCAAACTGTGATTCACAAAAATGCAGAACCATGCATGTGCAGCAGTTGTCGGGATTGTATTTATTACTGCTATGTTGTCATGTTCTGTGTTTTCCTACTTGTGATTCAGAGATCCTACTGGACATGATGGTGGTGGTGGTGGTAATGGGAGATGCCACTCACCTGCTGCTGTTTGGCTCAGCCAGCCTGCATACGTTGCCAGATCGTTGCCTTACCCTAGAGGTGCAACACCAGCCATTCAGAGATCTTTTTGAGTTTTGTGTACAGTCTGACTACTAACGTTCCTGTTTTTGTCTTGTCGACCTACCTTACAGAAGAGACCCACCACAAGCCGTTGTTTGGTCCGCTGCATCGCCACCACCTATCAGTTTTTATTATTCCTCCAAGGAATCTGGAGTCACTAAATAAAGCTGTTACTGAATCTGCTGTCTGCTCCTTCCTGGTTCCTGCCTGTCTTTCTACAAACCCTAACAGCAACAGCACGGGAGCCATTTCACCATCTCCAAGAAAAGAGAAAAAAGTACTTAAAGGTAGCGTGTCCAGACCATACAAGACAACCACCGGGCTAGCATTCCCCAGGTAGAAGGAGCTCAAGAAGGAGAAAGATTTTAAAAGGGATGCTGAAGTTGCAGCTTTCTCCTTGATAAGTAAGTCATTGGTGCTGCCTACATTAGCCTACAGCTAACTTTTTATCATTTGGTTTTGTTAGATAGTGTTGCTTGTTACCTTGGTTACCATGGGCAGCATAACGGTAGTTTCTGCTTAAATACCCCAGCCTGGTTGGTACAGAAGTTTATGTTCATGTGGTTTCAGTCGCTTTCATAGTCACGGTAAACACCGGCTTTCAGTCGCAGTAAAGCCGGACTAAAAGCCGGCGGGAAGGCTTTATAAACTGGTTTTACTGGGACTAAAAGCCGACGGGAAGGATTTATAAGCTGGTTTTACTGGGACTAAAAGCTGACGGGAAGGATTTATAAGCTGGTTTTACTGGGACTAAACGCCGGCGGGAAGGCTTTATAAGCTGGTTTTACTGGGACTAAAAGCCGGCGGGAAGGCTTTATAAGCTGGTTTTACTGGTACTTAAAGCCGACTGGAAGGCTTTATAAGCTGATTTTACTGGGACTAAAAGCCGACGGGAAGGATTTATAAGCTGGTTTTACTGGGACTAAAAGCCGGCAGGAAGGCTTTATAAGCTGGTTTTACTGGGACTTAAAGCCGACTGGAAGGCTTTATAAGCTGGTTTTACTGGGACTAAAAGCCGACGGGAAGGATTTATAAGCTGGTTTTACTGGGACTAAAAGCCGGCAGGAAGGCTTTATAAGCTGGTTTCACTGGGACTAAAAGCCGGCGGGAAGGCTTTATAAGCTGGTTTTACTGGGACTAAAAGCCGACTGGAAGGCTTCATAAACTGGTTTTACTGGGACTAAAAGCCGACGGGAAGGCTTTATAAGCTGGTTTTACTGGGACTAAAAGCCGACGGGACGGATTTATAAGCTGGTTTTACTGGGACTAAAAGCCGACTGGAAGGCTTTATAAACTGGTTTCACTGGGACTAAAAGCCGACGGGAAGGCTTTATAAGCTGGTTTTACTGGGACTAAAAGCCGACGGGAAGGATTTATAAGCTGGTTTCACTGGGACTAAAAGCCAACGGGAAGGATTTATAAGCTGGTTTTACTGGGACTAAAAGCCGACGGGAAGGCTTTATAAACTGGTTTTACTGGGACTAAAAGCCGACGGGAAGGCTTTATAAGCTGGTTTTACTGGTACTAAAAGCCGACGGGAAGGCTTTATAAGCTGGTTTTACTGGGACTAAACGCCGGCGGGAAGGCTTTATAAGCTGGTTTTACTGGGACTAAAAGTCCCACACTCCCTATGGTGAGGCCAGTTTCCCCGTCTAGATCCGTTCCCTCTCTGAGAACCATTCTTTCCTCTAAACACAGAGGAACCATGTCTGAAAGAAAATTTCTGTCCACCTGACGTCTCTTCCTGACCAGTTATGATCAGAGGGAACTTGAGTGGGGAAGTGCGAAATATATTTACTGTGCTCCTGGTTAAAACTTCGTCCGGTTGCTGGTATGGTGAAGTAAACAGAAGTAGGTGAACTATGTTGTTGTGAAAATGGTGGCGGTGTATAAAGTTAATATTCAACTTCAGAAGTGAGAACCAGAACCCGGAAAGACTGCCATCTTCCTGGACCGGTTGGGGGTGGAGAGGACAGGAAAGAGGGGTCAACCAGCAGCAGAACTCTAATCTAGGGATTCCTGCTAAGAAAGAAGGAGAGAAGTTACCAGAATTAAGTAGAGTAGTTAGTGTTTTAGTTAGAGTATTTAGTTCTTACTTTCCTGCTGAAGCAATGAAGTAACTGCGATTTTTTTTTTTATTATCATCAGTTGGAACATTGTTCACGAGTCTGTACATGATTAATTATACACAAATACTTATGTTCCCACAGATACAATCCCAGTTCCAAAAAAGTACAATCTTAAAAGTCTTTACATTTGTATGTTAAGGAACATTTTCTGAATTTTTTCCACAGTTTTAGAGCCAGTTTGTCTCAGATTGGTGAACCTCTGTCCATCTTTCCATCTGAGAGACTCTGCCTCTCTGAAATGCTCCTTTTATACCCAGTCATGTACCTGTTGCCAGGTAACCTGATTAGTTGTCCAATGCTCCTCCAGGTGTTTCTGGTTTGTACCAGTTACTTTTCCAGCCTTTTGTTGCTCCTGTTCCAACTTTTTCCAGATCAGATTCACTATCAGCTCATATTTTCATCACATGGTGAAAAGTCTCAGTTTCATCATCTGATGTGTTGATGATCTTCTACTGGGAATAAAAGATGACCTGATTGATGAGATTTTGAAATCATTGTATTTTGTTTTTATTTACATTTTTCTGGAGTTGGGGTGTAGGTCAGAGACATTATTCAGTTACATTTTAACTACTAAGCAAGCAGCAGAGATCTTTAATCCAGACTAGGCTCTGTCCCAACAGTGATTTTATCTAAAATCTCTCAGATCTGAATCAATCCTGTTTGGCTTATTTGCCCTTCCTCAGAACCAGCTGAGAGTATTTGTAGCTCAGACTGCTTTTGGGTTAGCTGCTTATTGTGTGCAGGACGACAAAGTCTGTCAGACTTTAGCTGTGTTTCCTGCAGAGGCCGTGGGAAGCTGCTCAGTCAGAGTTTGGTTCATCCTGCACAGGTCGCTGCAGAACTTAAACAATACAGACATACGTGCACATTTACTCTCGTACCTACAGAATCTTTAACCTTTCTCACCCTCCCACGTTCAGCTCCGCTGGAGCTATGCAGTTGCCGGAAGTCCAGACTTGGGTAGTCCTGGTCAGGGTCCAGATGTTGATCATTAACCTTTACGTGTCTGTTAACGCTTGTGGCCAAATCATCACACAACCACTCCTCTGATAAAAGTTTGCATCCACTGTGTATGATTTGTTTCTTCTGAAGTCTGACCCACTAATGAGAAGAATAAAATTAAAACATTGTAATTATTATCTTAATCTTTATTTAACCAGTAAAATCGAAATTAAATTAAAGATGTCTTTTACATGTGTCTTGACAAACGATGTGTCCAGTTTAGATCGCAGTCTATTATTTCATAATGCATACAGCCACCCAGTCTGATCATTTTTCTCCTTTAATGTCTTTCTGTTTTACAACATGGCTTCATACCAGGATGTGACTGTAATGTAAGAAGAAAGGTATGTAGAACAGTTTTTGGTGCAGAGAACAGGAGCAGCATGTTGTGTGAAGTGTTGAAGTGATGTAGACAGACCCTCTTTGTTTCCAACCAGATGCCTGCATGTCTTCCTTCTCCAACAGTCCTGCTGACCCCTGGGAACTGACCTCTCCAAAGGTCAGAGGTCAGCCTCCAGGCCTGGTGCTGCTGATGAATGGCATCCTGAAAAGTGTGTGTGAGAGTGTATGTGGGTTCATTGTAAAACAGAGTTGCAGCATTTATCTGTTAGGGTCTGCCTGCATGTGTTTCTGTGGGTTTGACACCACGTAGATTTAAGAGCAACCCGGATGGATAGAAAATCCCATTGTCCCCCTGCATGTCAGACAGAGACACTGTGTTCTGCATCATTAATAATCTGGAATAGAGTTCTGATAATTTCATTAGGAACGATGCAATCTGATTATGGAGCAGCAGCAGGTCCTGTGTGGAAGTGGGCCACACACAGAGCTCCAGCAGAACAACACACACCCAGGACAACAGAGGGTGTTTGTATACCTGCATCCTCCGGGGTTCATCTGCTTCTAGCCCAAAGAGGAGGTCAGAGTTCATGATGGGCAGGCGTGGAGCTGGAGGGGTGGTCAGGGTGGCACTGGCCACTTTGGCTGCACATTTAGAAGACATTTTGTCCCTTCACAACTGATATTGTTATTTAAGGCTATTAACCTGATGTTAGCATGAAGCTACATAGCAGAGCTAATCTAGTTCTATGATAGCACTAGTTTAGTTTTAAGCTTGTGTAAGGAAACCAGGTCGTATTTAGTTTTCAATGAGTGTATTTAGGGACTACACATCAACTCAGTTCATCAAGATTTTCACATTTGAACTGAAAATAAAATATAAAGATGTTCAAAGAGAAGCTCAGTACAATACTTAGTGCTGACTAAGCTAGCACTATATGATCCAGTTTCATTTAAATACGAGGCTAGCAAGGCTGCTAGTTGGTTTTACTACCAAGTAGCTACAACATGAAAATATGGAGAAATAAATCCTGTAACCAGTCTGGTTTAGAAGCGGAAGATATAAGAATAAAGAGAAAGGGAGATATTTCTGACTTTTTAGTAAAAGAGGAAGGACACAGATCAGAATTAAGTAACACATATGTGTGAATATTTAATGTCACCTTATTGATTTCTGTTTGTCCTCCTTAAGAATTTTAAATTCTTTCAAAATCCCAAGTGATGCATTTGTGTCACATAGCCATCAGTTTTGTTTTTTTTCCACCCTGAATAAACTATTGAGTTAAGCTGAAATTGCAATATAAGCCATAACGTTAGATTAAGTTAAACTGACATACGGCTGATCTAAGAAACAAGTTCAGTAAGGATCATTTCTACACATTCATTCGCGTTAATCAGAGAAACAATTGGCATAACCCACCTGTCTGGATGGGAATGAAATTCTGATTCAAATAAAAAAATGAAATAAATGAAATTAAATTCATTACGATTAGTAACTATGTTCTTATCCATGAATTTTTAATGTGTACAAAAAAACCACATGGATCTACTGGAAAGTCTTCTAAGCTAATACTGCTGCTTATAGCATTTTTTATTTTTCTATTTTCTAAATGTAGAGAGGATGCTGCATGCTAAAGCAGGATCACCAACAGTCCTGCAGGTTTTAGATGTTTCCTGCTACAACACACCTGATTCAAATAAAATGGTTCACAATCAGCTTATTGTCAAGTTCTGCACCAGCTTCTTAATGACCCACATGTATGAACAAACCTAAAATTCCTTCTCTTACTAATGTCAGATCATTAGCTGAGGTCATAATACACCAATGATAACACATATATACATGCAGACATCGATTTTGGCCAGGATACAACAGAAATTGTTACACAAAGTCCCTTTAAATCTCAAAGTCTTCACATTGTATCCTCCATGGTCCAGTTCTTTTATCACCATGTTTCAAGTCTTTTGTGAAACTCATTACGTCTTCCAACTGCAAGGATAAACAGGAATAATGGTAAATGGACTGTACTTCTAAAGCGCTTTTCCAGTCATGCTGACCACACACACACTCACACACGCACACACACACACACACTTTGGCACGGAGTCCAGGGAAGCAAGGAATCGATCCGCGAACTTTCCGGTTGGTGGACGAATGCTCTTCCTCCTGAAGCTACAGCTGCCCAATTATCACATTACACACATTAACAGACACGAAGACGAGAGTCTGAGTTCCTCTTAAAGTCTGTTTTGGTCTTTATTTATTTATTTATTTATTTATTTATTTTATTTTTTGATTTAGTCTGTACTGAAAAACTGAATAATCTGAATTATTTACAGCTGAAATAAGTTTAATTAAGATTAAATCTTTTGGACCCAAAACAGTGAAACTGCAGGTTGGAAAACCTTTAAAAAACCTTAAACAAGCTTTAAGTACAACAGATTTAAGGTTTAATAGAGGTTGTGGCTTTTGTTAAAAAGCCAGATTACAGAGAAAAACTCTGAGAACACACACCTGTCTATAAAAAAGCAGCTAAATCTTATCCTCATGCAGCCATTTTTCATGTCTCGCTGCAGAAATGTAACACAGTAAAAGTTTACGTGATTTGTGTGTAAAGGAGGACTGGAAAGAGCAGTTAGCTTTGCAGAGATACAAAGTAGGCTAGTTCACTAAGAAAATAGATATCATTAGCTAGATGCTGCACACACACACACACACACACACACACACACACACACACACACACACACACAAAGAAAATAGATATCATTAGCCGGCTGTTTAGTATTCATACCCATCGCCTCCACCTCTGCTGCACACAGGCAGAAATTAGCCAGCAGCACCTGACACTCCATCATAGTGTCACAGCGGGGTTTAGGTGTGTGCATGTCCATCTGTGTGTGTGTTTAAAGGGGTGAAAGTGTGTAACGTATCAGAGGCTGGGAGGAAGAGGAGGAGGCCTCCAGCTATTAGCTTCCTACACCCCCCATCCAGCTTCCTGCAGAGACAAAGACAGACACACGATGGATGGACAAATACTCTGAGTTGCCAGGTCTGACAGTTTTAAGCAACTTTGGGATTTTGTTTTTCAAAGTAACTTACAAATACTACCTTTTATTTTTTAATGTCTGAATTTATTTACAGTTATATTAAAACAAACAAACAAAAAAATACAGTAAAAGATTAGGGGAAAATAACAAAATGTAAATGACTTGAATAAAATAAATCCAATTACATATTAAACAAATTGATAACAATAAAAATAAATAATAGATAAAATATATAGCGGCTAGTTAACAAGTACAAGGGTTTTTAGGCCCTGTTTCCAGGGCGTTATGGTATGGAACGAGTTGGTCCAGCATTGATCCAGAATGCAGCAGCACGTATGGTCTTCAACCAGCCCAAAAGAGTTCATGTCACTCCGCTGCTAATCGCTCTTCACTAGCTTCCAGTTGCAGCGCACATCAGATTCAAAGCTCTGCATCTGGCTTACAAAATAATAACCCAAACGACACTCATGAAGAAGCTCATGAAGAAAACATAAAATAAGATTGTTCACGAGTCTCAAATCCCAAGTCTGAGTCAAGTCTCAAGTCACTGGAAATGCGACTTGAGTCCGAATCCAGACCCCCCCCCCCCCATATTGGTCTAGAACATCCCTCAAACCTCTCTCTCCCAGAATCATTGAATCATTGAATGAATGAAATTGTCCAGTTAGTCCTTGTTAGGACTCATTTGGTCCACAGAGCAGTGTCCCTCCCCATCACAGAACAAGAGACATGTAGTCCACTGAAGAATGTCAGGAATGGACAGTAAAAGGTGCTGATTGGTTGAACTAGAAGCAGGAAACAGTATTTTATCAACGCTCTTGATGAACTGTCCAAATCACAGACATGACTGTCGACCTGTTGAGATCTGGATCTGCAGAAGGAGCCCACATGTCTCCAGACCTGGTGGATGTTTAACCAGCTAGTTCATCTAAGACAGGAAGTGAGATCATGACATGATAAACGTGTTCAGTGTTTGTAATGAGTGTGAGGCTGATGTTACTGTGTTTATAGTTTTGTAAATCTGGGCTCCTGAGTAACCTGAGCAGGTTACCAATCATAAAAAAATTGCAAATATATAACAGGCATTCAAATACACTGTACTGCCAAAAGTATTAACTAAACAATTGAAATCAGGTGTTCCAATCACTTCCATGGCCACAGGTGTATAAAAATCTATCACCGAGGCATGCAGATGGTTTCTACAAACATTTGTAAAGGAACGGGTCGCTCTCTGGAGCTCAGTGGATTCCAGCATGGTTCTGTGATAGGATGCCACCTGTGCAACAAGTCCAGTGGTGAAATGTCCTCTCTCCTAAATATTCCATAGTTAGTTGTCAGTGGTATCATAACAACGTGGAAGCGATAGGGAATGACAGTAACTCAGCCACAAAGTGGTAGGCCCCGTAAAATGCCTGAGAGGGTTGGTAGCCCTGTAAAATGACTAAACAGAGTCGTTAGGTCTCGTAAAATGATTGAGCGGAGTCGTTAGGTCTCGTAAAATGACTGAGCGGGTTGGTAGGCCCCTTAAAATGACTGAGCGGGTTGGTAGGCCCCGTAAAATAGCTGAGCGGAGTCGTTAGGTCTCGTAAAATGACTGAGTGGGTTGGTAGGCCCCATAAAATGACTGAGCGGAGTCGTTAGGTCTCGTAAAATGACTGAGCGGGTTGGTAGGCCCCGTAAAATGAATGAGCAGAGTCGTTAGGTCTTGTAAAATGACTGAGCGGGTTGGTAGGCCCCCAAAATGACTGAGCGGAGTCGGTAGGTCTCATAAAATGACTGAGAGGAGTTGTTTGGCCTTGTAAAATGACTAAGAGGAGTCGTTAGGCCTCATAAAATGACATAGCGGAGTCGTTAGGTCTTGTAAAATGACTGAGCGGAGTCGTTAGGTCTCGTAAAATGACTGAGCGGATTGGTAGGCCTCGTAAAATGACTGAGCAGTCGTTAGGTCTCGTAAAATGACTGAGCGGGTTGGTAGGCCTCGTAAAATGACTGAGCAGTCGTTAGGTCTCGTAAAATGACTGAGTGGGTTGGTAGGCCCCATAAAATGGCTGAGTGGAGTTGGTAGGTCTCATAAAATGACTGCGTGAAGTTGGTAGGCCTCATAAAATGACTGAGCGGGTTGGTAGGCCTCGTAAAATGACTGAGTGGAGTCGGTAGGCCCCGTAAAATGACTGAGCCACAACATGACTGTGCACCAGTGCACAAAGCTGGTCCATAAAGACCTGGATGAGTCTGGGGTGGTTGAACCTGACTGGCCTGCACAGAGTCCTGACCTCAACTCTATAGAAGACCCTTGGGATGAATTAGAGCAGAGGCTGACAGCTAGGCTTTCTCATCCAGCATCAGTGTCTGACCTCACAAATGTAAATCTGGAGGAATGGTCAGAAATTTCTATATACTCACTCCTGAACTTGTGGAAAGCCTTCCCAGAAGAGTTGAAGCTGTAATAGCTGCAGAGGGAGGGCCACCGTCAGATTGAACTCATTTGATTAAGAATGGAGGTCTATTAAATTCATATGAGAGTTAATACACCTATAGCCTATACTTTGGCAATATAGTGTATTTATTGATCATAAAGATATAACAGTACGTGATAAGCTTTATGTTTCTGAACCAACTAATGTGGATCAGGTGGTGGTCTGCATTTTACCCTATTAGAAACAGCTGCCAACAAATCGAAGTTTGATTAGAAGGTTTTACTCTATATAAAAACCAATGAGACAAACTAAAGGTTTTAAATGATGTTTGACATCTGGGACAATATCATATAGGATGATCCATCCAACAGTGGGACTGAATTCAGATTACAGTCAATCTTTTTGGCTTTGAATAAACACTGAAGTGGTGGTGAAAATCTTACTGAGAAGAATAAATATTTCTGTGAGTTTAACAGGTTTCCAGATTCAGTATTATTCTCAGCTCACTGAGTGGCTCTGCACTCCAAATCTGCTGATTGATGTTTATTTTATGTGATAACGAATATGTATCAAGGGAAATGAAAATAAAACCCGTTTGTAGCAGAAGATAAACTTGACCCGACAAGGATGAAGAAGGATGAAACCCCCCGATGCAGAGCAGGAAGGAGGTAGCGCTCCAGGCTCTCTGCTTCCTCTGCATGGGACGATAACAGCTTCACACACATTTGCATACATTTGCTCCCAGAAAATAGACGTACAAACACCCATCATGTGTGCACACACGTAAACATGCATGTGCACATATGCAAACAGCATGAAGCGGCAGCAGCGGTGGACCGCCGAAGGGTAACAACTCTGATGTGTGTGTGCTCATGCTTATGCTTAGCACTGTTCCGAGTGTGTACATCTATAAGAGTATTGGTGTAAGTGTGTATGGTCCTGACCCCCATCAGTCTCACTCAGAACTCACTTAACAGAACCAGAGGGGTCCCAGCAGCACCAGCTCGCTGTGTGTGATGGGGTGCTGCAGACCCACGGATGGAGGGACCACCGTGTCAGTTTTTATATAAAAACTGCACAAACAAAACCATTTTATTTTTATTTATTTTTTATTTTATGAGCCGTGTGTGTGTTTGAACTGTGTGTGTGTCTTTGAGCCATGTGTGTTTGATCGTCTACATTTGGTGTGTCGTATCGTATCTGGATGTCTTTGTATGTGTGTGTTCAAACATCTTAATCCATCTGCATGAGAGAAGCAGAGTGGAGGTGAGCAGAAAGGGAGAAGAGGAGACGGGCAGCATGGCGCCATCACCGCATCAACCCCCCCGCCATGCCCTGTGATCAGTGAGCCCCCCCTGCATGTCTTCCTGCTCTCTAACTCAATAAAGACAGTGTGCGGTTGTGTCTGCATGTCTTCATAGCAAATAAGACAGACATTGATCAGTTTCTAACAAGTTGCAGTAAAGAACCGTTTTTCCACTTCAACACAGAACAGCTTTTCATTTCTTTTCTTTTACTGGGT
The DNA here is from genome assembly GCF_017639745.1 of Melanotaenia boesemani. Taxonomy (NCBI): domain Eukaryota; kingdom Metazoa; phylum Chordata; class Actinopteri; order Atheriniformes; family Melanotaeniidae; genus Melanotaenia; species Melanotaenia boesemani. The sequence goes on along the minus strand of NC_055683.1, from coordinate 3,655,161 downwards.
TTAAATCCAACAACCCTGATTCCAGAAAAGTCAATAAAGACGTAAATAAAACCAGAATGTAATGATTTCCAGATCTCATCAGGTTATATTTTATTCCCAGTAGAAGATAAACAACATCTCAGATGATGAAACTAAGACATTTCACCATGTGATGGAAAATATGAGTGGATAGTAAATCTGATGCAGCTGCATGTCTGGAAAAAGTTGCAATGGAGCGAGAGGCTATAACGTTTTTCACAATGTCATTATTCATGCACAGAGGATTGAATCAAAGAGGAAATCTGATCCAATCTGTTGGCTTTCTTAGCTAGGTCATTATTTTTTTATCAACTGGTTTAAACACAGACTTTGTTTAAATTGGATCATACCTGGACTATAATGAATCGGCTTGAATGGGACTGTGTCTGTAAAAGAGCCTTGAGATGAATGTGTTGTGAATTGGTTTTGTATAAATAAAGCTGGATTGAATTGAACATTAGAGCTGCATTTTCCAGGTTGGGGAAATTTCCTGCACGGGCAAACCAGCTGACACCAGGGAATGGTTGGTTTTATGGATAAATGGCTGAAAACTGTTTCATCAGCGAAGTGATGAGTGATGAAGACTGCTGTGTGCAGCACGTTGGCAGCGTCAGGGTCGGAGGAGGGACAAACGTCCGGCGTTGTAGGCATGTTTTGTGACTTAAATTGGATTAAATATTACTCTTTGATTCATTTAGGATGTCTGGATCTAACAGTATATGTCCTCGGTTTAATTTGCACCATTTTCCTACAGCTTGATCTCACATCCAACAATATTTGAATGCTGTTTAGTTGAATTTATATTGCACAGTGTCTGCGTACGGCAGGGCCGGCGTAGATGATGCTGGTGAAATCAGAGTTGCAGCTTCTCCTGCCAGTCTGAAGGTACTGGTATCAGCTGGTAATCTCCACAGTGTGGTGTTCTGGCAGCCATTTCCTGTGTGTTTACAAGCTTGTGGAAGCAAACAAAGAAAAACTTTACAGCTCAAACAAATAAAAATGGCGGTTACTGTAAAAACACAGCGACAAGATGCAAAAATCTGGAAAAACGTAATCACAAACTGACAATCAGAAAGGAAAACTTCCGTGTTATAGTGCTGCAGGGGTGCATGTCAGGTCTGGAAGAGGTGCACGTCAAGCCTCTGTGGACTTGTGTGGAGCCGAAGGCTGTAGCACACGAGTAAATCCAACTTAAGATGACCACAGTGACCATCTGTAATATTGTAGTACTATGGAACTAGGATAGCAGCACAAGTTTTATAACTTGCATGTCCATATGTGAAGCTGTAACAAGTACAGGATCAAATCTGATGTACAAGTCCGGTTTAATTCTGCAAGTCAGATTAGAGAATTCTGATTGGTTCTTCAGTCATGATCTGTGGATTTTGATTTAGGTGTCATGTTTAGTTCTGTTTCCTGTTTTATTTTTGTAGTTCTTTCTCTTGTGTATTCTGTCTTTCTTTCTGTTTTATGGTTATTAGTTCACCTGGTTTGATTTGTTCATTCACTTCACCTGTTCTTCATGAGTCCTTTTGTGCATTTATACCCCTTGGTTTCCTTTTCATCTTGCCAGTCCATTGTAGTCTTCATATCATGTACCGTCCTGTTTCCCGGTTCATCATGCCAGTTCTCAGTAAATCTTGTTCCTACACCTGCCTGCCTCCTGTCTCTTTCTAAGCCTGCACTTGGGTCTTCACCTCTGTCTGGAACCCTGACACAGACATGTACTTTCTGATTTGTATTTTAAGACTTATAATTGACTTTATGTGTACTTATGAATTTGTTTTTTAATTTCTTGTTACACTTTTGAATGAGAAGATATAAGATGCAAAACTTTTGACGCTATTGTAGCTCCATAAAAATCCACCATACTCATATGAACCACAAACAAAGAAGAAAATGTTTTCAGGAGTCAAATAATCAGCAGCGTGACCGCTGCCAGATGCCTTTTTATGCTTTTATTTTTCTCAGATGTCCAGCACTTTGGATGTTAAAGAGCTTAGTTCAGTCATGAACCTATTACAGACATGTTATTTAACTTTCAGAGTTTAATAAGTGAATCTTATCAGGTTGACATCACCGGTGGAACCTACCAAATCTTCAAACACACACACAGAATCTGAAAACAATGATTTACTGATGGATGTGACTGAAAAAACCCCACAAAATAACAAAAGGACCCCCTCTCTCTCTTTCTTTCATGCTTTCTCTCTCTTTCTTTGTGCACTGATGGACGATCAAACTCCACCTCCTCCCATTATACTTAATCACTCTCTTTGGCTTTCTCCTGGAAGCTGATTGGTTTAAAATACTTGCCCTCTTTTTCCATTTCTAACACTTTGTCTCCACCCCTCCTTTTCTCTCTCTCTCTCTCTCTCTCTCTCTCTCTTTCACTCGCTCTCTCTCTCCACCCCCTCTCTTTACCTATATTTTTATCCAATCACTGAGCGGCGATCAATCAGCTCTGACAGGATGAGAGGCCCACATGAAAAGAGGGAGAGAGAGCATCACGACTCTCTCTCTCTCTCTCTCTCTCTCTCTCTCTCTCTCTCTGTTTTGTTTTTTAGCTGGTGCAGAGGGAGGGTGAAGAGAGAGAGGGTGGGGCAAGCATTAATCAAACTCCTTGGAACAGTCTCATGCACACAAACACACACACACAAACACCAGCTCATGCACATGAATTACACATTTATTTACTACTTACTACTAGTTCATCACAAAGTACACAAACATTACAGACATTACGCACATCCCAGGCATGCGTTTCACCTCTTTGTGGACCATTCTCCCCCTCCCCCTCCACCAACCCCCATTCCTCTCTTTCTGAGCTCAGCTGGTGGTAGAAGTGTGTTTAATTCCCTCTGGAGGAGGAGGACAGCTGGCAGAGCTTCTGGTGTCGAGGGACATGGACCCACTGGAGTCTAGTCTGGCTACGTACCACCTGACACTCACACAGATAGATGAATGTGACACTAAAATGATGTGTGAGCTGTGGAAGTGATGCACTGCGGTGTGGGGGTGGCATGTTTGGAAGTGGGGTGGATTTGGTTGGAGGTTGAAGTGTCAGAAAGAAGAAAAAAATGAAGAGAAAAAACATTTGGCAGCCATTTTAAGGAACTCTGCAGTTATGAAACATGTCTAAGGAATGTCCTCAGTTTCTGTTTTAATAGAAATAAAGAAATACTAGAAATAAAGTGTCCAGCCTGCAGAGGATAGGTACCATGGCTCAGCATTATACAGGGCTACAAAGACTTTTCCTTTCTTTACATTATAATCCCATTAAGGAATAAATTACAACCCAGTTCCTCAGGATGCTGTGTAAAACGCAAATAACAACAGAATGCAATAAGTTTATAAACCTTTTAAGCCATATTTTATTCCCAGTAGAAGATAAAAACTTATCAGATGACGAAACTGAGACATTTTACCATGCAATGGAAAATATGAGCTGATAGTGAATCTGATGGCAGCAACACATGTGGAAAAAGTTGGATCAGGAGCAACAAAAGGCTGGAAAAGTACCTGGTACAAACCAGAAACACCTGGAGGAGCATTTGATGGAAAGATTGACAGAGGTTCATCAATCTGAGACAAACTGGCTCTAAAAATTCTGAAACAAATAAAAAAAAAAATGTTCCTCAGACTTTGAAGATCCACCATCTACAGTGTAGAATATCATCAGAAGATTCAGAGAATCCAGAGGAATCTCTGTATGCATGGGGCAAGGCTGGATACTGGTGATCAGTGGAAACCTGGATGAAGATGTGAACTAGTTTGTGGAAAGCATGGATGGCGAGTCCTGCAGACTAAAGAGGAGAGGGATTATCCAGCTTGTTATCAGTGGACAGGTGAAAAGCTGCATCTCTGATGGGATGGGGCTGCTTGCCATATCTATTAAATTTAACGTGTTGATTTTGGGGAAACATTTGATCAGGGAGGAAAACCACTTTTTTTATTCTATAGGTGACGTAAATTATCTGGATATGGTCTTAAACACACAAAAAGAGGGACTGCAGTAATTTATTCATACACACACATACAAAATAAATGTATGCATGAAAAGTACAGACAGGCAGAAGGGCGCCAATGTAATTACCCGTTAATTTTCAGAACGTCGCCTGTTTGGAAGCATCCTCCCAGGAAACAGGCTGGCCTCTCTGCTTCCTCAGCAGTGGGTTTGCTCTCCTTCTGTCTCATTTAATGAAAATGAAGTTGGCAGTGATATCACCCTGCAGATAGCACTAGAAATTTGAGAGTAGACACCATACTACCCGGCAAAGTTGATGTGCATACAAGAGAAAGTGTGTACTGGGTAAGAGATGACAGGGAGATTCATCCAGGTGAGTTTCCATCACATCAGCTGCTTACTGTGCAGTTTGTGGTCTGAATTGGTTGCCACGACGATGTTGTTCCTGAATGATCCACTAAATTTACTTTAAATTTTTCCCACAAGGCTGCTATAAAAGATCCATTATGATTGATATGCTGGCTAATAGCTTGATTGGATATCACTGTTGTGGTTTGGATCTGAAGTCAGGACCCCAAAACAGGAAAAAGTCATATCACATTTAGAGGGATTTATTAAATGGTTTGAACCAAAGAAATTGTTGGACTGTGTGAGTTTTCCTGAAACCTTCCAGGCAGGTGGTGGATCAGAGTGGCACGAGGATGGATGAGCTCTCAAAGACAAATACAAATTCCAATCTTAGAACGAAGATGACAAGAAATCCAAAAATCCAAGAGGTGTGTGTGTATGTTTGTGTGCATGTTTGTGTGTGTGTGGGTGTGTGTGTATGTTTGTGTGTGTGTGGGTGTGTGTGGGTGTGGGTGTGTGTGTGTGTGTGGGGGGGTCCGTGCTTGTTTTGCAATCAACAATTGGCCGGCTTTTGTTTACGATATCTCAGAAAAGTGAGTACACCCCTCGCATTTTTGCGAATATTTCATTATATCCTCTCATGGGACAACACTGTAGAAATTAAACTTTGATATACAGGATTCAAAACTATAAAAACTGAACTTTGATATTTTGTACGTCAAAGCTTAATTTCTATAGTGTTGTCCCATGAAAAGATATAATGAAATATTAGCAAAAATGTGAAGGATGTACTCACTTCTGTGAGATACTGTATATTTAACAAGAAACTTTGTCTGTGGCAGGGTGGGGTTGTGCACGCACCGGTGTCCACGTCTTTAAATCCCACGTGTTGTATTCATTTTCATACTTTCTCAGCACCTCGATCAGCTGTTCATTAAAACTATCCGTTCAGCCTGGGATCAGGGAAAGTGCAGAAGCCTCAACTTTCCCTTCGATTTTTTCAGCATTAACAATGGCCACCTCACATGTCCCTCCAATCACACAATAGTTCTCGGAGCCGCATGAGAAGAAAGTTCTGCTCGGCTGATGTGTTGGGAACAAGCCGCAAGATGTCCTCATTCATGCCCGTGAGAGCCAAATGACGCAATTTTGTTCTCGTGGCCTCAAGAAGAAGAAAAAAGTTCTTGCTTCTCGCGGAGTACGTACCAGCCTTAAGAGTTCTCTGTCCCTCTGTCCAGGTAAACTAACATCATAGATGAGTGCTGCAAAAAATTCTGTAATATTGCAGTTTCTCCTGTGTCTTTTAAATACGCTGCAATACCAATAAGACTGCAGAAACTACAAATTAGAAACTACAAGTTAGTGAAAAATTTGCTTCTTCCTTAGTACAAAAGTAGCTTCCTGTTCTTGGTCTTTCCTGTATGTCAGCCTGAGGACATGCAGACTGAGGTGGGTTACTGACTTAGATTTATAACGAAGTGTGCGTTCGATCAGGCATGTGCAGAGTTTTATATAATATTTCTCAGTGTTATGTAACTATCACATTCCGTCTGGTGTCTGAAAGTGAGTCGTTCTGGTAACCAAACCTTTTTTTTTTTTTTTTTTTTTCATCAAATACTGAAAAATAAAAACCTGCATGGATGGGAAAACCCATACATTTACATGGAGTGGGAACACAAGCTGTGCTGACAGTGATGGATGGACGTGGAACCTACAGCAGCCAATGAAATGACCTCTAAACCATTGAAAAGGAAGTTTTGTGACCTTTAGACCAATCACAGCACTTCCAGGTCAAACGTGACTGGAGGGCGAGTGCAGAGACAATCTGTAATCTGGGAATGAATAGATGGAGGAGACAATGGAGAGACAGACGTGGAGAAAGGGAGCTGTTCCTACTCTTCTTCTTAATTAGAAATGCAGCACCAAAGATGAGGGTGTCTTCCTTTAATTATCTGTACATCTGCCTGTTTTATCATGCAGTCATGGGGCTACCAGGAGCCCAAACATTTTTTAGTCAACCTTTTTTAATCAACATCTAATCAACATTTTAATAATCTAAAATTATTTAAAAAATACAAACAAGTCACTCTTACCCCCATCTGGTGGTCTCATGGCTCCATAATAAAATAATACAGCAACAATAACATCATTTGCTGCATCTGCTTACAGTGAATCAGGTGGAATCCAGTAAAAATGTCAAATATACTGGTTTTTCTTCCAAATGAAATTAATCATTTAACCCCCCACCTGGGAGTGTATGTTTTATTTTTGTTGTCCTTGACTGTCTTTTTTCTTTTGAGTAAAATAAAATAAAATAAAAAATTTTAATGGAAACAATGGGACATTTCTGGCCACTAAGGTATTTGATACTGAATAGAAAATATGAGTATGTGCAAGTCACTTTTGCTGTTAACCTTTGACACATCCGAGACCCTAGTCCCCACCAAAGACCCACCCTTTTGATATTTGTTATGTAGAAAATTATTCACATTTTGTGTGTTTTTTTATTCATATTTAATAATTCAATGAATGAAACTAGCATTTAAAGGTTAGATGTCTTAAAACGATTACATTTTTTTCTACATTTTCATGACTGAATTATTCAGCTGCTTGCTACCATTAATTATTAAAAAGTTGAGCCATTGTTAATGGTGTTAATATTCAGCATAATACAGGAAATAGTTTTCTACTGGCCAAAACATGATCTCTGCCACTAACGTTCTACCTCAGGACTGGTAGAGTAACTAGTTACTCTCAACCTCAGCATGTCTCCTTGATGATCTCTAGTTCCAGATCACCTGGGGTGAGGAAATCCTGTTCTGGTCTCCATATTGACCTTATATGAGCAATAATCTGCCTTTCACCATAGTTTCAGTGTCTAGACAACATATTGTAGACATAAAATACGGTTTAGCTGTTAGAATTATGATTGATGATGATGATAATGATGAAGGACTTATGATTGATGTTGGCTGTGTCATGGGACTGCTCTCCAGTTACTGGTCACTGTGTTTAGAACCAGTTATTCAGGCAGTTGCTGGAGTGTAACAGAGAGGTCGGTAGACTGACATTATTTTAGCCAAAACCACGACCATGCCAGCTTTCTGCTGCGTTTAAGGTCACCAGTTCATCTCAATGATGGGAACCTAAACACATCACGAGAAGCATCACCTCTAATTTAAGTTTTTCTCCATCAATATCAGACTGACAGCAGCTCTATGGAGTTCTACCGACTCACATCAGCCCAGATTGGCTCAGATTAGTCCAGATAGATGTATATATAGAAAACTTCAGACTGGTCCACATTTTGTTCAGCTCAGTCCAGTTTGGTCCAGATTGGTCCAGATCAGTTGAGATGAGTCCAGATCTATTCATATTGATCCAGATTTGTCCAGATGCTGCGGTCAGGCGTCTTTCCCAAGTCCACAAATCACATGTTGACTGGTTGGGCAAACTTCCGTGCCCCCCAATAAGAACCCACAGAGGGTGTAGGGTTGGTCCACTGATCCATGACCAGGATGAAAACCACACTTCTCCTCTATCTGAGGTTCAACTATCTGAAGAAATGTCCTCTCCAGGACCCCTGAATAGACCTTACCAGGGAGGCTGAGGAGTGTGATTCCCCCAGTAGCTGGAGCACACCCTCTGGTCATTTTTCTTGAAGCGGGGGACCACCACTCCAGTCTGCCAGTCCAAAGGCACTGTCCCCAATGTCCATGCCATGCTGCAGAGGCATGTCAACCAAGACAGCCCTACAACCCACGTGCCCACATGAGCATTGAAGTCCCCAGAAGAACGAGGGCGTGCCCAGAAAGAGTGCTCTCCAACACTCAGTCCAAGGATTCCAAAAAGGGTGGGTACGCTGAACTTCAGCTTACCCAGTTCAGCTGAACTGTCAGGACCCGTCCCCACACCTGAAGGTGGAGGATTGCTACACTCTCATCTACTAGAGTAAACCCCAACATACAGGCACCAAGCTGGGGAGCAATCAATATCCCCACACCTGCTTGGCACTTCTCACCAGGAGCAACGTTTGAGTGGAAGAGGGTCCAGCCTTTCTCGAGGAGACTAGTCCCCAAGCCGTGAACTAAGGTGAGTCTAACTATGTCTAGCCAGAACCTCTCAACTTCGTGCACCAGTTCAAGTTCCTTCCCGGCCAGACAGGTGATGTCCCACGTCCCTAGAGCTAGTTTCTGCAGTGGACAATTGAACCGGCAAAGTCCCCACCTTTGGCCACCGCCAACTCGCATCGCACCCAACCTCCATGGCCACTCCCACCTATGGGCTCACCACCCTTTTCAGACTGAGCCTGACCGTGCCCAACGGACATCCCAGAATATTGTTTTCTATTAATTTCTCTATTTTGAATTTGGCAGCTCTCTTATTGTAGAAATGCCCTTTGGGTGCCTTTTTATCTAATATATAGAAGTTTTCTCGCATATGACTTGACACTGTGCAAAAATCTCAGAAGGTGGTGTGCTTTCACTCAGACCTGTCTAGAGTGATTGAGAAACAGGTTTATTGTGTCTTTGAGTCTCAAAAATAGTTAATTAAATATAAACATCCTGAAAATGTACTTGTACTTCTTTGTTGTAAAACAACAGAAAAACGTGGAGTTTTAATTTCGTTATTGTGCTGTTTTATTTACTCGTCAGACCCACTGGAGACCAGATCGTTCTTCATGTGGAACCTGAACTAAGATGAGTTTGACTCTCCTGGTTTAGATGGAGTGGAGGAGAAGAAAAATGATGTTTATGGAGAACGTTTTGGTGTCCTTCTTCTTACAGGTAATTAAAGACATAGCTTGTTTTAACACAGTGATATAAAATGCTAACTTTGACTGACTAGCGGGTAATGATCTGGTTGAGGAGGGCAGGATTGCTTTATCTGGTCGTTTACTCCCACTAGTTGTCAGTCAGACCAGTTCGAACAAACAAATACTGAGTGTGTTCATGTGGGTGGGAGAGGGAGCTTCATCATTACAGCCATGTGTTAAAGATTACAGCCAATCAGAGGGTAACACACAGACCGGGGAGGAAAATCACGGCATGTGGATTATGGCTCGGTTAGTGATGGATAGATGTTGGAGCTGCTTTCTATTCCACAGCAGCCATATGGAAATCACACACCAACACACCCTTGTGTTTGTTTACAGCTGGTGTCAGGCATCTGAGATTGATTATAAATTAACTCTGGCTCATGATTACCTCCAACATGACGGTGTGTGTTTCTGTGTGTGTGATATATACCTCCCAGAGAGCTGTAGTTTAATAATTAGCTTTAAATTTATCCAGAGAATAATGACTTACTGTGGATAATGTGTGTGTGTGATATGGCATTAGATGAGATGCAGACCTTTAACAAGTGCTTTCCATTAGCTGCAGTGTGTTCATTTATCACACACAGATTTATAGATTTACTTATCTACTGATTCTTTCTCCATCTGCAGCTCCATAAAGTGTGCTCAGCCTCATTCAGACGTTCTGATATTAATGTTTACACATAAATACAAGAAAAAGACAAAGAATTACAAAGTAAAATATCTGCTAACAGGTCAGAGTTCTAGTTGTTGGTGTCTTTCAGTCCACTTTATGTTTACTGAAACTTTGAGGAGGTGGTGTAACAAGCCAGAGTCAAAGATCCACTCTGCTCTGGAAGAGGCTCGTTGGTGATATGACCTGGTGCTGAGATTATATCCTCATCAGGGTCTCAGGAGTGGTGGTGTGTATCTCTGTGGGGCAAATGTGATGGATAGCTACCCTTTAGGTGATCTACAGAAGTTTTCCAGGTTTCTATCCCGTCCAGGAGGTTTACAATCCAGCCACTAAATGTAGTTTTATTTAGAGACTCTATCTGGTAAATCCACAATGATCCATGATAACAGCATTATTTATCACATTTCATCATCAAAACATCACTATCACTTATGTTGCTAAGAGACCTCTATTTAGACCTGGACATGATGATGAAGCCACTTCCTGTTAGACTTTCCACCAATCAGAGAGCTTAGATTGACGGTAATGTCCAATCAGGAGCAGCCAAAGATCAACCAGTGAGCAGAAAGTTCTATGTGTGTGTGAAAAGAAGAAAAATAATGCTCCTCTATGGCTGGAATAAAGCCAAGAAGACGTTTCTGATGCACGGTGGCGCCACAAAGCAGCTGAGCTGGAGTTGGTTTAGTGAGGATAGCAGGTAAATAGTAGCAGGAATAACTGGAAATGAGGAAAAAGTGGAAACATGGAAATAGTTTCTGTTGTTTAGGTCGGCCTTTATGCTGCTATTTCTATTCATACATTCATTTCACATCATTTTAGCCTCACAATCTAACAGCTGAGGCTGGAGACATCATGTCTGATGCTGACTGGGGTTAATAAAGGACACTTTTAAATAATTTCTCCTTGGTTCCATCAGTCCTGTTGGCTCTGATCTGAAAACCAAAGATGTGCACACGTATGTTCTGCTGTTGCCAAGGTAACAGCCCATTTGGCCTCTTTTTCTGAGCTTCCCCTCCAGATCAGGTAAGTTTATAAATGTTCTGTAATTGCTGTGGCAGCTTAACTACAAACAGCCCACAACACTGACAGCAGATCAAATCTGATCAAAGTTTTTATGCACACTGGACTCGAGCTGGAGATGGCAGAAATATCTAGAAATGGCCCCGCATTTTGCTGACGCTGCTGTTCTCTGAGGATGCTGCAAGTGTTTTCCTGTTGTGGAGATGAGTAGTGATAGATAAAATGACTGGTGGGATCAGTGATAAAATGTCTTCAGATGTGAATGTTGATTTCTGATGTTGAGACCAAACTGAATACTTGTCATGATTGATGCTGAATAAATGCTTAATTTTCAACCAAAGCTGAAAAAAGTTTTCAGTTTTCATGCAGCTGTGATGGAAACAGTCATGCTGAACTCCGTTTGTGCTTGATTTTACTGAAGCAATGTTTGTGGAGCTATTTTAATTCAGTGATCATCTAAAAGGCATTTTATATGTTTTTTTTTCTTCAGTTAAAATGGAAACAAACTAAACTTTTGTTAAAACATATTTTCTTTAACATTTAGCCTCATACAAAATAGACTTAATTTTAAACAAAAGAACAGTGAATGATTAGCTTCTCATTATTATTAATTAATTAAATTAGTACTTTATTTCCATGTCTCTGTGTATGTTTTGTGTCTCCAGACGTCCCGGCGATGACTCGGTCGGGTTTTGGACCTGCGGTATTCTGTGGACTGGGTCTGATGGCTGGTCTCCTCAGCTGGGATTTTCTTTCTCATCAGTGGAAACCAGTGCAGCTGATTGGCTGGAGTTGATGATGTCATCTGGTTAATTTGAGATGAAGTCATCATCAAGAGAACAGGTCTACTAACAGGGTACTGAGTCCTTCCTGACCTTCAGAGTCCACAGCAGTGAAACCAGGAGCAGTACGGGACATCCCAGTATAGAACTGTTCTGTACTGGGATGCCTCAGAACAGTCAAACCAGCAATGGATGCAAGCTGAGTTCACTCACTTTATTCATACATATACACTATGACTTCAGGCCCTCCCCCCCAGCTGTCATAGGGTCTATTTTAATCAATGAAATCAGGTGTTACCCAGTATCCAGTGACTTTTCAGCCCACCTTAATCATCTCGTTATCTCAAGAAAATAAACGTAGTTTTCTTGAGATAACAAGAAAATTAAAAATTAAACACAGCGCTGCAAACAGCATCATATGTCCGCTTATGGATACATAATTCCCATCCAAACAAAAACAGTGGACTTTGTGCGCTGTTTCAACTAATCAATTAGTCGATTAGTTGTACACATCCCTAATATATATCAATCAATATAAATAAATAAATAAAACTAATTAGGGGTTTTCTATTTAATTCATCTTGATTAATCACACAACAATTTCTCCTCGAAAAGTTTTTATTTAAATGGCTTTTAGTGAACAACTGAATCAAATAGACAGACATTAATATTGTGAACTCAAGTTCTAGTAATGTCTGGAATAATGCATTTAATTGCATTTAATTTCAAAACAGTAGACAAAGAAATAGAAAATATCCCTGGCCAAACCTGAACAGACCTAAAGTTTTATTTTAAGTACGAGTGAATGTAAAGGGATAATGTGTAGCATGTATGTGTGTATATGTCTGTGTAAAGTCATTCAACAACATAACAAGTAATTAAAGTATCTTATTCTATAACTGCAGGTACAACACTGCTTACAGGAGTATTAAAAAGATTATAAATATCCCGACATGGTAGGTTTAGAAGCAGATTTAAAAAAATCAATATGTGATTAATTGCGACGATTAAATATTTTGAATGACTGACAGCCCTAATATATAGGAATAAGTTCCAAGTTAAATGTTTATCCAACAGAACTTTCCTTTACTTATAATTATGACACCATCCAGACCAGTTCTCTGACCTTTTGACTTTATTACTGAATATCATGTAATATGTTTTTCCCAATTCAATTTTAAGTTATTTTTGTCAAACCATCTTTTTTCCATTTTCTTTTTTTCTTTCTTTTCTTTTTTAACCACACATACACTGTAGATAAAAGAAAAGTAGTTTAATCTGCTAACAATTTGGAAACATAAACAATATCATTAACATAAAAAAATGAAGACTTGTGGCCCGAGGATTGACCCTTGGGGTACACCACCAATTCTGATTTTGTGGGTTACATTTATTCTGTTTCACAAAGTTTCCACAGAGACTGAAATCTCTTTGTTATCGTGTCCATTCTGCCGTTAGAACATCAAGCGGCCTCCCTCCAGCTGCCTTCACATGCCAGTCAAAGTATCTGACGAGCAGTCAGAGATCCGTCAGCCCTTCTTTGTCCTGAACAGCCTGAGGCCGATTCAGCCCAGCAGAACAAAGTAGCATTCACATTGCTGGAAGCATGGGTGTGTGTGCATGAGAAACACCGACAAAGAGGCATCTGCATGTGTGTCTGTGTGTGTGATCAAAGCAGAACAAGGCGCCGAGGTCTCATCCACATGTAGTGTTGTCATGGTAACGTGCCAGCCATGATGATTTTTTTTTTCCAACCTATCCTCCATACACAGCTCCCCTCCTCTACATTCACACATGTTTACCAAAGACAGTGTTACCTGGTAAAAGGCAGCCAACATAACGGACTGGTTAGACATCTGTAGGATGGACTTTACTTCCTCCAGCTCAGGTCCAGCCTGGGAATTCATCTGGACAAACACTGTCGGGTTCTTCAAGCACCAAAACTAAAGCAACCCTGAACGTGGACCCTGCCGGAGACTGGTGGCCATTCGTCTGCTCTCATGTAAATCAGGTTGAAAACCAGCCCGGATCACCATTTTAACTTTAAAGTCATTAATCTGGGAGATGTCTTAAAAAACAGGATAGATTTTAAATACAAAAAATGACTTGTAAAGTAAGAAAGTAAAAAAGGTAAAAAGCAGGAAATGGTTGAAGGAATTAGCTCCCACCATATCTGATAGGCTGAACCAGTTGATGTTTGCTGGGTTTTTCATGTCTTTGTCTTGTTTCCAGTCTCGTGTTGTCCCTCAGTGTCAGCCTTCTGCAACGCTAAACGCTGATCCTGGATCTGAAACCTACGTGACCAGGAGGACGTTCATGTCTAGACACATCAGCATTTAATATAAGCACACCCTGAATCTGTAGAACTGTACCGACGCTCTAAGTTTCTGATGGAGTTTTAACCAGAACCAAGAGATCTGAACATACCAGTTTATCACCTTTAAGCTGGTTTCCAGTTGCCAATTTATTCCAGTCACAGAATAGATTTTAAGTTCCTGATCCCAGTCTAGAAATCCCCGAATCCATCTGTGATATGTCAGAGAATATAAACCTAGCAAGGTTCTTAGATCCAAGGTCAGCTAGTATATATATATATATATGTATGTATATATATATATATATACATATGTATATATATATATATATATATGTATATATATATATATGAATGAAAGAAACATTTTCATTTAGAATTTATTTATATTTAATTTAATTTGTATTTACTTCCCTCATCTCCTCATTCATTAAAACTTCCAGAACAGCTCATATCTATAAAACCAGCAAACATTTAGTTCCACGTATCTGGAAGGGAAAAATCCAGTATTCCACACGATGATCAGAGGAACGTTTCCAGATCTAGAAGTTATTTTAAATGTACATGTACATTTCCACACGTGTGTAGTAATCCTGACCACCCGAACTGACTCAACTCATCATACAAACTGAAGTCACGTCTATGAAGTCAGAAAGGAAAAAGATGGACGAAGTTCTCTGCAGGTAACCAGTGATGGCTCAAATCCCACGTTGTGAAATTCTTTACAGACACATGTAACATCAGTCATCTCATGTGTGCCTTGTATTGTTGTCATAGCAACATATTTGACCTCTTTCATAGGCCGGCTGGTCTATTCCTTTTTTTTTCTCAATTTGGAATTTTTGGGTGAATAAAATCCCAGTTTTACTTCCTGTGTCCTCGTTGCCTGACTGCTTCTGACGTGTCTTCATAGGATTTTAATAGCCTTTCTGTATTTCTTTTTTCTTTCTGTGATGTAAAGCTCATAAACTGATTTTATCAATGAAATCTGCCGAATAAATAAACCTGTCTTGGTCTTCTGTCATTAGTCTGTCTTCTTTTTGTCTCCTGTCTATAAATAATATAAAACATGTTTATGTCATTGTGGTCCATACTTTAAAATAATGTTTTTATAGAATCTGAATTCATTTCCTTAATAAACAAAAATGCATATCATCTTAATTTAATAAAACTATTAACATTCCAGTTATAAATGATGTTTTAATCACTTATTGTAAGTCAAACTGAATAAATATACAGTTTCTTCTCTTTATCAGACAAATGTTTGATTTTGAGCAGCATGAACTCACCTGTAAGCTTTTATAAGCTACTATTACTCATTAGAATACATTACAATCTCTTAACTCAGAGCTTCCTGCAGATCCATCCTGGTAAATCTGAAACTTACGTGTTGACATCTCATGCTAGTTTTAACTGGCAGGTTTTATGGTTGCCCGTGGAAACGCCTCCTCTTCTCTCTGAAAATAAGAGCGTGTGTTCCTGTGTGTCCTCGGGTTGGTCGGTTACTGTGAATGAGACCTTTTCAGTCATTGGGCCACGTTAACGGGAGCAGTTTGCTTCAGAGCACGCCGTCCACCAGCACATACAGACAATATGCCTTAATGCTGGTTAAACCAGGACCAAGCTAAACACATCTAACAATGAAGGAAGTCCTGCTGCGTGTCAGATGAACTTCATCCTGCTGCTCCCTGGCTTTCTGCAGCATCTTGTGGTTGGAGGGAGGAACTGCAGAAATCACAGTCACAAACAACAAGCTGCATTTCATCAGCAGAATTAGATAAATCATCCCAGAACAACCGAAATATGAAGCAGGTTACTGAGTCTTAAAGATGTGAGTTAAATTACCCAGAGCAACAAAAACATGTTTACAGAAGAAAAAACAAGAAAAAACTGCGTGCACTTCTTCCTGTCACCACTTCAGATGTACATAAATAACCAAAGAGGTGAAATCAAATGAAATCTGGTGATTTTTTTGTATTTTTCTTTAAAAAGAGGAGACGTATGTGGCGAGCGGAGGCCTGCTCTGATTCATCAGCGACCTGTCTCTGCATGTTTACCTTCACACGGCCATATAAATGACTTCTCTGCTGCTAATTGCTGCTGCATGTTTTTCTCTTGGCTGGTTTTGTGTTTCTCCAATCAGAGCTCTGACATCCTGCATGGAGCCGGTTTGTTTTTCCAGGACCGGCGGCATCATTTATAACCCGAGACCCTACCAGCCTCAGCTATGACTGTTTATTACATGTCGTTTGTGCATTTTAAAGCCAGACTGAGATACACATCACATCTCTGGACCCTAATTGGACCTTTCTCCACTAATGACCAGTAAAATCCACTGAAATCCATTTACGGTGCAGGGGGAAGTCCACATGGGAAATCTCTGGCTTTCATTGGAAGCGTTTCTTTAATATTTAGTAATTTATCTTGTGGAACTTTATCCAGATGTTGGCACCAGAAGGCCGCCAGCTTGCTCCAGCCTGGACCCGGCTTATGTTTGTTTAGTTTGGATTGAATTGGGCCGGAGCGGAGCAGAGCAGGCCATGTGTCGGGTTTCTCTTCTCACTGAATGATGGAGGTTCATGGAGGAGGAACAGGTTCTGGGCTCCCTGACTGGGCTGGATTGATATGAAGGGTTTGGGTCACGATGTGGACAAAGAGAAGCTTCTGGAAGTCAGGAGCTTTCTCTGTGGATATTTTCAGGTTTCTGGAGCTTTCTTAACAGACTGGTACACTTTGCTGCAGAGGTTTGCAGGGTTTTCTGGAGTCATTTGCAGAATTTAGTGGGTTTTTGTACATTTTTAACTATAAAACAACATCTTGTGTTAATTGAGTGAATAAATACACTTCAGAAACTCTTTCAGTGGAGACATCTGCTGGTCTCTGGAGATATTCAGGTTTTTGTGAAGTCTCTGGAGGTTTGTGGAAGGCTGCAGCCTCCTTATGGTGTCAGAGGCGCAGTGTTTTACATGGTGCTAATTCATTTTTACAGCCAGGACTCCAGCTGGAAACGCATGGAAAAATATAAATAATTTCTTTCCATGTCAAAAGAAAGGTGAGGGTTTGCTGGTCCAACATTTAGCTTAATGTCACTTCTCTGTGAGCTCATGACTGCTGCTGAGACATGAAAATTATTCATATATATATATATATATATATATATATACAAAAAATACAATAAAATATAGAAAAAATGTATTTCAGTAAGTTATTTAAATTAAATAATTAATACACAAATAATTGTAAATAAAACAGTAATAAAAAGATAAATAAGATTAATTAGATAAATAAATCAATCAATAAATAAATAAAACCAAAAAAAGGCCAGAAGTGTTTTGTAAGAAATGTGGAATTAAGATATTTAAACAGTCTTTTTCTATTTTAATGTCAAATCTCTGATTAATTTTTCACTTTTTCCTTTGAAAACAGTTTAAATCAGAAAACTGTTTAATTTCAAAACAATCTCTCACTTTCACACACGTCATTGTTTTTAGTGGTCTCTCTATCATTTTATCCCAACCCCCTCTCTCTCTCTCTCTTGCTCGCTCTCTCTCTCGCCCTCTCTCTCTCTCTCTCTCTCTTGCTTGCTCTCTCTCTGTCTCTCTCTCGCTCTGTGAACCAGCCCACAATGAGTGACATCACATTTTAATTAACCAATCACAGGAAGCCCATTCCATCACTGTCACCACCATAACCAATCAGCTGCACAACTTTGCTTTTCTCTCTCTCTCTCTCTCTCTCTCACTCTCTCTCTCTTTCTCTCTCTCTCTCTCTCTCCAGCAGAAGTCAACCTGACTCTTCTCCGCCTCCATATAAAAGCTGACTTCCTGTCTAAGACTCAGAGAAACATTTGGGAATAAAATCTGAATTTACAGATTCAGACACATCGAAGGTTCTCTCTCTCTCTCTCTTTTCTCTCCTCTTCTCTATCTCTCTCTCACTCTGGTTCTGATAAAGGTTTTCATTTTCTAGTATTCTATTCTATTCTATTCTATTCTATTCTATTCTACAGTCATTTAGCTGACACTTTTCTCCAAAGCGACTTACATCTGAGAGGAAGAACAACACAAGCAGAAACCCACCAGGAGGGGGCGTCATCATTAAGTGGTAGTCAGACTGCTGGGAGTCCATCTCTGAATCAAGTTTCAAGCCGTTCCACTAACACATTTCAATTCAAGAGAGGCTTACTTAGCCTGGCTATGTGGGAGGTCCTGAGGAATGTAGGAAGCCCTGACGAGTGGATGGTGGAAAAGAGGAGCTGCAGGAAAAGAGAGCAAACCGAGAGCTTCATTTTCTCAGCAGCTGAACAAAGAATGCTGATGGACATCAGTGACGTGCGGTGGGTTCATGGCTGATGAGGCACCGACTCCTCTGGAGTGAGATTTACATTGTAAGAACTGAAAATAGCTTCTTATTTCACTATTCATCCAACAGCATGCAACTACGCCCCCTTGAGGTGAGGTAGAGTACTGCCTGCCTCACCTGCTGACTTTTCTCTGCACTTTATTGTAGATCAGCAGGAATAATTCTCTCACACACACATTAAAGACATTACACAGACTGTGGAGAGTCATGGTGTATTACAAATATTTCTATAAAGGTCATATTAGCGATATGCTGAGGAACAGAAATGTGTCATGCAACCCAGTTTGTATTGGATCAACAGTTAGAGGAGGCCCAGCTCGCCACTGCCTCACCCAGGATTTCTGCCCTGGATTTCGGGAAATCCTCAAATTCTGCAATTTTTGTGTAGATTCCTGCTGAAAATGCATTTTAACAGATCAGTGGAAAATATTAATATTTATTTTAGTTTTTTTTTTTTTTTTTTTTCTTTTTTATCAAGACGTCTCTCCTGACCGCACATCACTGCTGTCAGTTGTTGATTTCACCGTCCTGGTTTATTTCTGGTCTCCTCTTGTTATAAATCTGTTTACATAAAGCATTTGAATTGTCTCTGTATGTACTGGCCCTGCTCAGTTTATTAATAACCCAGTAATAAATTTACATCATCATATTTTGTGAATATATTATTGTGTGTGTGCGCGTGCATGTGTGTGTGCGACCTAAAAGCGTACCTGCAGCGGGTGGAAATAACTTACCAGAACATATTTCAGAGTGGGAGGAAGACTTTGAAGAAATGTGTTTGTTCTGAATGTGTTGAGCTGTAAATATGTTCCACTGTAGATACCAAGACAACATCAGAGACCACTGCTACTGGTGGGGTCCTCCCCCTGAAAACTCGTGGAACTGGTGGCCTGAATGAGCTTTGAATTAAGTGTGCGCCCTCTGCAGGGACATTAATAAAAGGTAGCAGGTGGTTACCAAAAAGGAACCCTGTCTCTATCTATCTATATCTTTCTCCATCCATCTCTTTGGATTAGCTTTCTCTCCCTCTCTCTTTAAATACCCTCTGCCTGTATGGACGAGGCTCAGCTGATCCCAGTTTTACTGTTAACCAACCAGAGAAACTGGAGGGCGGACGTTCATCTTTAGTTACATTGGCACTGACAGATTTATTGATTATTTAAGACAAAGTAGTGATAAGTGTTTTTTATTTATTTATTTATTTATTTTTTACTTTTATACTAGAATGAATGGTGGGAGCGCAGAATTCTAGGTGGAACTTTCTTTTGGGAGTGTGTATCAGACCTTTGAGACACAGCTAAGCTAAGCTTGAACGTTAGCCTGCCCCCGAGCAGGCTAGTTCTGGTGCATAAGTTACCATGGTTAGTTAGCGGGCATTCAGATGAGCCACGTTGATGGAATGAAACTCTGGCTAAAATGAGCCAGATTTATCAAGATAAGCCCGGCTTTCCCTTAATCCAGCTTCGTGGAATACCCCCCAGGTGGACTATGAAGGTAATCTAAATCTAATCTAATGTGCTAAAATGAACAAACTTGTAGATTTGATGTGAAAACTTGTAGAATACAGTGTGATAACTTGCGAAACAAGATTTTCAAAATTTTCTGCTGTAAAGAAAACTCACACACTCGTGAACTGAATTTGAAGTTACAGAGCAAAATAGCCCACCTGACAAATAATCTTCCATAGTTTACTTGTAATTATTATATTTTTTTCTGGAAGTGTTAGTTTTGCGTTACAACCTCTACTTAGTGATTACAACTTCCTGAATCTGCTGCTGCAGGTCAAAAATGTGCTCTCACGCGTCACAGCGTGATTAAACTGTGGCCTGATTTTAGCTCATTCCTTGTGAGATATTTGTGCAAAAACCAACTTGTGGTCTGAAGTGACCAACTCTCTGACCATGCTGGACCTCTTGTCAGCTATGGCGAAAATGAGCTGGGTAAGTTACTTCTGGAAAAAAAAACCTAGTAATGACTCATCCGTTGTGTGTTTTGGGAGTAGATAAACACATGCAAACAAAAAGTTTTGAGAATTACTTTGAGCTCAGGTGACTACCACTCTGGCTCTTACGGAAGTTGACGGCTAGCTAGCTAGCATAGATACATTAGCAGTCAGAGGAAGACAGACCAGCCTGCATGGTTCCCACACTTCACATTTAACACACTGGTTGTAGCAAGAATTCTCAGTAGATGAGCACCAGTGATCGGTTGTTGTGTTAAAACTGGATTAAATATTGAACATTGGTTTAACACCATAGATATTATACTTTTTTTATAACCCTTTAATTGAAAAGGCATTCCCATATAAAGATGTAAAGCCTGATTTGTTGTACATTCATGCATTCATTCATTCCACCACTGGGACACCACGTTGTGGTGGGAGCACTAGGCATCTTTCACTGGCAGAGCATAACTGTTCCTGGTTTTGATCCAGTCTGTTGGTTTCCTTAGCTAGGTAATTATTGAGAGGGACACTAATTTTCTTCTCTTCCCGTAAGAAAAATAAGGAAACTTTGAGAATTTCAGAGTGAGAACTCAGAATTAAATCCCTAGAGAATGCTTACCATGTCTCCACAGAAGGACACATACTGAACCATATAAGGAAAGCTCAACTTGAACTTAATTAAATAATAGATAAAAAAAAAAAACACAATTCTTGGTGCAAAGACTTTGCTTGAAGAACTTTGAACATGGAAATAAATCTGGAAGGTTCCTTGCAAATCAGTCAAAAACCAACAAGGAGAAAACAACCATCTCCTCTGTCAAAGATCCAGAAGGAAACATCAGCCACAACCCTGACAAGATAAATAACACGTCTACAGAATTCTATAAAACTTTATATAAATCACAATTAAACACAGCAGATGCTAATATTTCTCTACTATTAAACCCAGGAAAAGACCCTACACTTCCGTCCAGTTACCGTCCAATTTCATTAATACACATAGATCTTAAAATAATCAGCAAAACACTTGCCAAAAGGATTGAAAAAAATAACCCCTCTAATAATACATCCTGACCAAACAGGCTTTATTAAAGGTAGACATTCCTCTACTAACATGCACATTAATTAACATCTTAGATTATTCTACTCTACATAATCTGGAATCCACAGTCATTTCTTTAGATGGAGAAAAAGCATTTGATTTAACTGGAAATTTTTATTTACAACATTAAACAAATTTGTGTTTGGGTCATCTTTTATAGACTGGATATAAATATTATATAACAACCCAAATGCATGTGTGAAGACCAATGATCAAACTTCTCCAAGCCTCTGTTTACGGAGAGGCACCAGACAGGGCTGCCCGCTTTTTCCTTCACTTTCTGCTACTTTTATTGAACCCCTAGCTGCTGCCATAAGAGAAAATGAAGAAATTAAAGGAATCCATGCCAAAAATATAGAACACAAGATAAGTCTTTATGCTGATGACGTATTACTTTTCCTCCAGAACTCACCGACATCTTTCCCCCAGACAATCACACTTATTAACACATTCTCATCAAAATCTGACTACTCTATTAACTGGTCTAAGACTATTATTATGCCCATTAACTGTGACATACAAAACATACCTAATGCTACAATACAGTCTGGAAACATTAGGCATAGGGGGGCATAAACATTTCCCCCAGGTTATCAGAACTAACAAAGCTAAATTATGTCCATCTACTTAAAACTATAGAGGATGATCTCTCACGGTGGAGGTGCTTACCCATATCACTCATGGGGAGGGTTGCCACAGTTAAAATGATGGTTCTATCTAAGGTCAACTACCTTGGAGAAGGTGTTCTACCGTGTCTCCCGGGGACTCCTGTCAGGGGTACTCCGGGGGTATGGAATGCTGAACCTGTACCACCGGTGTCAGAGCATTGCTGGCAGTAAATCAGATTTGTTTCCAGTGAGGGTTGGACTCCGCCAAGGCTGCCCTTTGTACTGATTCTGTTCATAACTTTAATGTAGCAGCTGGTTGTCTGGTGTTAGGTTGGATCTAAGCTTGTTGCTTCTATCTATTGGATCTTTGTCTCCTATTTTCTACTTTCCTTTTTGCTTCTCTTCATTATTTCAGCAAGATCATCATTCTGCTGGACAGGAGAAGGTAGAAAAAATAAAAAGCTTGGTAATTTTGAACTGGTTTATATGAACACAGCTATTATAAACTGGATTAATGTGGATCACATAATAGATTGAAACTGGACTATAATGAATTGGACTGTGTTTATAAAAGTGACTTGTAATGACTTTGTTTTCTATAAACAGAAGTTTATAAACTAGCTATCAGAGATGAAATGTAAATATAAAACCAGAATGAGGACCCCACTGAGTGCCTTCTGATCAACATCTTTCTTTTCCACACCTGTCATGTAGGGGATGGTTACTTTTCCAACAAAACTGGAAATCAGTGTTATTTTAACAGACGTTCCAGTTTCAGGCTGTCACACAGTGGCGTGCACAGACGTTTTGAAGGGCAGGGGCGCGTGGAACCGCCACCTATGTTTGATTACAGTGTGAAAAACAAAAATCAACAACAAAAAAAAAAACACTGACACTGCTCTCCCTATCTTCCTCATCCTCCATGCTGGTAGATGGTCTACTGTGGGACAGTAAAGAGAACAGAGTGATGCATCTTTGAATAATACTGCTTAGTAACAAGAGTCAATGCATTACACCACTAAGACTAACACCAGTCTGCAACCACCATAGTCTGACTTCAATGCCTCACCACTAGCTGTGTTCTGCAGACAAATTCTAACTGTTTATTTATGATGGTCAATATTTCACTATTAGCCTACAATGCTAAATACAAGACAACTGGGAATTCTGTAAGACCTAACATGGAAACAACTTACTTTTGTGGTGCTACAAAACAATGTACTGGGCTAATATAGCTTGTACCAGATTTGGCTGCCAAACCACATTGTGGACATTTTTACATTCATTTTTAAAAACCTGAGGTCCCCCAATCATTGTAAAGTGTCTAGAAAAGCACTATAGAAATGTAAGGAATTATTATTTATTATTAATTATTAAAAAGGCCTTAAACTGTTAACATGAACGCTGTGCGATGTGGTTTATGAATACGTCATGAAAACTACACGGAAGAAAAAGCCAATCATACTCGTGTTTGTAGTGACCACTTAGCCTAACATTTGGCAAGGTACCACTGATTATGGCTAGTTCCAAGCTCATTAAGAGGGCAGTCTTTGTGTTTAAAAGATGGCCGGAGCCTCTGTGACGTCACCCGTAGGTTTCTGAAGAGCAAATGTGAAGCTCATTGGGCGGTTGTTACCATCGCCATCTTAGCAGTGTCACACTTGTCGTCGCTCCTGGAAAATCCAAAAATGGGCAAAGTGGCAGAGCTGAGAGGGGGGCTGTGAGCGTAGGGGTGGATGATTGACGTCTATCAAATTCCGAGCTGCCTGTAGCTAAGAGCTAACTGAGCCAACTTGGATTGAAAGTGAGCTAACCGGCTGATGAAGGTAGGCAGGCTAAAACTAAAGTGCACTGTTAGCCGGCTAAAAACCACGTTTGTGCTGCACTCTCCCTTCTTGCCACAGATATTGGATACATGTCAGTCAAAAGGGCATGCCCCTAATCATGTCGAATTTCAAGATTAAATAACATCAAAACAGATAAGTTAGAAAAAAATTTACCCCCTTGCAGTTTTCATGAAGATAAACTTGACCTATTATTCCTAAAATGGATTTTTGTACCAGGCTTTAAACATGTTATTTTTTTTTTGTTTTTTTTTTTGGTGTGAACTTGGTCTTTTTAACATGGAAGTCTATGGGGATTTGCTCTGTTTTGGAGCCAGCCCCTAGTGGATGAGGGCTGAACTGCTATTTTTTGCACTTTCGCATAAGCTTCACAT
Organism: Melanotaenia boesemani; assembly: GCF_017639745.1. NCBI lineage: Eukaryota > Metazoa > Chordata > Actinopteri > Atheriniformes > Melanotaeniidae > Melanotaenia > Melanotaenia boesemani. The sequence continues at coordinate 3,630,982 of NC_055683.1, read as the reverse complement.
TTCACCGCCGGAAGTTGCCGCTTGTGGCAGTCGGCTAATTCAGACTCAACTGTTCAGGCTGTAATGAGACAGACAGGCTACTTTACAACAGGGACGAATAGTTTGGTATCAGGCTTAGTTTAGTAGCAAAAGGTGCCCTCGAAATAGTTCAGCGTTACCTGAGTAGTGGCAGGTGGAGCGGTGGGAAGTAACTTCTCGGACGGTCCAGCTGCTGCAATGCACAATGCTTACAATGTGCCTTGTTGGTTCCTGCTTTGCGTGATCACGTTGCTAAAAAAAACGATGGGAAAGAAACAGGCATATGCGCATGTGTGTGTAAGGGGTGTGTGATCGCCTCAACATAGTGGGCCACATACAGTATATAAAAAAATAATAATTCTGATAAAAAGGGCACTTTTTCAGCCCTGACTGCAAGGGCAAGTGCTTCAACATCACCAAGGCTCTATCTGTGCACAACAGTGCTGTCACAGACCCGTCCAGGTCCCTGTCTGTTGGAGCGTCTCAATTCAGGAAGGACATACAGGACAATAAAAAAATCTTCTTTAAACCCAAAGAAAGAAACAGTTGTTAAATATTAATGCACTAAGGCTGCTAGTGGTTGTGTGTATTTTCTATCTGCTCTTATCCTACAATAAGGTGAGATATATTTGATGAGCCCATTGAGTTATTTATTTATGCTAACCGGTTTGTTAGCAGAGTAATCCAAACTAATGTACAACAGATTTTACATCTGTGGTTGGTTCATTTTAAATTACATAACATAGTTACAGATATGAAGAAATAGTAAAAGGCAGCAACACATAGCAAGAATCCCAATAAAATTGTAAATTACATCAAAATGATTAAAAGCAAGATAAATTAAAAAGTTACTGTGCAGATTTCATGCATAGGTGCATGAGAAAAGAAACGTTTTTAACCTGGATTTAAAAATGTCTACATTTGGTGAAAATTTAATCTCCACTGGCAGTTTGTTCCACTTGTTTGCAGCATAACAGCTAAATGCTGCTTCTCCATGTTTAGTCTGGACTCTGGTCTGGACTCTGGTCTGGACTAGTTGACCAGAGTCTTTGGATCTAAGAGCTCTGCTAGGTTTATATTCTCTGAACATATCACAGATGTATTCTGGGCCTAAACCGTTCTGGGATGTAAACCATCAGCAGGGGTTTAAAATCTAGTCTGTGACTGACTGGAAACTAGTGTTAAGATTTTAAAACTGGTGTGATGTGTTCAGATCTCTTAGTCCTGGTTAAAACTCCAGCAGCATAATTTTGGATGATCTGCAGATGTTTAATGCTCTTTTTAGGAAGTCCTGTTAAAAGACCATTACAGTATTCCAGCCTACTGGAGATGAATGCATGGATGAGTTTCTCTTGGTCTTTCTGGGAGACTAAACTTTTAATTCTGTTGATGTTTCTGAGCTGGTAAAAAGCTTCTTAGTGAAGCATGGTTGTGGCTGCTGAAAGTCAGGTCTGAGTCCATCGACACTCCAAGGTTACCAACTTGGTTGGTGATTTTAAGAGCCCGAGTCTCCAGGTGTTTGCCAATGCTGACCCTCTTCTCTTTGCTACCAAACACAATAATCTCAGTTTTGTCTTCATTTAATTGTAGAGGTGTTTTTTTGCTCCAGACACTGACACAGTAAGTCTGTTGGGCTGCACTTGTCTGGTTACAGAGACACATAAAATTGTGTATCATCTGCATAAATTTGATAATTAATGCTATAGTTCTGTAATATTTGACCCAAAGGGAGCATATACAAGTTAAACAGAAGAGGTCCAAGAACTGACCCCTGGGGGACTCCACAAGTCATGGCCACTCGCTCGGATTCATAGTTGCCGATCGTAACAAAATAACTCCAGCCTTCTAAATAGGACCTGAACCAGTTAAGGACAGCTCCAGAAAGTCCAACCCAGTTTTCCAGCCTGTGCAACAGGATTCTGTGATCTACAGTATCAAATGGAGCACTGAGATCCAACAGAACCAGGACTGATACTAGACCAGAATCAGAATTTAACCTAATGTCATTTAACACTTTTTTTTCATCAAGATTTCGACTTCATTCATTTAAAAAGTCATTAAGCTGGTGAAATACAACTTTCTCAATAATCTTGGAAATAAAAGAGAGGTTAGAGACAGGTCTATAGTTGTTCATTATAGAGGCGTTTAGAGTCCTTTTCTTTAGGAGGCTTAATAGCAGCTATCTTTAGTGACTTGGGAAAAATGCCTGATGCCAGTGAGCTGTTAACTATCAGTAGGAGATCACTTTCTACTGAGGTAAAAACTGTTTTTAAAAGTCGGATGGTATCATGTCCAGAGTGCATGTTGTTGATTTCAAATGCCAAATGATTTCTTTTAGGGTTTTTAAATCGACCATATTAAATCGTGACATAACATCAGAATTATTTCCGGGTTTTAGACACAGACTATTTTTCTTGTTTGACTGTGTGGAATTAATATTTTGCCAAATTGTTTTAATTTTTTTACTAAAAAAGTTGGCAAATTGGTTGCATTTCTCAGTGGAAAGGAGCTCTGGGCTTATCTGTATAGGAGGATTAGTAAGTTTTTCAATCATAACAAACAGAGTGTGAGAATTGTTGACGTTCTTGTTAATCATTTCAGATAAATGCAGCTCTCTGGCCTTGCACAGCTCATTGTTATAGTTACGCAGGCTTTGTTTGTAAAGCTCATAGTGATTTTGAAGTTTATTTTTCCACCATTTCCGCTCAGTTTTTCTGCTTTCTCTTTTTAGGCTGGTAACCACAGTGGTGTTTCTCCATGGTGTTTTCTGTTTGCTCAAGTTGCTCTTGATTCTTATCGGTGCAACAGCATCCATTATATTCAAGACTTTCAGAATGAAATGATCCAGGAGTCCATCAACTGACTCTGCACTGGTTGTTGGTAACATGGCTATGGCCTCCACAAACTTAACACTTGTTCTTTCATTAATGTACCTCTTCCTGACCAAGGAGCAGGTTGGTTGGACATTCTGAGTGATCAGTAAATCAAACAAAATACAAAAATGGTCAGAGAAGGCCAAGTCAGAGACCGCAACAGAAGAAATATCAACACCCTGAAATAACCAGGTCCAGAATGTGACCTCGAATGTGGGTCAGTTCTTTTACATGTTGCCACAAACCAAACATCCAATATGGAAGAAAATTCCTTGACATTACCATCCGTCATGTTATCTATGTGGATGTTAAAATCCCCAGTTAAGATGAAATGGTTAAAATCAGTAGAGATAACCGACAATAATTCAGAAAATTCATCAATAAAATTTACACAGTGTCCTGGACGTCTGTAGATGATTAGAAATAGGATTTTAGGAATGCCTTTTAAAATAAAACTGTTTCATTAAGAACTGTAGCACTTGTGTCTTCTGTTAACCATGTTTCTGTCAGAAAAAGAAAATCTAAACTATGAGAAATGATGAAGTCATTAACTAACAGTGACTTGTTGGACAGAGATCTAACATTAAATACAGCAGCTGTAGATGGTGGTCTCTGGGGTCCAGACCGGGCTAGAGACATCCTTTGAAGACCTTGGGTGATGTAGAGAAGAGGGTCTGGTGAGGGGGGAGAGCTGGGAGTTGATCGTCTCTCTGCTGTGTCCTTCGCTCTTATCTGTACATCATGTTTGGGTTTGCCGTCCCAACAGCATAACATAGGTGTACACCAAATAATATGCATCCAGTTAGATTTGGATGCACACCATCAGAAGATGAAAAAGGAAGGAGAAAAGAAGATGATGATGAAGAAGAGGAAGAAAAGAAGAAGAAAAGGAAGAGTTCTGATTAAATGTGACGTTCTTTAAGTTTGTCAAACAGCTGATAAATGATGACTTCAAATTAACATCCTGATACATTTAATTTTTTACAAGGTGATGTCTCTGGAGGAAAAACCTCCATCAGGACAAGTACCAGGAAAGAAAACCTCCATCAGAACCAGAACCAGGATGGAAAACCTCCGTCAAAACCAGGATGAGGAAGAAAAACCTCCATCAGGACCAGAACCAGGAAAGAAAACCTCCATCAGGACCAGAACTAGGATAGAAAACATCCCTCAAAACCAGAACCAGGAAGGAAAACCTCCGTCAAAACCAGGATGAGGAAGAAAAACCTCCATCAGAACCAGAACCAGGATAGAAAACATTCATCAGAACCAGAGCCAGGAAAAAAAAACCTCCATCAGAACCAGAACCAGGACAGAAAACCTTCATCAGAACCAGAGCCAGGACAGAAAACCTTCATCAGAACCAGAACCAGGACAGAAAACCTTCATCAGAACCAGAGCCAAAGACAGAAAACCTTCATCAGAACCAGAACCAGGACAGAAAACCTTCATCAAAACCAGCACCAGGACAGAAAACCTCCATCAGAACCAGAACCAGGAAGAAAAACCTCCATCAGAACCAGAACCAGGAAGAAAAACCTCCATCAGAACCAGGATGAGGAAGAAAAACCTCCATCAGAACCAGAACCAGGAAGAAAAACATCCATCAGAACCAGAACCAGGAAGAAAAACCTCCATCAGAACCAGGATGAGGAAGAAAAACCTCCATCAGGACCAGAACTAGGATAGAAAACATCCCTCAAAACCAGAACCAGGAAGGAAAACCTCCATCAGAACCAGGATGAGGAAGAAAAACCTCCATCGGGACCAGAGCCAGGAAGGAAAACAGCCATCTACTAAATCATTTAGTTTCATCTATAAAAGTTATTGTTTTCTTTTTAATAAACAAACAGAAAACTTGGTCTTTAAGTAGATGATGGATCAGAAATTAAAGGAATTATTTATGTTTGCAGGAGTTCTGTATCAGTTCATAATTATAATAAAAACTTGAATCTGGACTAAAATGTTTCTTTTTTGGCACTTTGATGATTCAGCCAATAAAATTACCGGAAAATAAAAGCAGAACGAATCATTGGCCGAAGGACCACAGCATGTGATTAATGACATCACTGGTTTTCTACCAATAACAGCTCTGGTTCCGCCTCTGGCTCAAACGTACTTTATGATTCTCATTAATATTCAGAAGGGCCAGAGAGTTCTGCTTTCTGATTGGCTCAGATGGAAAAGTAATTCTATCTGGGATATCTTTTTTCTTTTCATATTCCATCCTGTAGAAATGAACCAAAAAGTGGAAATAAATTAATATTAATGAGACATAAGCCAAAAAATACATTTTATTATCAATCTCACAAACAGCAGAGATTAAACGTCACTTTGTTTAAACATCCAAATATGTATAAAATAAATGTCTTTTTTTACATTTTGTTTATACCTAATAAATATTTAGTGTAGTAATTTCTCCAATTCTTGTTGTAAAATAGACCTTTCTTCTGTAACTGCAGCAACTAAATCTTTATTTACATTTTTATTGACCTTATAAACCCTTTTCTACACAACCCCTTCCCCTCCTTCATCTCATGCTACATGTACTGCAAACATAAAAACATATTTCTCACATTCAAATAAACTTTATAGATCATGTGACTGACGACGGAGACAGAGAAACAATCCATGTGTTTATATTCTTCTAACTGAGCAGAATCAGACCGAGCTGGTCATGTGACAGTTCTGATGATCACAGGATCCAGTCTAAATGATTTGGATGCACAACTTTTGGTAGCAGAGGGGAAAGTTTGGGTGAGACAGGACAGACCCTCCTTCCATAAGCTAAAATAATCTCTACATCCCTTTGACACAGTTTGACCCATTAAATGACGTGTTAACTGAATTTAATCTCCCAAATAAACACATTCAACACACGTCCTAACTAAAGGCTGCCACACAGAAAATCCCTCAAACTGGCTGGTTAGTTGCTTTCTAAGGCAGCCGACAGTCATGTGACCACCTTCCCTCTGAGTTAAAGTCGCTCAGGGACATGAAACCGTTTTCTCCAGATCTTCAGACAACCCAGCCTTTTCCCCTGACAACTCATTTCAAGATGGACCATTTGATCTGTTCCTTGGCCGACTGCAGAACCTGAAAACCAGAAAAGAACAAACTCAAACATGTGACTGATGCTCATTAAGTGTAAGATAATTAATATATTCAGCCAGCTGTGGATGTGTGGAAACCAGAGCTGACTGAAGGAGAAACTCAGATAAAATCAGTAGTAAATAAAAACAGCTTGAACTCCTGCATGAATAAAAACATACATTTTATTTCTACAAACATGCGCAGTGATGATTTTTTATTAATCACATTTTACGTAATTTATATCCACTCTACAAAAATATGTATGAAATGCCATTATTCTATAATGTGCATATTCTATAAAAATATAGCTATAATATTGGCTTTTCCTTTGTATCTCTGACACACAAACTTGCTGATAGTGATCAGTGAGTTTCAGTTATTGGATCTACTGAAGTTCTACCATCCTAGCTCATAAAACAGCTCTAAGATAAAGTCCAGTAAATAAACAGAAAGGTATGTGGGATTTTATTCTTTAACTCCTTGATGGATATTTTTGCTACAAACCACTTCTGGCCATTTTATTTTCTAAAATCTGATTTCTTTTTATAAAGAAAATATTTATTTACTATTGTTATGCATTTACTTTCATATTTATCTTTATCCATTGTTATTTTATTTGATATTTAATAATTGTATTATATTCCTTTTTTAAATTATCATTTATATTTCTTTACTGTATTTATTTTGTTTTTCTGTAATTATAAATAAAGTTAGGTGCTGAGGGGTGAACTTTCACTGTTACAGTTCCACGTTTGGACAGCAGAGGTCAGGTTGAGCCCACAGCCAGCCTCCACGTTAGAGACCATCAGATGTGCCCAGACCCGGTTCAACATGAGGGGAAGGTTGATGGACGGTGCGGTGAAGCGTCCATCAGACTATCAGAACACATTCTGCTGCTTTAAATATGAAACGACTGAATTCCACCATCTAAACAGGGTCTCCTTCTTTATGACTACTCCTCATCACCAGTGAGAACGTTGTACCACATTCCAACAGCAGGTGGCGCCAGATATTCATCCAACATTCCTACATCTGATGTTTTACTTTGTCAAAGCCTGAAATATGAGCAACACCAGAGTGAAATCTGGTGGAGCTGATAACTGAACAGCATCATGGACCGCGTACAGCGGGGGAAGCTCCAGCAAAGTGTGAAGGAAACCTGTCTGGATCATGGCTGTTAGTGGTATTTTAAGCTTTTGAGGCTGAGCACATGGACCAATGTACTTTAGAGACTGGAGTAGTTGCACACCATGAGACACAGAACACTTCTTTGTCCATTCAGAGAAACTAAATATGTATGTTTTATCTTAAAAATGACTAAATTTATCTTAACTCTTGTAAGTTGCTTCAATTTACTATCCTGTTGGGTCATTATAGTATAAAAAAACAGTCCTTTCCCAAAAATGGCTATAAAAACATTATTTTATTTATTTATTTATTTTTACTTTTTTGCTTAAATCACTCAGTCAAAACAACTAAATATGTAATTATTCAAATAATTTAAACCCTTTAAATGACAATCTAAACCATGTTGCTGTTTTTATTAACCGCTCCCCCCCCAAAAAAAAAGAAAACAGAAAATGAGTTATTTTTGATAAAATTTGGGAGCTGGGAGATTTTTTTTTTTTAGTTAAAAAACATTTTGATATTTAAATAAAACCTCCCTAACATGTATTATATAGAAATAGTCAAGTGCACCTTACTGAACAATGCACAAAAGAAAAGGATTAATCCGAATTAATTATTATTCATAATTACTGTTAGTTATTCCAAAAGGACAAAAAAAGGTCCCTAATAAGAGTCCGCAGCCACGAGTCCGCAACCACGAGCCCGCAGACACGAGTCGGCACGAGCCCGCAGACACGAGTCGGCACGAGCCCGCAGACACGAGTCGGCACGAACCCGCAGACACGATTCCGCAACCACGAGCCGGCAGCCACGAGTCGGCACGAACCCGCAGACACGAGTCCGCAACCACGAGCAGGCAGCCACAAGCCCGCAGACACAAACGAGTCCGCAGACACGAACCAGCAGCCACATGTCTGTAGCCACGGGTCCGCAGCCACGAACCCACAGACACGAGTCCGCAGACACGAGCCCATAGACACGTGTCTGTAGCCACAAGCCCACGGCCACAAGTCTGCAACCATGAGCCGGCAGCCACGAGCCCGCAAACACGAGTAGGCAGCCACGTCTGTAGCCATGAGTCTGCAGCCACGAATCCGCAGACACAAGTCCGCAGACACGAGATGGCAGCCACGAGTCCGCAGACACGAGATGGCAGCCACGAGTCCGCAGACACGAGTCTGCAGACACGAGATGGCAGCCACGAGTCCGCAGACACGAGATGGCAGCCACGAGTAGCCACGATGTGTGCTGACAAACTCCTATGTCAGTTAGAAAACAGTATGAACTGCTGGGTATCCTGACTGGTGTGTATCCTGACAGGAAATGTGTATCATCGGTGTGAAAGACTGTGCTGTGGAACGTGGACGCTGTTAGTAGAAACTTACATTAGAGGTCAGAGCCAGTTTCTCTGTTAGCTGCTGTTAGGGTTTAAGCAAAAACATAAACAGAAACTTAGTAAATTCACATTCACACATGCATATGCACAAAATCTGTTAGAGGCAACACACATGTTAGACATGAGCAGGAAGACATCAGGAGTTATTTAACATCCATGCTGTTAATCTGTCGGCATGAGAACTAGTTGCTGTTCTCAGAAAGATGTCAGTCAGTGTTCCAGGACCAACGATGTCCAGTGTGTGAATGAGCAGCTGAGTGTTTACATTTGCAAACTTTCGGTATCTGTGGGCATCTGAAGCATTCGCACAACAAATCCATGAAAACCTGCTCCCATTACAGTTTCTCTGAACGTCCACATTCACATAACAACAAAGTAAAGCTCAAACGTGAGCTCTAGAGGCTCATCGAGTTTACCATGTCGGATGTCCTTTTTTATGGCTTACATGTGGAAATATTGGTAAATATATGAATTATTGGTTTTACACCATCCTGGTGCCCGAACCAATAAACAACTATGACCGGATCATGTCTTAGATTATAAACAGTTTCCTGCAGCCGAATGATCTGCTGCCTGGTCCGAGCCACAGCTGGGAGATGTTTGCGGGAGGCAAAGAATTTATGACAATATTAGATTTAATCTAATTTATTCTGATTAAGTTATCAATTATAAATCTGCTTAACATGTTTATAGTTCATCCAATGCCACCAAAACCACTACACCTGGTCTCTGCAGATCCCGCAACGCTCCATGACGTCAGGTACCGAGACGTTAGCAGGACCTCCAAGTCCTGAGATGAAGCTACCACAGATCAGACATCTCCAACATAAAGCTATATCTGCTACTCTGACACCTTAGACTCAGCTAGAGCTCTGCATAGTAACCAGAGACACCAGCAGAGGCCATAGCGTGGTGGACAGACAGCAGAAGCTGTGGCTGGTTATCAACAGCAACACCATGGAGAAGGAAAGTTGGTATTTAATGGGACCATCAGCTGATCATAAGTAAGGATGTTATTATTATTTAATTTCAAAATTATTCACAGTGTCAAAATATTTAATTACATTACTTATTTAATTAAATAATTGTAAAATATCCTCAATATCCCGACTTTCCATGTGGGATCATGTGGGATCATGTGGGATCATGTGGGACCATGTGATCAGATCAGGAAGGTAAACAACATGCGTGTGTTACTGCTTCGGTGTTTTTATGGGAAAGTCCAGCAGAGGAAGAGTTTTTCCCTCCGAACTAATGGATGAAATCCTCCTGGTGGGATGAAACATGAGGCAAGTGTGATGGTGGAGGACGTCTTAGCCTGGAAAGCAGGACATGAAACAGGAAGTCCATCCAGCATGTTTCACCTCCTGCAGGAGAACCAGCTGGTTGTAGCACAAAGGAAACATTCAGTAACTGGTTAAACTGGACGTGAGGTCTGTTTACCGGTTCGTGTTTGATGGTCTGTAGCAGAAAGCATGTTTAATTCCGGATATGTGGTCTTGTACCATGTGTTACAAAAGTCTACGTCCCTGGTCATGAACCAGCCTCTGGAGCTCAGACTTCTGCTGCAGGTCATTCAGACATGGCACATTTAGTGGAAAGCTGTAGGTGTGAAAGGGTTTTAACTGGCTGAAACAAGCCTCATGTCTGGATACCTGAACTGGAAACCATTATGGACTTTAACCTCAGCAGTAGGAGACTAGCTGATCCCGGGTCTGTGCAGGAGCACTGTTTGTTTGTTTATTATAACGGATATAACAGAGACAGCTTTAAAAAAAGGCTGTAAACTATGTGATATAGCTATGTTTTAACCTGGTGTGTGCGTGCTTTTTACCTGGGTCACACTTTGTTCTGTTAATGGGTTTTCATCCGCCTGTAGGAGAAAATGACATAATCATGTGTTGAAGAGAGAAAAGTTAAACACACAAATCACAGCAGGCATCATTAGAAGTGCTTTCACATCAAACAGCTGGTAAACAGCTGATCAGGCTCCTGCAGGGGTTTAAATCATGCTGGTGGAGCGGCTGCAGGGTTCAAAAAGTCCAGTTTCCCAGAGGAAAACGTTTGAAACGCTGGAGATCATTCGGCTGTTAGCACCACCAGCATTAGTCTGCATGCTCGCTCACCATGCATCTGTCTCACCTACTCCATCCCCGCCTGTCTCCCTCTCCCACCCTGTCTACAGCAGCTGGCTCCTGTCTGTTTGAGCTTCTAGGTTACCGGTGATGTAATCAAACAGGACAAAGCCATAGGCTGGCTCTGACATGAGCTGGCGGCAACCAAAAGAAGAGACAGAGAGGTGAGGCCGGAAAACGCTGAAAACAACAAAAATCTGAGCGTAGCTGCAGGAGAACCTGTCAGACATGTTCTCCTCATTTTAAAAGATTCACTGATATTAAAGCAGGAATGATCACTGATCATCTTACCCTGTAGTTGACCTTCTGAAGGACCTGCTGTGGGTCACTCTCCAGAATCACCCTGGCAACAGAATAACACAACCAATCAGGAATGACTTCTGCACAAGCAGGATTGGGATTATTTGTGCGATCGTTTTATGGCATTTTATGCACAAAAAACAAACAAACAAACAAATAAATAAATAAGTAAAAAATAGGTTTTTGGCTCAATGAAATTATGGAGACAGTGTGAACATCCATACATAAGAAAAGCCGTGCACCAGGATTAATGAAACCTTACACCTCACATGATCTTAGTAAAGTTTCCAGATTTTACAGAAGAGGTCTGTCTTTAAATGCATCGTGTATGTCAGATAGTCCAGCAAGACCAGGTCTAATATCACTCTCTGCCATCCCGGAACACTGTTGTTGATGATCCACTGCAGGAAAATGTTCTTCCTTGAAGCAACGGTCAAAGGACAGCAGAGTTTCTCATAGATGTTATGGCTCTGCTCGGGGGTCCCACAATAAGAAATTAAGAATAATAAACCTTTATTAGTCCCTCAGTGGGGAAATCTTGCAACAGTACAGGCGCAGTAAGCTGAAGCACACAGGTGGTTTCAAACAAGAACACACACACACACACCTAATAAATAATATGTACAGCATCTGGTCTAATTAAATATCTATCTAAATTAAATTTCTAGTAAGACAGAGGCAGTGAGCAAGAGTTCCCACTTCCATGAGAAAATGCAGTCAGCTAGCAGGTTAATCTGCACTAACAATGAGCAGAACATGGATGAAACCACTTCTCTTACCCTCCATCAATGATTTCGTCAAACACCAGGAAGACTCCGTCCATGTTGTCCAGTAAACACTTCCGCTCCACGTTTTTCCTGCAGCACAAATGCTAACGTTTGTTAATCAGTCGTTCCCTGCGTGATCACAGCAGCTTAAATACTTCCTCACACCACCGACTGCAGGAGTGGAGCATCTATGGCACCACAAATGGGACAAAGCTGAGACTATTCCTGAGAGCCCCACTCGGCTACATGCTTGTAGCAGGAGGTTTTATTGATCCTCTAGCAGCTGATTTGATCAGTGATCAATCTGCAGCGGGACCTGAGCCACCGGTGGAGGGGAACTGAGGAGACTACTCGTTCTACACGGGGGGGGTCATTTCCCTGTATCATCTCAGACATGTGTTAGCGTCGGAGAGGCTAAAGATTAGCTTCCCTTGGCTGGATTAGATGCTTCCTCTGGTGCAAATTGCAGGTTTGATATGGGATCATATTGATTCAGTGTTTACCGACATCACAATTTCTGCTACTGTATGATTTCATCTGATTCAGGACCCAGAGATAAAAAAAGAATTGGGAACTTCGGCTCTACATGTGACCCATCTCTAGATGCACTAGACCAGGGGTCTACAACTCCGGTCCTCGTGAGCTACTGTCCTGCACGTTTTAGATGTCTCCTACTACAACACACCTCTACACAAGCCTCTTAATGACCCAGTGATTTGAGTCAGGTGTGTTGCATCAGTGTAGAATCCAAAACCTGCAGGACGGTAGCTCATGAGGACCGGAGTTGGAGAACCCTGAGAGCAACGGGCTGCAATGTGTCGGTGGCCGGGAAGCAGCTGGAGGGGAGGGGGTTAAGGGCCTTGATCAAGGGTCCACAGTGGTTCACCTCTGTTGCCACTCCGGGGACTCAAACCCAGGTTCTCCAGATGTAAGGCCACCTCTGTAATGTTATATATTAATGTTATAAATATGAGATTAAGGCTGATTTAACCCAATCACTTCCATCCATTTAAAAACGGAATAATCTCAGTTTCTTCCTGATCAATCAGATAAATACCAAAAACAGACTGAGGTACATTCTGGATGTTGAGCTTTAAAATGTTCACATCATGGAAAAGAAACGTGAGAGAATGCAGTTCTGTTTGTAGACATTAAATCAGAGTATAGTGGAAATAATAAGTTATAATAACCAGATTAGTACAGTCTATCACAGTTGCACTCCTTTGTTATATACATTTTCCTCATCAGTTTACAATAAGACATTTTGGTTGTTAGAACAAATAAAATGGAAGATATTTTTATATTTTCAGTTTGGACCAATGATGTTGGCTCATTGATCAGTGCAGATCAATGGATTGTTATATACAAGCAGACATATCTGCTTCTAATATTTAATTAATGTCAAATCTGGGGTGACGCCACAGGAGGATGGAAACAGGAGGGTTGGCATTGCCTCAGTTCCTTCCTGTTGTCTCCTGTTCTTTTACATTTTAAGTATCGTTAATCACCTTCCAACTCTGTTCTCATTATGAAGCAGTCTCACAAAGAGCAAAGTATCAGTCTTGATCCTTTTCGGCCTATTATTAAATAGCCCACCACATTTCTGCAAAGCTTTTCAATAAACGACTACAATTAAAAATTAATGTACAACTTGATTTGCATTTTAATATTTCCAAACAGAATGTTTGGTTTAGCTTGTCAATGCTGCAAAAGATTCAAAGTCTGACTCAAAGGATTAAAGACTGGAAGATCCACCGTGGGATAACAGCAGCTTCACATTTACATTCAGCACCGTCCCATTCAGATTATACCCTATAATAACACAAACACTCCACGTCTCACAGCCTGGATTACATTTTCACCCGTTCCTATAACAACCACATCAACCATTGTTTGCCAGTTATGCTGCTGCGAGAAATATTCTCATGCGCACACAGCGAGGCGCACACTAACAGCTCTGAACAAGCATAAATTAAGTTCTGCATTTATTAGTCTGCTTGTTTACCACCAGATTGGTTTTCCTTGTTGAACATCTGGATTAATAGACTCATGACGTTCCTGACAGGCTTCTGACACATTAATAAATAAAATCAATCATACTTTTAACTCATCCATTAAAAAAAAAAGACTACAGGAAGAAACATACCTGAGGATGTGACTGAGAGAGTCAAACAGACAGTTGAGTACAGCCATCAGCATGAGCTAGCAAGAAAGAAAATAAATATAGAAATCAATAAAAGCAATGATGTTCAATTGATCAGTTTTGTAAATCAGCTATAGCTAATACCCAGCTATGACTAATGACCAGCAAGGCTAACACGTAGCAGGGCTAATGTTCAGCTACTGTTAAGGCGCAGCTATGACTAATGTACTGCTATGGCTAACACACAGAGCAAGGTTTACACGCTGGATAAGTGCACAGACTTTTAAAAAACTAGCTTAAAAAAATTTAGAAAAAAATATTTTTTGTCAGCTTGAATTCTATATAAACCACCTACGTAATATTCCCAGAATGAGGAGCATGGTGTCTCAGAGTGATGCAGGAAAACTAGTTCATGGAGCTTTTCCTTCCAGATTGAACGAATGTAATTCCTGATTAATGTTCTCCATCTGGTCCAAGGTGCTGCAGCGAGGGTTCTGATGAGGATCATCATCAGAGATCATCTTTCTCCAGTTTTATCTTTTCTTCATTGGCTTCCTGTTAAATCCAGAACAGAATCTAAAATTCTTCTCCTCACATATAAAACTCTTAGTGACCAAGATCCACTGGATCTTAAAGATCTCAGAGTTCCAGATTTTCCCATCAGAGCTTCACTCTGACTGCAGGTTTGCTGGTGGTTCCTAGAGGTTCTAGAAGTAGAATGGGAGGCAGAACCTTCAGTTATCAGACCCGCTCTGTGGAACCGATTTACCAGTTTGGCTTCAGGAAGCAGACATCATCTCTACCTTTTAGATCATCCCCAAACTTTCCTTTCTGATAAATCTAGGTCTGGCTTGGTGACCCTAATGGCTGTTGCATACTCCGTGAGAACAGAGAAACCTGTTCTCTGTCCCACGGCTGCGAGAACAGAATGATTTGTTTTCTTGCAGCTTGTTCAACACATAATGGAAGCAGAACTTTTATCTTGTGTGGTGTCTGACATCAATTGTGTGATTAGTCAAATTTGAAGAGGGTGAGATCAGGAAGTACGGAAGTCTGTACAACACATGTAAGACACAGACATCACTGAACGGAAATCCCTGCACCACCACAGACTAGGTTTCTTGTGAAGTATGAAATGTTTCTGACTTAGGGCAGCCCTTCCTGATTCTGATGGAGGTTTTCCATCCTAGTTCTGGTCCTGATGGAGGTTTTCCGTCCTGGTTCTGGTCCCGATGGAGGTTTTTCATCCTAGTTCTGGTCCTGATGGAGGTTTTCCGTCCTGGTTCTGGTCCTGATGGAGGCTTTCCATCCTAGTTCTGGTCCTGATGGAGGTTTTCCTTCCTGGTTCTGGTTCTGATGGAGGTTTTCTATTCTGGTTCTGGTTCTGATGGAGGTTTTCCTTCCTGGTTCTGGTTCTGATGGAGGTTTTCTATCCTGGTTCTGGTTCTGATGGAGGTTTTCCTTCCTGGTCCTGGTTCTGATGGAGGTTTTCCTTCCTGGTTCTGGTTCTGATGGAGGTTTTCTATCCTGGGTCTGGTTTTGATGAAGGTTTTCTATTCTGGTTCTGGTTCTGATGAAGGTTTTTCTTCCTAGTCCTGGTCCTGATGGAGGTTTTCCGTCCTGGTTCTGGTCCCGATGGAGGTTTTTCATCCTAGTTCTGGTCCTCATGGAGGTTTTCCGTCCTGGTTCTGGTCCTGATGGAGGCTTTCCATCCTAGTTCTGGTCCTGATGGAGGTTTTCCTTCCTGGTTCTGGTTCTGATGGAGGTTCTCTATTCTGGTTCTGGTTCTGATGGAGGTTTTCCTTCCTGGTTCTGGTTCTGATGGAGGTTTTCCATCCTGGTCCTGGTTCTGATGGAGGTTTTCCTTCCTGGGTCTGGTTTTGATGAAGGTTTTCTATTCTGGTTCTGGTTCTGATGGAGGTTTTCCTTCCTGGGTCTGGTTTTGATGAAGGTTTTCTATTCTGGTTCTGGTTCTGATGGAGGTTTTTCTTCCCAGTTCTGGTCCTGATGGAGGTTTTCCGTCCTGGTTCTGGTCCCGATGGAGGTTTTTCATCCTAGTTCTGGTCCTGATGGAGGTTTTCCGTCCTGGTTCTGGTCCTGAGGGAGGCTTTCCATCCTAGTTCTGGTCCTGATGGAGGTTTTCCTTCCTGGTTCTGGTTCTGATGGAGGTTTTCTATTCTGGTTCTGGTTCTGATGGAGGTTTTCTATCCTGGTTCTGGTTCTGATGGAGGTTTTCCTTCCTGGTCCTGGTTCTGATGGAGGTTTTCCTTCCTGGGTCTGGTTTTGATGAAGGTTTTCTATTCTGGTTCTGTTTCTGATGGAGGTTTTCCTTCCTGGGTCTGGTTTTGATGAAGGTTTTCTATTCTGGTTCTGGTTCTGATGGAGGTTTTTCTTCCTAGTTCTGGTCCTGATGGAGGTTTTCCGTCCTGGTTCTGGTCCCGATGGAGGTTTTTCATCCTAGTTCTGGTCCTGATGGAGGTTTTCCGTCCTGGTTCTGGTCCTGATGGAGGCTTTCCATCCTAGTTCTGGTCCTGATGGAGGTTTTCCTTCCTGGTTCTGGTTCTGATGGAGGTTTTCTATTCTGGTTCTGGTTCTGATGGAGGTTTTCCTTCCTGGTTCTGGTTCTGAGGGAGGTTTTCTATCCTGGTTCTGGTTCTGATGGAGGTTTTCCTTCCTGGTCCTGGTTCTGATGGAGGTTTTCCTTCCTGGTTCTGGTTCTGATGGAGGTTTTCCTTCCTGGGTCTGGTTTTGATGAAGGTTTTCTATTCTGGTTCTGGTTCTGATGGAGGTTTTCCTTCCTGGGTCTGGTTTTGATGAAGGTTTTCTATTCTGGTTCTGGTTCTGATGGAGGTTTTCCTTCCTGGGTCTGGTTTTGATGAAGGTTTTCTATTCTGGTTCTGGTTCTGATGGAGGTTTTTCTTCCCAGTTCTGGTCCTGATGGAGGTTTTCCGTCCTGGTTCTGGTCCCGATGGAGGTTTTTCATCCTAGTTCTGGTCCTGATGGAGGTTTTCCGTCCTGGTTCTGGTCCTGATGGAGGCTTTCCATCCTAGTTCTGGTCCTGATGGAGGTTTTCCTTCCTGGTTCTGGTTCTGATGGAGGTTTTCTATTCTGGTTCTGGTTCTGATGGAGGTTTTCTATCCTGGTTCTGGTTCTGATGGAGGTTTTCCTTCCTGGTCCTGGTTCTGATGGAGGTTTTCCTTCCTGGGTCTGGTTTTGATGAAGGTTTTCTATTCTGGTTCTGGTTCTGATGGAGGTTTTCCTTCCTGGTCCTGGTTCTGATGGAGGTTTTCCTTCCTGGGTCTGGTTTTGATGAAGGTTTTCTATTCTGGTTCTGGTTCTGATGGAGGTTTTTCTTCCTAGTTCTGGTCCTGATGGAGGTTTTCCGTCCTGGTTCTGGTCCCGATGGAGGTTTTTCATCCTAGTTCTGGTCCTGATGGAGGTTTTTCATCCTAGTTCTGGTCCTGATGGAGGTTTTCCGTCCTGGTTCTGGTCCTGATGGAGGCTTTCCATCCTAGTTCTGGTCCTGATGGAGGTTTTCCTTCCTGGTTCTGGTTCTGATGGAGGTTTTCTATTCTGGTTCTGGTTCTGATGGAGGTTTTCCTTCCTGGTTCTGGTTCTGATGGAGGTTTTCTATCCTGGTTCTGGTTCTGATGGAGGTTTTCCTTCCTGGTCCTGGTTCTGATGGAGGTTTTCCTTCCTGGTTCTGGTTCTGATGGAGGTTTTCCTTCCTGGGTCTGGTTTTGATGAAGGTTTTCTATTCTGGTTCTGGTTCTGATGGAGGTTTTCCTTCCTGGGTCTGGTTTTGATGAAGGTTTTCTATTCTGGTTCTGGTTCTGATGGAGGTTTTCCTTCCTGGTTCTGGTTCTGATGGAGGTTTTCTATCCTGGTTCTGATGGAGGGTTTCCTCTCCACTGTCTCCTTGTACAGCTCATGCTGATTTAAGGAGATCTGATCCAGTCTGTCGGTTTTTCCCCAGCTGTTCATTATTTTAATAACACAGTTATTATAAACTGGACTGTTGTGGACCTTATGATGGATTTGTTTTAACTGGATTATATTCATAATGAATTGGATTAAATTGAAGTGTCTGTAAGTGGCTTACAATGACTTTTGCTTGTTGTGAACTGGGGCTGTATAAATAAAGCTGAACTGAATTCCGACAAAACACATTAAATATTCCCATTTCCACAGGGTCCCACTCTAATGAAGAAATAAGTCTGAAAACTTTCCAACGGTTAGAACATCTGAAGACCCAAACGAAGCAGACTTCAGAGCTAAATTTCTCCTTTTATTTCACACATTATTATGAACAAGTATGTGTTTCATTAGTGGTTCAGGTGGTGCTGGTTTTTTCTCCCTCAGTCCCGCACATCCAGTCATGTCACAATTTTTACTTTAATTATTTTCTACATTATGCTGAAAACATCCATGCTAGTGATACAGCATTCATCTGAAAACAAACCAAGCCCCTGAACGAGATGTCTTGTGTTTAATGCAGATTTATGTCTTTATTTTCAGATACACTGATCTACCCAAAGACACATTTTAAAAAAATATGATCCACAAGTTACCACTATTTAGTTTGACAAATTAAAAACAATTTACACGATCAACATCTGAGCCAAAGTAGATTTAAAGTTCCGCCCTCTAACAAAGCTTCTACTTTTTTTTCCTGTTACAAAAAGTGCAGAATTTGAATGAATCTCACCTCGTTTTCTTGAGCACTTCCCACCACGTAGAAGAACAGATCTATGCTGCTCTTATAGACGATGGTCATCCCCTCCAGGAAAGCTATCTCATCTACACAGATCAGGAGAGAAGAGTCACATCATTTCTCTTCTCACAACGTTTCAGTTCCTTCTGACCAAACATGTGCAGCATAGTCTGGTCTGTCCAGAGGACGCTGTCCCAGAAGTCTGCTGGTCTGTCCAGATGTAGCTTTGCCAACCTAAGCCACAATTCCCTGCGACCCTCCCAACAAGCCGCACGGTTCAGTCTGTTTGGGATGAATCTTTATTCTGATTGGACGTTCCATCGGATCAAAAGTGCTCCATGTAAACCCAGCTACTGATAATGATCAATATATCAGTGTATTGATCAGCAGCTCTTGGCTCCAAAGCAATAAGGATGGCCTCATGATGCAGATAAAATGAAATAGAATTCAACATTATTTATCTCAGAGAGAAATTATATATATATATATATATATATATTTATTAGGGCTGCAACTAATGACTACTGATGGTCGATTAGTCACCGACTATTAAAACGACTAGTCGGCCAATCGGATTATGTATCTCATGATTATTATAAATGGATCTTATTTCACTTTCAGCTTTGAAATCTTGCATGAGGTTGTTTTGTAAGTCTAACGTTCCTCCTCTTTAAGTATTCGAGCATTGCAGACGTACTTCCGTCACAAGGTCCTCTGCCGCCATTTTCCTCCCTAGTCCGCCGCCATTTTTTTCCCCTGGCGGACTTTATTGCGCATGTGAAACTTGCAGCAGAGATAAAAAAAAAAAGAAGACGATGTCTCACTCTGTAGTTTTTTCCCCCTCTTTGCGCATGTGCATTGTGCAACTCTCAGCAGAGATAGGATTAGAAGACGATGTCTCACTCTGTAGTTTTTCTTTTTTTGCCGACAATAGTCGACGGCTAAATTCGTTGTTGACTAGAAACTCAGAAATCGGCTCTGAAATATTTAACATGTTTAATGTTTCCAGTTGTCGGCTACGGCCTGTTTCGGAGCGGGGGGGGGGGGGGGCAGAGTAGATGTGCATACCAGGACGAATGAAGGAATTCAGAACAAAGGAAGGATGGGTGGGTGGGAGAGAAGAAGCAGATCGGGTATCAGCCGTGTGAACCAGGTGTTGATCAGGTTTCTCTGCTTCAGGTCTGAGTCGGAACCGGGTCTGGTTCCACATGGGAAACCAGGCTGGTGGAAAAACCGCTTCAGGCTGAGCAGACACTGGAGATGTGTGTGAGCGTTCACTACAATACAGCAGAGGGAAGCTGCAGGGCACAGACACCAAGGAATGAAGAACTTACTGTCTGCTTTGTGCGTTTTGTTGAAGACTTTGGCCTCAAAGTTCTTCTGCTCCTTCATGGAGGGGTGAAGCTCCGGGTCATAGTACTGAAAACACGTTAGACAGACGAGTGTTCACGTTTCCTCCACAACACACTGGACTGCTCAGCTTTGACAGGAAGATAAAACTCACCTTCGACACGAGTCTGTTTCCATCGTTATCAAGTATAAAAGCAGCCTTCACCGTGTAGAGGGAAGGATCCTGCAAACACACAAATCACATTTCAGATGCTTTTCCAGCCCAGTCCTCCGGCCGTCCAGCAGCACCACCAGCTTTCTGGTCTTTAACGTGGCCCAGCAACATGTTTCATCTGTTTGTCTGTGTGGAGGATTCAGAGCCGGGACAAAGTTCTGTTATGCACTGACTCGCACAGACTCACAGTCAGAGTGTATCACAGAACTTGGACCAGAAACTCAGAGCGTCCTCAGTCGGAGCACAGCGAGGATGAGGATCCATCGACTCACGCTAACAAGGTTCCTGAACTTTCCAGCCCAGCAGCTGCTTGTGTGTAAATGTTCTTCATCCTGCCCAGTTTCCTCCTCTTCCTCTCATCTCCACTCACCATCAACAAGTACCGCTGGTTTAGTGGTGAACATTCAGAATATGAGGACGTGGAGCATCAGGAGGAGTTTACAGGAAGCAGCAAGTTACTAGGTCTCATAAAAAACTACTAATCTGGAAAAGCAAATGAAAATGAATTATTTTACCCCAGCTGTCAAATGATCTCAAACATGCTAGTTTCCATAATTCCACCACCTTTCTGATGGGTTGGATGAAGATCAGCCTTAAACAAATCTAGCTAATAGACGTCAAGTTGGACAAAAAGTAGAATAAAGATTTTTTTCTTTAATTCTGCCTCCTTGTCACAGATAATAAAATGTTTACAGCAGCCTGAGTCTCTCATGTTATCATCTCATTTACTTTTCTCCTCGGAAATCTTCACGTTAAATCCAAGCAGACGACCAGAAACTCCTAAATAGAGGACAACATTTTCACTTCCTGACAGTTTGTTTGGAGGATTCATCCAATCAGCTTCCAGAAAAGGGAACCTGCAGGTTGCTAACTGCAGCCTATCACTGCATCTCCTGAAACTCAAACACCATAAATGAGTTAAACTATGAGGCAGAACTACATTCTGGCAGAAGTTTCCAACTCAGTGGCATTTTAAATGCAGGAATATCTTCATGTAATCGAAGATAAAAGTGGATTATTTCTAGAAATCCATCAGAAAACAGACTAGAGGGATGGAAAACAGAGAAGGGAGTTTGAGACGACTAAACTCCAGAAGGAGGAAAAGGAAACCTGCAGCTTTTGTCCAGATTTACTAAAACTAGTAAATTAAAGCGAGCAGAGTGCAGTTCATCTGAGCTTCAGTCCATGCTCCAGCTCGGGATCTGGACCAGTCATCCCACATCTGGACTGGAAAAACCAGTTTCAGTCTGGTGGCGTGTTTACATGCATTTAAAGGTCCGGTTCTGGTCTGACTGGTACAGACAAAGACGAATCCTGAATTTCCTCAATGCTGAATTTCACTTATTATTCATTAAACCTGCTGCTGGTTAAAAAAATATCTTCTCTTTTTAATACATAAAAGAAGAATCTGAGGCTGATTCAGTGCTGGATTTCCTCCGTCCGGGTGGCCTCAGGTATTTAACTTAAAGCAACACTGCAAAATTTACTGTCATCACAGACGGAGACCAGACGAGTTCATCCCACCTCCCGTCGTCTCCACCTGACCAGGTAGGAAACGATGGCGATGCAACATGGCTGACTGGTAACAAAAGGAGCTACATGTCTGCAGATTTATGTCATTCATGCAGTTATTTTTTTCATTCTGGTCTACAACCAATTCCCACATAATCAGACCAGAATACAACGATTTCCAGATCTCATCATCCACATTTTCTTCCCAGTAGAACATAAACATCACATTAGATGATGAAACTGAGACATTTTACCATGTGATGGAAAATATGAGCCGATAGTGAATCTGATGCTGCAACACGTCTGGAAAAAGTAGTTCCAGGATGACGTTCAGCGTCTGGGAAGTGAGGAGACGAGTTGCTGGAGTTTTAGGAGAGGAATGTTGTCCCATTCTGGTCTGATGCAGGATTCTAGCTGCTCTACAGTCCTGGACCTTGGTTGCTGGATTTCTGCTTCCATGATGCTCCAGATGTTGTGTATTGGTGAAAGGTCTGGACTGCAGGCAGGCCAGTTCAGCAGCCGGACTCTTCTCCTGTGAAGCCATGCTGCTGTGATGGACGCAGGATGTGGTTCCGCATCGTCTTGCTGAAATCTGCAAGACCTTCCCTGAAAGAGACGTTGTCTGGATGGGAGCAGATGTTGCTCTAAAACCTCCATGTACTTTTCAGCATTGATGGAGCTTCACAGATGTGGAAGCTGCCCACGCCATAGGCACTAATGCAGCCCCATCCCATCAGAGATGCAGCTTTTCACCTGTCCACTGATAACAAGCTGGATGCTCCCTCTCCTCTTTAGTCTGCAGGACACGCCGTCCATGCTTTCCACAAACTAGTTCACATCTTCATCCAGGTTTCCACTTTGCCTCAGAACATTTTAAATGAGCTTTGGTCCAGAGAAGACGGCGCTGGTTCTGGATCCTGTTCACATCTGGCTTCTTCTCTGCATGTTGAAGCTTTAACCTGCATTTGTGGGTTTCAGGGTGAACTGTGTTCACAGACAGTGGTTTCTGGAAGTCTTGCTGAGTCCGTGCAGTGGTTTCCAGTAGAGAATCATGTCTGCTTTTAATGCAGATGATCACCAGCATCCAGCCTTGTCCCATGCATACAGAGATTCCTCCTGATTCTCTGAATCTTCTGGTGATATTCTACACTGTAGATGGTGGATGTTCAAAGTCTGAGAAGCATTTTCCTGAAATTGTTCCACAGTTTTAGAGCCAGTTTGTCTCAGATTGATGAACCTCTGTCCATCTTTCCATCTGAGAGACTGCCTCTCTGAAATGCTCCTTTTATACCCAGTCATGTTACTGACCTGTTGCCAGTTAATCTGAATATTAATCAGCAAATGCTCCTCCAGGTGTTTCTGCTTTGTACCAGGTACTTTTCCAGCCTTTTGTTGCTCCTGTTCCAACTTTTTCCAGACGTGTAGCTGCATCAGATTCACTATCAGCTCATATTTTCATCACATGGTGAAAAGTCTCAGTGATATCATCTGATGTGTTGATCTTGTACTGTGAATAAAATATGACTTATGGGATTCTGTTTTTATTTACAATTTACACAGAGACATGATTTTTTTAAATGTGTAAACCAGTGTGTGACACTGAAGTTTAATAATTAATCTCAATAACAACAAGAAGAATCATCGGGTGCCATAAAATGCACCAACCTAAAAAATCCAAATAATGGCTTCTAGATTTGTTTTTCTCACCAGCTCCTACCAGAGCAGACAGAACCGTCTGACAGCAGCTCTGGTAACAGCTGCTAGAATAAAAACTTTTTCTTTTCGTGTTAAACTTCCAGGAAATCAGCGCATTGAAGAGTTGAAAACAGACAGATGACGAAGAAAAGAAAGATGACGGACTGAAAGAGTGAGTGAGCCTGGATAAACGGTGCGCGAGGTAGACCAACAGAGCGCGAGGGAACGGTGGACGTGGCACCTACTCTGCTGTACACGTCACTACTTTTCAGCTCAACACGAGCAGACTCGGGAGACCTCGCGGTGTCTTTCTACTCACTACAACTTATCTGTGCACGGACCGATCCGTGGGTCACTGCGTGCGCTCTTTACCGACCGCTCTGCGCGCGGAAGAAGCCCGTTTGTCGTGGAGTGAACAGCCGGAGAAGTTCTCACCTTAAGCGGGGCTGACAGGCTAAAGGATCAGGTCTAAACTCATACAAAAGTCAGGCTTCAAACACACCGACCAGAACCAATCCGGCCTGCGCGTGAGCATTTAAATAACGTCAGCTCCGTCCGCTCCTCTGAACAAATAAAACTGTGTTATGGATTATCTGCTGCCGACCCCCCCACCAGCCCACCTCCACGGCTCCCCCCTTCATCTCCACCGAAACTGCCGTAATGCAACAAATGTCCGACCGGCTAAAAATAAATAAATAACAACCACCGCTCCTGCCTCACCAGCAGGGCCATGCAGACCCCTGTCGGACCCCCAGACGCCCCGTGCACATGAAGCTCACCGGGGATGAGGAGTCCATGTCTATAGCCGCTTCGCTCTCTCCTGTGTTGACGTGGACTACCGCGAGCTGTCACATCGAGATCACGGCTTTTTTTTCTCTCTCTCTAATGATGGGGCTGTCCGGGCGCGCTCCCGATGCCGCATCAGCCAACCAGAATCGAGTCGAAGCCACGCGCACGTAGCCACCCACAACGCGCTGGAGACACGCCTCTTCCTCCTCTCTTCCGCCTCTGCTGTAGCCAGTGGCTGAACCAGATTTAACACAGTTGTTAAAATAAAAGGAGACTAATTTATTTATCTTCTAAAAAATCAATATGAATAATTAATTAACAGTCAAGTCTTGTTTCAGCTCAACTATGTCCCCATGTGATCTGAGATCCATGTTAGATCAGCTGCATTCGACACAGCTGATCACAACGTTCTGTTGCTGAAGCTTTGTTCATGTAAATGATGGGTCTACACACCAGAGTAAGTCATGGCGTTTCTCGGGGTTCTGCTTGGACCAATACTTTTCATGTTGTACATGCTTCCTTTAGATAAAATCATTAGAGAGCATGGTATGAATATTAATTTCTACGCTGATGATATTCAGATATACTTCTCTTTGAAGCCTCATGAAACCAGTTTGTTAGATTACAAAGACGTCTTAAAGACATAAAGATCTGGATGACTGAGTTTTCTCTTCTAAATTCAGACAGTGAGGTTGTTGTCTTTGGACCTGAACCTCAGGAAGACTCCCTCTTTCTATAGAATTAATCTAGATGGTATTACTTCGGCTTCCAGTCCTACAAGGAGGAACCTTGGAGTTTTTCTGGACCAAGATCTGTCCTTAGACTCAAATATAAAACTGGTTTCTAGGACCACCTTCTTCCACCTACGTAATATTCCCAGAATGAGGAGCATGGTGTCTCAGAGTGATGCAGGAAAACTAGTTCATGGAGTTTTTCCTTCCAGATTGAACGAATGTAATTCCTGATTAATGTTCTCCATCTGGTCCAAGGTGCTGCAGCGAGGGTTCTGATGAGGATCATCATCAGAGATCATCTTTCTCCAGTTTTATCTTTTCTTCATTGGCTTCCTGTTAAATCCAGAACAGAATGTATAATTCTTCTCCTCACATATAAAACTCTTAGTGACCAAGATCCACTGGATCTTAAAGATCTCAGAGTTCCAGATTTTCCCATCAGAGCTTCACTCTGATTGCAGGTTTGCTGGTGGTTCCTAGAGGTTCTAGAAGTAGAATGGGAGGCAGAACCTTCAGTTATCAGACCCGCTCTGTGGAACCGATTTACCAGTTTGGCTTCAGGAAGCAGACATCATCTCTACCTTTTAGATCATCCCCAAACTTTCCTTTCTGATAAATCTAGGTCTGGCTTGGTGACCCTAATGGCTGTTGCATACTCCGTGAGAACAGAGAAACCTGTTCTCTGTCCCACGGCTGCGAGAACAGAATGATTTGTTTTCTTGCAGCTTGTTCAACAAATAATGGAAGCAGAACTTTTATCTTGTGTGGTGTCTGACATCAATTGTGTGATTAGTCAAATTTGAAGAGGGTGAGATCAGGAAGTACGGAAGTCTGCACAACACATGTAAGACACAGACATCACTGAACGGAAATCCCTGCACCACCACAGACTAGGTTTCTTGTGAAGTATGAAATGTTTCTGACTTAGGGCAGCCCTTCCTGATTCTGATGGCGGTTTTTCTTCCTGGTTCTGGTCCTGATGGAGGTTTTCCTTCCTGGCTCTGTTGGTCTCATGTTGGCTATAAAATAAAAGCCAGAGTTAAAATCAAACAAACAACACAAACATCAGTCAGTCAGCAGAAGACAGTAGTACCAGCGCCTCCACGGCCAGGACTGGTATCGTAACCAGTTAGTTCCATAATAAGTGTACATTTCCTGAGGAATGGAGGCAATAAATAAACGTAAACATTCAGTTTCTTAAATACAGTACTGAGCCCAGCCTCAACCGGCCCCTACACGCCACGGTCTCAGCTTCACTGACTATAAACTCCTGGCATCATTATGAGTTAGTTTAAGTCTAAGCAGATCAGCCTTTCTGTAATTCACCTACAACAGTGTCCTAAACAAAGACATCTTCACTCCATCTGTGTTTTGCAAACATCCTACAGCTTTGTCTCATCATCAGTCATTTGTTCTGTAATAAAATGTCCCACATATTTACCCTCAGATACTCAGATCCTTCTCAAATAACTTAAAATCAGGCTTTTTAGACATTTTTCCTCTTTACAGATCATAGCAGCATTGTGACAAGCATTTTATCATGTTTACTCTGTACGCAGAGCAAGGAGGAGCTGCTGGAGGCCACCCTGACTGAACAACAGAGATCATCAACTTCCACAACCCACCCAGTCTGAGCAGCCTTCAGCTGCCTGCAGAGATCATCAATATGAATAAAAAAAAAAATATTTCCTCATTTATTTTAATTTTATTCATAGTTTTATTTATTTGTTTATTTTTCTCTGTTTTGTCTGTCTTTAGTCGTTTAGTTTTTCAATCTCAGTCCGGAGATGCGCGTTCTCGATTATCGGGCACGCGCCTTTTTTTTCCTCCTCCCCTGCGTTGCATTGTGGGAAATTAGCTTTATTTGTCGTTGAGATGGCAGGCGTGCAGCCGCCTCCCCTCCGGAGTTGGGACGACTTTCTCTTGAGTTCGGCCCGGTTCTCCGTGCCGGACCTGCGGGACCTGGACCGCTGGAACAACCGCATGATCAACAACCTGCTGTACTACCAGAGCAACTACTTCCTGTCTGCGCTGGCCTTTCTGCTCATCGTGGGGTGAGTTCTCCTCTCCAGACCTAGTGATCCTGCTCTCCTCACATCATCCCCGCAGGCTGCGCTCAGCGCACAATTTGTGCGTCTTTGCGCAAACCTCAGTAACTGCCGCTTACTGCAGCGGTCAAAACGAGCCGCCCCGTCATCATCATCCTCATCATCCAGATTGGTACTGTTGCTGTCAAGGTGGAGGCTGATAGAAGTCAGATCTGAAGATCAGATCCATTTGACATGTTTGAATCTGGTTCTGCCTTCACTTCCAGTTCTGATCAGTATCCGGTAGAAAAATCCTGAGACATGACGTCACATTAACGGGATTTCCTCCCGTCTGGAATTTATTAAAGTTATATTTACTCTTCCTTCCTGTTCTTGTTGTCATTAATGTCAGTATTTGGTGACATCACCTTCAGTTCAGTGTCTGTTCTACAACTCCTACAAACTCAGGTCTCTGTGTAAAATGTAAATAAACCAGAATCCCATCATCCATCTTTTATCCCCAGTAGAACTTCAACAACACATCACCTGGTGAAACTGAGAAATTTTACCATGTTCAGCACGGTGTAAAAAGTAGTTCCAGGGTGATGTTCGGCATGGTGTAAAAATTAGTTCCAGGGTGATGTTCGGCATGGTGTAAAAAGTAGTTCCAGGGTGATGTTCGGCATGGTGTAAAAAGTAGTTCCAGGTTGATGTTCCGCACGGTGTAAAAAGTAGTTCCAGGGTGATGTTCAGCACGGTGTAAAAATTAGTTCCAGGGTGATGTTCGGCACGGTGTAAAAATTAGTTCCAGGGTGATGTTCGGCACGGTGTAAAAATTAGTTCCAGGGTGATGTTCGGCACGGTGTAAAAAGTAGTTCCAGGGTGATGTTTGGCACGGTGTAAAAAGTAGTTCCAGGGTGATGTTCGGCACGGTGTAAAAAGTAGTTCCAGGGTGATGTTCGGCACGGTGTAAAAAGTAGTTCCAGGGTGATGTTCAGTACGGTGTAAAAAGAAAGTAGTTCCAGGGTGATGTTCAGCACGGTGTAAAAAGTAGTTCCAGGGTGATGTTCAGCATGGTGTAAAAAGTAGTTCCAGGGTGGTGTTGCATGGTGTAAAAAGTAGTTCCAGGGTGATGTTCAGCATGGTGTAAAAAGTAGTTCCAGGGTGGTGTTGCATGGTGTAAAAAGTAGTTCCAGGGTGATGTTCAGCATGGTGTAAAAAGTAGTTCCAGGGTGGTGTTGCATGGTGTAAAAAGTAGTTCCAGGGTGATGTTCGGCACGGTGTAAAAAGTAGTTCCAGGGTGATGTTCAGTATGGTGTAAAAAGTAGTTCCTAGGTGGTGTTGCATGGTGTAAAAACTAGTTCCAGGGTGATGTTCGGCACAGTGTAAAAAGTAGTTCCGGGGTGATGTTCAGCACGGTGTAAAAAGTAGTTCCAGGGTGATGTTCAGCACGGTGTAAAAAGTAGTTCCAGGGTGATGTTCAGCACGGTGTAAAAAGAAAGTAGTTCCAGGGTGATGTTCAGCATGGTGTAAAAAGTAGTTCCAGGGTGGTGTTGCATGGTGTAAAAAGTAGTTCCAGGGTGATGTTCAGTATGGTGTAAAAAGTAGTTCCAGGGTGGTGTTGCATGGTGTAAAAAGTAGTTCCAGGGTGATGTTCGGCACGGTGTAAAAAGTAGTTCCAGGGTGGTGTTCAGCATGGTGTAGCATCCTCTCTTCTTCTAACATGTCTGGAAACGTCTGGGAAGTGAGGAGACCAGTTGCTGGAGTTTTAGGAGAGGAATGTTGTCCCATTCTGGTCTGATGCAGGATTCTAGCTGCTCTACAGTCCTGGACCTTGGTCCATGATGCTCCAGATGTTGTGTATTGGTGGAAGGTCTGGACTGCAGGCAGGCCAGTTCAGCAGCCGGACTCTTCTCCTGTGAAGCCATGCTGCTGTGATGGATGCAGGATGTGGTTCAGCATCGTCTTGCTGAAGTCTGCAAGGTCTTCCCTGAAAGAGACATTGTCTGGATGGGAGCAGATGTTGCTCTAAAACCTCCATGTACTTTTCAGCATTGATGGATTGATGGATGGATGGATGGATGGATGGATAGCACAACAGTCACATTCTGACTGAGAACAGCCTTCCTGTAATTGATCAGAAGTTTTACGAAAGATCAGACTTTGGCTGAAATGTTTAGTTGTTTGCTTTTAATCTAAAGCTCATATTAATATTAGTGACTTCTGTAGTGACGGCTGTTTATGTAACTGGAATAAAGGTTGTGTTACTGCCATCATAACGCTGTGATGTTTGGGTGGCGTCATCCATCCATCCATCAATCCATCCATCCATCATCCACCCATCCTGCACACAGTCTGTGCCGGATTGGTTTTGAACAGGAAAGCATGGGATTTGTGAGCTTGGAGGTAAAACATGTTAATGTTTGTGCATTTTTGTAATTTCTGCATTTGTAAATTTATTTTATGTGTAATTTCTTGATATTTGTGTGTGCATTTGAACATAACGTGCAAATACCCGCAGTTAAACGCAAATTAACTTACAGTGTTTACGAACCATGCTGCACACACACAGTGATACTGAGCGGAATTATCTGGATGTTTTCCTCCTCTCAGGTACTTCCAGCCCGTCCAGCTGTTCGTTGGGGCGACAGTGGTCACCTTGTTTTTCCTGGGCTTTGTCTGGGCCGCTGAGAATCGAGCTCCCATTCGTCGTTTCCGTAGAAACCATCCATCGATGTCTGTGCTGGCCATTCTTGTGGCCAGTTATTTCTTCGTGTCAGTGTTGGGAGGAGTGGCTGTGTTTCTGTTTGGGATAGCATTTCCTATACTAAGTAAGACAGGGGCTCACACACACACACCTGTACATTAGCAGCATGCTATTTGCTCAGCAAAGAACATGGTTCCACCTTAAAGGTTTTTACTTTTGTAACTCTCTAATCAAAATGTTCCCTCACAAGTTCCATTGTTGGAAAACATCACAATACAGAGTGGAAGTGTTTGCAGATCCACCATCTTTAACTGTCTGTAAAAGTCCCCTCAATCAGTGTTACTGGTTAAAAAGGTTTTCATCAGGACCACCCTCCAGTACAGGGTTGAACCTCTTTTTCCTGTAGAACTGCTTTAATTCTTGGTGTCATGGTTCAACAAGGTGTTTGCAGGGCTCTAAATGATCATTTCGGATCATCAGCTAGTGTAGCGTGTAGATTCTTAAACAGCTTCAGAATTTCCACTCGTCTACTTTTCTTTTCTGGGAGAAAATGATCCAGATTATAAGTGCATGCATTTAATCACATTTCTTGACATTGTTTCTATCGACAACAACGTTCTCTCAGCGTTCTAGCAAGGATCAAACTAACTCACTAACCAGTTACTAACCAGTGACTAAACAGTTACAGACACTCAAAGATGCATCACTAATTTATCACCTGCCGAAGTGGCTGGAAGCTTTTATTTGGGTTGGTAGGTGTTCATTTAGAGCCCTGGCTGTTGGAAACATTCCTCAGATTTCGCTCTATATTGACATGATATCACACAGTTGCTGCAGATCCAGGACGAGAATCTTCCACTACATCCACCACATGCGTCTCCATTTAAAAGAGAAATAAACAGACTTTCCAACAGATTTATTACCAAGAAGTATTGTTACAACAAAGAAAAACTCCACCGAACACCAGCTAATTACTGTGTAAATAACGCAACCCTGGCGGGGGGAATCTGAAAATAAAGATGGCTGAAGGAGACTCATAAACATGCTTCAGATTAATCTGGTTTTATAGGTCTTCTCCATCATTGATCTGACATCAATGAAAAACTTTTTCCTGGTCTCCACCCAAACCAAAGCTCCTTCCTCTGTCTCTTCCAGTGGTTCTGATCCACGCGTCCACGAGGCTGCGCAACCTGAAGAACAAGCTGGAGAACAAACTGGAGAGCATCGGTCTGAAGAGGACACCCATGGGACTGCTGCTGGAGGCCCTGGGACAGGAACAGGAGGCTGGATCTTAGAGGCAATGAGGAGGAGGAAGGGCAAGGGTTGGCTAAAAACAGGAAGAGAGGAGTGTGATGAGAAGGAAGATGGAGGTTACAGTGACAGATGAAATGTACATTCATCTACAAACATGTTTGGAGTAATTTCTAAACTGTTTTAGACAAATCTGCACTTTAAGTACGGAGGGGGGGGGGTGTCATTCATGATCATTACTGTTTATCTTTGTTTATATGTTGTGTTCTGACACGAGGTCTTCTGGTTGTCTCAGTTCCAATCCCACCAGTGATAGGAACCAGTAGACCACCTACCTTCCCCTGCAGACTGGACAGAACCAGAGTTCTGGACGGTCGTTCCTCTGATCATGTGACCAAACGTAATTCATCATTTAATCCACTTCTCCATGTTTATCATGGTGGAATAAAAATGAAGTTTTGTCCAGTGTGTCTATAAGAAATGGTTGTTGAGGCAGAATTTAGAATAACTGTATTCAACAGTATGTCCTGGAAAGTCCAGGATTTTAGGGCGACAACGGTGGGTGTCCGTCTGCTGCAGACCGGAAAAAATGAAGTCCAGGATTTAGTTGCATGTCGAGGAGGAAAGTGACTTAACTGAAGTTTGTTCCTTAGACAGTTTCAAGCTAACGCTGTTAGCTTCAGTGACTCAGTGCTAATAGTTCATTTTGACCTGGTTATTTTATACTAGCAGTGTTAGCATGCTAACATGAACAAGAACAGAAGTGAAGAACATGGTAGTACATTAGAATCCCGTCTTTAGCACAGAGCACCACTGTGCCTACAACCTTAGAGGCCGACCTGGATGTGGACGTGGGAGGACCTCAACCGTCACAATCCTCAGTTTAAAACCACGATGCCGTTCACTTCTATTCAGTTAAATTTGATTCAGTTTGTTTAAATGAAGTTCACTTGAATTCGAGTTGAAATCAGTTCAGCTCTATTTAACTCTTTTCTATTTTTTTTTCTGTTTTAATTTAATTCAAGCTGTTTAAATTCAGTTTGCTTGATTTCAGTTCATTTCAGCAGTTCGATTCAGTTCAGTTAAGCTGAGTTCAGTTTATTTCAATTTGATGCTGTTCCGGTTCATTCCAGTTCATTCATGCCGTCTCAGGGCATTTTAAACAGAATAAAAATTCCAGTTCTAATCCAGGACACTGTAATCAGTCAGAATTCCAGACATTATCCAGAAGTCAGCGTTTCCTGACTTTTCCTGCTACTGTGTGGGTGATGAAGAACTGCTCGTCTTCAGTAGAAAATGTTTTTTAAGATCATCTGAGGACAAACTTTTTTTTATCCGTCGGATTGAAGGTTTTCCAGTAAAGTTGTTTCTTTGTGGTCCAGCTTCCTGTTTCTGGGGACGTGGTTTTGTCTGAAGCTGACGCCCCGTTGAAAGCTGGTCTAGGATCTGGATTAGGACTCTAACACGCCTCTGGATCTGTCTGTGAAATGAAACAGATCCACTTTTTATCATTATTTTGTTAAATACTTGAGCTGCTTACGTGTTTGTGCCAATTCAGTTATCATCTGTATGTTGGTCCGTCTCGTCGGCGTACGGTGACGTTGTGGGTCCTGAACTTGTTACAGCTGTCTGACTCTTCCTCAGTGATGAAGAACTCTGTTTACGTTCCAGTAACTTCATGAATGTTTAAGTTCTCAGAAGACGAAGACGTGTGTCTGACAGATGGTTTCTGCCCGTTCATCGTTGCCTTCTCTTTGAATAAATGTTAGAATTTTCTGTCTCCAGCATCATGATGGCTTTTTATCCAGACTGATTAATTACAGCTTCTTCTGAATAAAAGACTTGCTGTACTGCTGTGTGTTACTATCCAGATAGTAAAAGCCAACGCTAACAAACTAAAAAATGCCCAAGAATCATTGACCATTTACCAAGCTAAAAAAGGAACATTTTAAAACTCATAATAATTATTTTATTGAACCTGTTTGAAAACGTGTGTAATGATCTGACCCATTCACCTGACCCGATGAAGCGGACGTGGAGTGGATGAGACAAAGACCAAGACCACGTAGACACACTGGAAACTAGTGATGCGCGGGCCGCCTCCTAACCCGCGGGTCCCGCGGGTTACCCGCGGGTCGGGTTGGGGCGGGTCAAAGAATTTTCGCTTCACTGCGGGGCGGGTTGGTGTGGTTTACTATTCTGAAATATCTAGTTCTATCTATTAATTTTATTTTTTGTCAAACTGAAAATAAAGACCTTAATCAGTGTCTACATTTTGTTACTATAATATGTAAGACAAAATATTTATCAGTTATTTAAACACAGGTCACGTTTTATAACGTAATGTCCACGTAGGCGCGTAGTAGGCTACGCAGGCTACGTGCAGAAAGCGCCAAGCAGACAAGCAACAAAAGATGGAAGAAGAAGTGTTGAATAACATTCGTTCGGGAGTTTACGTCCTTAAAAAGAAGAAAGAGGGTCAAATGGCTAAATCACAGGTTTGGCACAGGTTCAATGAGGTAATCAGTGCAGACAACAGCAGCAGCATTGGCTTTATAACACTTAAACGCTTTAAAACACTTTTTTTGTTTGCCTATTTATGTTTATAGACTTAACGTTCAAAAGAAAATACATTTTGTGTTGCCAGGTTCCAGTGCCAATTTAGGAGACCATATGCACCTTTCTCAGACTAAATAAAAGCATTCGTCAATATCATAACATGTGTTTTAATGGGGCGGGGCGGGGCGGGGCGGGTTAAAAAAATAGAAGCGGAGGTGCGGGGCGGGTTGGTGCGGTCCAATTTTTTTTAAAAGAGCGGGACCCGCGGGTCGGAAAAAAACCCGACCCGCGCATCACTACTGGAAACATACACACACGTTTCAACATCACCACAGAACAGCTGCAGGTTTAATAAGCAGACGGGAAGATAAATGTTTATTTTGGGATTAACTGGAAGTTTTGGTACTTAGATCACTAACTCTAAATACCCGTCTTTGGAAAGAGAGGTAGTGCAGCACATGAAATAAGCATATGTGGATTATTTTTTTTAATTAAAGAAGCAGCTTCCCACCATCCTGCAGGTAAAACGTCATATTGGTGGTTTAATGAGAACTTCCCGTCCTGTTCAGCAGGTGATGAATGAGTCAGATCAGTTCCTCGTCCTGGAGCTGCTGTCACCACATCTCCCATCAACACTATTTCAGTTAAAAGGAAAGAAGGAAGCTGGTTACAAGAGAGGAGGCAGAGGAGGATGTAAGATGAAGAAAAAGAAGACGTTTAAGAGAAAATGTCAGGGGATGGAACAAAAACCACAAAGCCCCCCTAAATTCCCTGAAATGTCTGAAGACTTTATTTATTTATTGTGATTTTAGTTCAGATATTCTAAAATGTTTGTTTTGCACTTTATTCTTTGTTGGGAAAGAGACCGTTGAGAGATTGGTATTGTTTTTTTTTTTATGAAAAAGTACATCTGCAGAAGCCAAGCAAAGAAACATATGATTAAATAAAACACATAGAATCTGAATAAATGTCTTTACCATTGTGGTTAGTGTAAATTCTAATTAGCTGCTACCTTCAGGAACAATCAGAAACGTTCATTTAGAGCTCAGAGTTTGACTAATTGCAGCATACGTGGAATAATGTGAGCGGGATTCACCAACAGTTAAAGATAAAGATTTAATTAAAGGTCTGAAAATGAACCTGCCAGTAAACATCACATCATCTGTGACCCACTTCCTTCATTTTCCTGAAGTCAGGTGTAATTCTGCTGTACCCCAGCAGAGGCGCTGTTTCCCACCAGATGACTGAGGCTCCTCCCCGGAGAGAAGCTGTTCATCGTCATCTCGGTGCTGCTTTAAAATCCTCCCACTTTCCAAACAGCCTCCAGAACAGAAAGCAGGAGGACACGGACACGCAGCCGCTCATCCGGTGAGATCAGAGTTTCTCTCTGGAACTTTCTGCTCTTTTCTGTAGTTTTCTCTTAACTTCTGACTGTGTTTAATTTAGCAGACTTGATCATTTAGTTTGAAATGAACTTATTTTCTGAGGCTTAAACATTTTTTTCTAAAAAATTAAACTCAGCTGCAGCCTTTAAAAACATCCGTTTCCAGGTTTATATCATTAAAAAGTAAGAAAAACAGGAAGTTCGTCACCAGACATTTTTAATGAAAACACGCAACATCACAAACAACAGCAATTAAAACCAAAACAGATTTAAGAGATTGGGATTAAAATGAGGTCAGAAACTTTTATCCATTCATAAACTAGTTAATAAAGGAAATAACTGATCAATAATGAAAATGTATCTGTGACCCTGTTCCACTGTAACAGCACTTTATGTGGAGGTCCTCAGTCTGGATCATTACCCGAGTTCTCCAGAACATAAATAAAAACAGATAATGATTTTATTCCTTTCATTATTACTGTTTATTTTGAGAAACCTGATTAAACTACCCCCAGAACCCTGGTTAGATTATGTTTCATGAAGCTTCATGTAACAGTAATATAACAATAAAACTAAAAACATAACCAAAAAATTAAAAAAAAATCTAAAACTAAAAAAATAAACAGTGGAGGAATTTCTAAAGTTGGTTTAAAGGTTGAAAGGCCTGTTTTATTGGCAGACTTTTTAACTGAATAAATTCGTCCTGTGGCCTCGCTGAGCTGCAGACTCTGACATGTAACCAGGTGATATATTTAGGTTTCTACATGTATGTGGGAGAAGAGAAGCTGGAAAGTTTTCATCTCCTCTTACAGTCAGCTGTCTTACTGTAGTGTCTGTAAACAGGTTGTGATGGACCGTAGAGGCTTTCCCAGACAAACATGTTTCATCATGTGGGTGCAGAGAGTAATGCGAGTGGTGTGGAGCAGGCGGGGAGTTACCAAACATCTTCCAGAAATAGGTCAAAGTTACAGACGGTGATAAGACCTCCAGTTATCTCCTCACTCCCACCGTAAACCCGTCTGGTCTGACCATGCCGGCAGATCAGCTGCAGACACACTCATGTTCTCTATTCAAAAGAAAATCACTGAAGATATCAGACTTCTCAGATTATAACACCAAGAAATGAATGTAAATATCAACATATTAGGCTAATATATTTAGCAAAGTTCAGCCAAAGCAGAAAGAATCATCAAACTTCCCTGAATGTTTTTCAGCATCAGAAGTCATCTTACAGATTTGTGCTGAAGGAGGTTCTGGGGATCAAACGAAGGAAGCATCAGAGTGGTGGTGAACAGACTCTCAGTTCTGGTTCTGATCCACTGAAGACCATGCTGTACCAGAAGAAGTACCTCTCAGAGGGCCTGATCCAGATGGCCATCCTGCTGAGTCTGTGTGGAATCAAGCTGGACGTGGGACTGGATTCTTACCTGCCTCGTTCCTGGTATGACATGATTCAGGGTCCGACCTCAGCACTGACCCAGACCCAGTTCCACAACCTCCGCAACCGCCTAGAGGATGGCCACAGTCTGAACCCCAAGAGTGTGGACCTGGACCGGTTCTTCACAGCACAAAGGCTGTTAGACTGGGTCCGCTCTCTGGACAGGCTACAGGTGAGAACACAAGGTTTGTCCTGATGGACAATAACAGCTTTCTCATTTCTCTAGATTTAATGAACACTCTTTAATAAATGTCAGGTTTAATACCATTTATATCTTTGTACCAAGTGGCAACCTCCGCCTGTAAAATGTGAAGCCTGTGCGGAAGTTAAAAAAAGTTGCAGTTCATCAGCAGCTCGTCCACTAGGGGCTCCAAAACAGAGCAAATCCCCACAGACTCCCACGTTAAAAAGACCAAGTTCACAGCAGAAATAAACATGTTTAAAGCCTGGTACAAAAATCCATTTTGGATTAACAGGTCAAGTTTACCTTCATGACAACTGTGAGGGGGTAACTTTTTTCTAACTCATCTGTTTGGATGTTATTTAATCTTGAAAAAACAGGGCTACTAATTCCTTTCAAGTTTAATAACTTGAGTAGCTTTGGTCTTTACAGAAAACTGCAAAAATATAAAAAGATCAGAAAATTTTTAAACCAGAAGAAATAAGATTACAGCTGCTAGGAGTCATAGTTTTCTGGAACAAGCTCAGCTGGATGTTTCCCTCACTTTTTAGTCCTTGTGTTAGCTAAGCTAAGCTAAGCTAAGCTAAGCTAAGCTAAGCTAAGAAGCAATAGCTGATCATATAAGGGAGGTATCAGAGTTCTCTCATAAGTTCTTTGAGACGTTTATAATGTTCATAATCCACACAGTGATAAAGGATTTGATGAAGTCGTGTTTCCCTCACACTCTTTATACTAACTGGCATTAGCTGCTCTGCAGCTTTATGCAGTCATGAAACTGCTCCTATTAACAAATCTCTGCAGAATTTCAACCTTTCTGTTTTTTACAGGTTCCCCATGCAGAGGTAGAGACATGGCTGGTCCAGAGAGAACCACATCCTTTCCCCCTGGGACGTCAACATCAGTTCTCCCTGATGGAGGGAGCTCCTCCTCAGGGAAGGAGCGACCACACGTCCCCAACTGTGGAGCCCCAAGCTAACCTGGAGGAAGACGAGGATGGAGAAGATGAAGAGGTATGACACCTTCACTTCACTGGGAGTAT
The DNA here is from genome assembly GCF_017639745.1 of Melanotaenia boesemani. Taxonomy (NCBI): domain Eukaryota; kingdom Metazoa; phylum Chordata; class Actinopteri; order Atheriniformes; family Melanotaeniidae; genus Melanotaenia; species Melanotaenia boesemani. Next base: position 3,593,535 of record NC_055683.1, on the reverse strand, counting down.
GTTGGTTTTTCTGTGTTTTAGTTTTTTATTTGTGCCTGAATTTTCCAAGGAACTTGCTTGACTAAACCAACTTGGCATTATGTCTAACAACCTCAGCAGAAACAGTAAACGAGTGGTGAAATTTTTTGTTTTTGTTGTAAGAATAGATATTCTACTGTCTGTTTACTTTCTTTTAAATGGAGCCACACCTGGAAGGAAAGTGCATGTGCAGGTTGAGGAGCAGAGGTGAGGGTCTGGTTTGTTCCCATGAAAAAAGATTCAAGTGTAAAAGTCTGTTGAACCTGCATCAGGGTTAAAAAGTTGGAGCCGGCATACATCCTTCAACTGGTTTCCAGTTGGATGGAGAAATAAAACAAGTTTGTAAATGTGTGAGTCAGTGAAGGTACGAAGGTTAACGGGTTATATTTATCTCAAATCAGCAATCATTGCTGATCTTTGTTCGTATAATAACCCCCTGAGATGATCTGCTCAGCCATAGAGGATTATTTTTCTTGTCAGACACTTATAGAACTTTCTGCTCACTGGTTGGTCTTTGGCTGCTCCTGATTGGACATAACCGTCAATCTAAGCTCTCTGATTGGTGGAAAGTTTGACAGGAAGTGGCTTCCGGGTCAAAACAAAGGTCTCTTAGCAACATAGTAGTGATCATGATCTGTTTTTATGATACATTTTACAGCTGGATTGGAAACCTTTTACCCATAGATGGCTGTCATGATCAAGTTTGGGAAAGTCAGTCTGATTTTAAATCAGTAAAATGTGTTTGTGAGAATCTACCGGAATGATCTAGAACTTCAGCTTTTCATTACTGAACACTTTCTATGATCTTCGGTGGAGGCTGTAGCTCAGGAGGAAGAGCAGTCGTCTTTCGACCAGATCGATTCCAGGCTTCCACTGACTACATGCCGAAGTGTCCTTGGGCAAGACACTTAACCCCACGTTGCCTCCCGATGTGCCTATCGGGGTGTGAATGTGATAAGTAGTGTAAAGCGCATTGAGTGGTCAAACTGACTGAAAAAGAGCTATATAAGTACAAGTCCATTTACCATTTAGGTGTAAAATAGCCTTAGATTTGTGTTTTATGTAACATCATGAGAGAATTAGTAAGAGGTGGAGTCAGATGGAAACCTCACCTCACTACACACCATGTGACCAGAGATGAAGCAACGCAGCTATTTCAGGTGTAATCCTGCATAAAGGAAACACCCTGCTGGGCAGAAACACCTTGAAGTAAACACTCCATCCTGCAGGAGGGAGCAACCTACAGATGAACATTACAGTCAGAAAGGCTGCATCAGAGGAAACTTTCTGATGAAAAGCAGCTGTTAATGTTCCAGATTCATTATGGTCCAGAGGCTCTCTTCTCCATCAGCTAGCTTAGCTTGGTCCTAAAATATCATATTACTCACCACTGAAACAATGTGATTAATTCATCACCGGCTGAACTGCTGGCGTTTTCATTAGCCTAACGTTCTTTCCAGCTAACCCACTAATTTATATAAAGATTATATGAATATGCTAATGTGTCTTCTCCTCTAACGTTCTTCCTAATCCTTAGGATTAGGAAGAACGTTAGAGGAGAAGACACGTTAGCATCTTCATAAAATCAGTGGGATAGTTAGTTGGGAAAAAGATTAGAGGAGAGTATAATCATATACATCAGCGGGATGGTTAACGTGATATCTGTAAACAGATTATTGCCCCTGATGTGGAAACATGGAGATCTGAAAACATGCTGCCCTGCTGCCTTCATCCAACTTACTGCAGGGTTTTAAAATAGATAGTAAACATGATCCCTTAGAACACACCAAGCTTCCAACAGTACGTCCTCGGACTTCTGACCCGTTGTTTTGAAACCTGATCAGAAGCCATATCACACCAACACAGATTTACATCATGGAGTTTTGCAATCCCGTTTACTACTAACACACACACACACACACACACACACACACACACACACACACACACACACACACACACACACACACACACACACACACACACACACAATGAGGCGTGTTTGTAAACAAGATGTAAAGGTAACACCAGCAGTATGTGGTCTGTCTGCCGTATAAACAGGTACTGGTGTAGATGAAATTCTGGAGTATGTTGGTCCATTCTAGCACATTGTTCTGGTCCCTGCTGGTCTCTCCTGGTTTATGTTGGTCTCTCCGGGCCTCTGCTGGTCTATCCTGGAGCTCCCTGAGCTTATCCCTGGTCCTTCAGTCTTTACTAAGCTGGACTCACTTCTTTCTCCTCCCACAGCTGGGGGATGCTGCTGGTAGATATGTGGACTCTGAGAGCCCTAGTGTTGTTCCTGATGGGCCCTCCATGGACCTGGATCTGGAAGACCAATGGCAAGATCTGCTGGCAATCCTGGAGCCTGAGGTGAGTGATGGACTGATGAGAAAACTGAGCAGTTTAACATGGAACTGATGAATGTTTCATTGTCAGAACTTGGATTCCAGACCAGACGGGAATCTAAATGCTGTTGGATCTGATGGGAATGTGATCCAGCAGCTGGACCAACAGAACCTTCTCACAGGGATGGCTTCTCAGCACGGTAAAGCGGAACCACGACCATCATCTCACTGTTTTTTTTACTGGTCTGGTCCACTGGAGACCAGACTGAGCTGAATGTGGAACCTGAGATAAAATGAGTTTGACATTCCTGGAATAAACGTTTCCACACTTCTTATCAGATCTTTTTAGAACTCTGCTGCATCCGCTCGTTCCTAACATCTTTCTCTTTGTGTGCAGACTTGCTGGGAACTGGAAACCAGTCGGATCTGGGCCTGGTTCTGCTTTCTCTCACTCCCAGCTCGGAGCTGGACAACCACGGAGATCTGCCTGCAGAGGACTTCTTCATGGGTCTGAATCCAGAAGACAACCTAGTCAACATGGATCCATCATCTCCAGATTTTAAGGGAATGCTAGAACCTGAGAGCCTCTCTGAAGCTGGTGTTAACTTTCCTTCTTTTGACCTGGTGACTCCCAGTTTCATCACAACCTTAGAAGGGAATTATCTGAGCCAGGACCTTCTGGGACCTTCTGATGCCTTTCTGTTGGATGAAGAGGGTGTAGATGGTCTCTGTAGCCCACTTGGTGACCTCTTAGAGGATGCTTCCATCTTGGATGCTGTGAGAATGTGGGACCCAGTCCTGGAAGCAGGATTTGATCTGGAGATGGCTGCCGGGTTGGAGGAGGAAGGCTGCGATTACCACGCAGGAAACCAGCCAGAGACTGGCAGGGAAGATCAGAACCATCCAGGAAGCCCAGAGGACGATTCAACCAGCTTCCCGACACACACCGAGAGTTTTCGAACCTTTTCCCCTTCCCCTGCCCTAGACAGTGAGGATGAGATGGAATCGGACTCTGGTCTCTCCCTGGACTTCAGTCACAGTCCTGTTTCTTCTTCATGTGTTTCTAATGGCTCATCTTCATCATCGTCCTCTCCATGGTGTGGGTCAGCTGCGGGAAGTCTCTTCTCAGAAAATGAGGATGAAGATGCTGAGGACAGCTTTGGTTCAGAGATGGAAGTGGAGGAAAATCTGGAGGAGTTGGGAGCAGTTGGAGGGTGTTCCGGAGATGTGAAAAATCTCTTTCCAGTAAGGATAAGTGGGAATCATGAACTGTTCCACAGACTTTCCTGGCAGGAACATGTCAGTCATGATCACACGTACAACCAGGACTGGTCATCCACCACTTCACTTTCCAAGATGCTTCCCAGAAGGACCAAATCCCAGCGCTCCTTCTCCAGTCACATCACTGGGACCAAATTCTGGAGCCGGGATGAGCAGCGAGCCCGAGCCCTCAGAGTCCCGTTCTCCAACCAGCGGATTGTTAGCATGCCGGTGGAGGAATTTAATGATCTGCTGAGCAGATTCCAGCTGAACGAGGAACAGCTTACCCTCATCAGGGACATCCGGCGGCGCGGGAAGAACAAGATCGCTGCTCAGAACTGCCGGAAGAGAAAACAAGACGTGCTGCAGGGGTTGGAGGACGAAGTGTCGGGTCTGAGGCGACACCGTTCTCAACTCCTCCGAGAGAGAAGGGAAGCTCTCAGGAATCTGCAGGAGATGAAGAGCAGGTTTGGAATGCTGTCCCAGGAAATCTTCTCCAAGCTTAGGGATAAGGAAGGGAAGCCACTGAACGCCACAGAGTACATCCTCCATTTTGGATCGAGTGATGGTGATGCAGCGCAGATGGCAGATAAAGACAGCAAGAAACCCAGACACAAGGATTAAAACCTGGAAAACCGGAAGAATACAGACACTGACTCACCAAACCGGCAGCTAGCACCGCCAACGTCTGCAAGGAAGCAGGACTGTTTCTATGGTTACGGGACAGAAACTGGAAGGCTGCGATGGTGTTTGGTTCAGTTTCTAAGATCTGACATCCTTCTAGATTGATATGTGGAATTTTTAATCTAACAAAATACGGAGTGATTGGAACATCCATGATTTCAAGAACATGTTTAATTTCAGGGCAACGGTGCACCTAATGAACGTTCCTGAAGGAAGGAAACATTCCTGACGGAGTAAACGCTTCTGAAGGAAGGAAACATTCCTGAAGGAGGGAAATGTTCGCGAAGGAAGAAAATGTTCCCGAAGGAAGGAAAAGTTCCTGAAGGAAGGCAACGTTCCTGAAGGAAGGCAACGTTCCTGAAAGAGGAAAATTTCCTGAAGGAATAAACTGTTCCTGACTGTGTGCAAATTCCAAAGAAATGATAGAAGCTGTTTAATCAGTAACTAAGTGACTGAAGGAAGAACAGCGATGAAGACAGAAGGATGAAGAGGACGCCGTCCTACGCAGGGGGCCAGCCAGCAGGGGGTGTGGCAGTTCCTGATAAAACAGCTGACAAGACTTGTCACAGTAACATCACCTGACCCTTCTGAGGACGACTACGTCACGGTAATGTCAGACAAAAAGAAATTAGATCTGAGCTGAAAATCTGATGGAAACCTGCTGACTGAAGGCCTGAAACAGAAAAAACTGTCCAGAGACTCCAAGTCCTGAAGGAACCCCATGACTGCCTCCATGTTGGATGACATCATGAACTCAACAGTCATTCCCGACTTCACATCTGAGCTGGAGCTCTGCAGGAACCGGAGGACTCTGAGGAGGGATCCTTCTGCAGGACTAGACTGGATTATTAGGTTTTACTTCTTCCATGTGAAGAGAAGGAGCTTCCAGCTGAAAATGCGAATTTTCAGACTGAAGGAGCCATTTATTTATCTTTTTACTTCCTGCTGTCTGTTTGAAATGTCCACATTAAATCCAGAAAGGTCGGAACTGCTGCAGGAGTGGTGGGAATAACCCGGGATTTTCAGAGTAAATGTCTCACATGACCTGTGAACAGAACAAAATCTATAGTTATTAATTTTATCTTAAAATCTTTGGATCATGAAGATCCTTCGGTGACCTGAACCAGAGATGATCATGTGAACATGTGAGTGCACGTTTCAGCGTCTAACATATATGTTTTTCTCTTTCTGGAGGAGGATCATCTGGAAGAACTGAGTCACGGAAGCAGACTTTAGGAATCCAGGAACATTTACTAAATCTGACCATTAAAAGATCAACAAACATGCAGCAACACAAACTAAAGGCTACGCCCAGAAAACAGGAGATACAAAAACTAGCAGCAGACCTGGACCAGATGCTGAGGTCCTGGTTCAGTCCTAGACTAGGTTGTGCAGACCTGGTTCAGACCTGGACCAGAACCAAGAACCAGACTTGATCTGGACCTGGAGGATCAGACTTCTCTGGTCTCAGAGGACCAGACTGGTCTGGGTCTCGGAGGAAGAACTGAAGCAGATTTAAAGCTGAAGGTCTAAAACAGTTTTTTTAAGGTCTCAGTGTGAAATTAAAAGATTTAAAAACATTCGACAGATTTCATGAGAACCAGAATAAACTGGTTTAATCTAAACAAAGACCAGAACTAATCCGGGCTGATCCAGATCTGCTGACAGGAAGCTACAATGCTAACTTTAATACAGTCTAAACAAACACAGCCAGGGTCACGCTAACACTGAGCATGTGCAAAAAAGGAGGAAGACCAAGTCTTCGCCCCCATCCCGTCTGCACATGCTCAGTGCGTCAACACGGCGGTGAAAGCAGAAATAATACAGCCAAGAAGACACGCGAGGCCGAGAGGGAGAGACTAAAACCAGGAGGTGGAAGTTTATTCTACAGCTTTAATCATGGAGGTACCACCACCACCACCACCTGCTGCTGCTTCACCAGCCTGACCAGATACTTGTTCAGCAGGAGACTCTGGTGGGATTTGGAAACATTTCCAGATTAAATCCACGATCTTCCCGTTCCTTAATAAAAGTGGAGAAACAGATTTTCTGAAACTCCAGAAACACCTTTAAACACGCTCATCTGATTCATCAAATCTGGCTCCATCAATCAGAATATTTCCTCCTGCGACCATATAAGGACGTCAGGCCAGCAGCTGGTGGTGATGTCATCTGCTGCGACCTCTTCTCGTCCACATCAGCGTGAAATGTGCAGAAATGTAGAGTTACAGTGAGAAACCAGGTGGCACATAAAATGGATACTGAAAGAGACACGGAGGGTTTCTGTCCTCCGGAAACACCTCAACGTTCCCTCAAAAGACGTTCCCACCGGAGGACGTTGAAGTCTGAGACGTCTTCCTGCCCCGGCCGCCATCACGACGCCGTCAGCTTCAGAGAACAGGCACGTCTGAATGAGGATCGTGACAGGAAGAGGAAACAAACTTCTCTCGGTCTGAACTAAAGGCACCAGAACCAGAACAAGGTTTTAATCAACGTACATGCGGGAACGTCTTCTGAGGACTTGCAGGGCAGGAAAACAGCTTTCTTACGTCAGCTGCACAAACAGCTGACTGATTTCCTGCCCTGCACCTCCACACTTCTTCCTTTTAGCTCATCATCTAGTCCTTTTTGTCCTCCTCTTTCTTTTCCTCGTCTTCCGTGGGGTAGGAATGCCACGTGAGACGCTCCTCATAGAACGAGATCACCACCTGGGGACATTTAACGTTGGCTTCCTTGGCCGGGACGAGGTCCGCCTCATCCGAGTTCTTCCTGTTGGGTTAAAGAGAAAAAGAGTCAAGATCCAGAACCATATTATATTCTGACACTCTACATAATTCTAATATTCTATTAAAGGTAACTGAAACTTTAATACAAGTAACTAATCTGTAATGCAGCAGCCAGCAAATGGCGGCCCGCGGGCCAAAACTGGCCCACCGTCAATGATTCGTGGCCCACCAGATTACATTGATTGGAATGGGGAAATTTTAACAGCCGTTTCTGTTGGTAATTCGGTCAGTGGCAACAGACCAGAGTTTTATGGCTAAACCGTCAAAGAAATGTTGCACATCAGGAGCAAAAAAAAACACAGATGGAAAGACGAGGAAAATAACTTTTGTTGGTGTTGTGGGCGCCATCTCTCTACTTGCTGAACAATAAAGGACACTAACGCCCACACAATATTAAATATATATACCAAATTAAACAAAACACGTGTGTATGGAACACACACACACACACACTACAAAAATAACCACTCACACGTTTTACATACATTTATTAGGGCTGTCAAATTATTTAAAAAAAAAAAAAAAAAAAAAAAAGATTAATCGCAACTCTGCCCGTTTTTACTGTATCATCACCAGAACGAGCCGATGCTACAAATATTTACTGTTAAGTGAGCTTCTCTTGGTGAAACGCGAGATGTCCAAGGGTCAGTAAACGCAGCATGTAATGTACTTCTATATGTTGTTCTCAAATCCTCTCTACCATGTTCTAGATCATAATTCAGAATTCATATATCATCATCTCACCGAACCATCTCCATGGTGATAATTTCTGTCCTAAAACCAGCAGATGTGACGACTGAAGTTAAACAGCCGACAATGATGAAGAAACTCTGATAAAACTGATTATCTGGATAAAAACAGCTTTTTCTTTTATCATTGAAGTGTGAGTGTTTGTGCAGCTGTGATAAAAGTCCTACAGCAGCTTCACCCAAAGTAAACACCTGCTGATAAAACACATCATTAGCTGCTTGTTTTACTAGTTTTTCTTCACTTTTTTACATTAGATGATCAATCAGTTGCATAGCTGAAGTATAAACCTTGTCTACCACCAGCAGCTACTGTGTTAGAGAAGGTCCTGCCAACAACATCACTTTGGGGTAAATATGCGACGATGTGAACCATGAACCGCTAGTTTCCCTCTTCTCAGCTGATCCATAAACACACGCAACAAAAGAGAAAAGCCGATCAGCTGATCAGCGACAGCCGTCATGATTCACGGAACAACATGAGGAGAGGGAGGAAGCAGCTGCTGCACAAACAGAGACGAGCAGAGATCCTCTAGAGCAGCCATGTTGGTGCAGAACGCAGGAAGAGTAAAAAAAACAAAAACAAAACAGAATACAAGAAAAGTGGAGTGTGGCTCATCTTTCCATCATGCGTCTCCATGTCCCGCCGTCAGAACAGAGAAATGACAGATGTCTGGAGCTGGTCATCACGCGCGTTCGGTAACCGCTTTTAAATAATAATTCATTCCATAAATGACTTATTAGTGCTGGACAATTTTTAATCACAATTAATTGCATTGTTCCGTGCAAAATGTCTTTTTCCTGTAAAAGCAGGCCTACTGCTGCATAAAGAAAATGCAGTAAACTTTGGTTTACAAACACTGAATCAGGGGTGTTCAACCTGCGTCTGAAAACATATGTAAACCTAAATTACGTCTTCCATGTCCACGGCATGAACACGAACAAACGAACCTCTCCTGAAAACTCACATCTAACAGATTCCACAACTAAGTTTCATCTCACTATCACCGAACCAGAGGCAAAAGAAAGCCTGATTTATGCTTCCCGTTGTCTTTTGGGAGCAGTTTTCCATCCAAAAATCCACAATTTTCTGCCCATCTGCATAGGTTTGGACAGAGAAATGTCAGTTCTTTTCTTTATTCTTAAGTTCCTGACAGAAAAAGTCTCTTTGTGTTATTAAAGCCGCTCTCTCCTAATTCCATCAGACGCACCGCATCAGACGGCCAAACATGGAGGAAGAGGCCTGGATGCAGCCTCTGCATGAGGTTCCTCCGGTCCAGAGTCAGCTTTATTTTTTACAATTACAGATATTTTAAGGCTGTAAATCCCCTCACTCACTTAATACCTGTCTGAGAAAAGTGTATAAACATTTTCTCACTTTTCTCTCTTGTTTAAACACCCTCAAAGTTCAAACCTTCATAGAAAAATAAGTCCAGTATTATAGAATGAAACCGCAAGATGCAGAACACAATGCGCTGTAAAACAAACAAACAAAACATGCAAAATTGCACTAAGAAAAATCTGTGAAACAACGAGACTGTGAAAGGTGAACCTCGTTGTAGGTAGGTAGGGACCACTGTACTTAAAATCAATACATTCTAAAAATGTTTTATGTATAATAAATTAAGAATACAGCAAATAAAAAAATGTGTAACTGAGGTAAAATTTAGCTGGATCTCCACATCTTGATAATGAACATGTTCTTTGTAGCAAAACATTTATCAGTTAATATGCTGTCATCTTCCTGGTCCGACCCACTGGAGACCAGATTGTTCTTAATGTGGAACCTGGACTAGGACGGGTTTCCCACCCTAGTCCAGGTTCAGAGGGAGGACCCACCACTTCATGAGGAACATCAGCTCTCCACTGGAATCTGTGGCTCCAATGATCCGTTCAGGCTGAAGTCCTCTTCCAAAACCTCTGGCCTTCTCACCCTGGAACAGAGACCAGACGTGACGATCAAATCAAACCACGCAGCTACTGAACAGCTTGCGTTAGGAAGAGCTATGAGAATCTGGACGGACGTGGATCACAGATCTGTTTTATTTAGATCAGAACTGGACTGGATTGTTTTGCTTGAGGAGATCACTGTTCTTAGAAATAAAAAACCAATTAAACAGGTTTCTATTGGCCTGAGATTCCTCTGAGGAACCAAGCTGCTCCTGTCTTTTTCCTGCTTCCTTCCCTACCTCCTCCTTCCTCTTCTTGCTTCCTCGCTCCTCAGAGTCTCCCGAGGCCTCGCTGGCTGCTTTCCTCTTGCCCTCCTTCTTCTTCTCTTCCTTCTCTTTGTATTTCTGCATGAACTCTGCGATGAGGTCTGGACAGTCCAGGTTCTCCTCAGGTTCCCAGGTGTTGTCCTCACTGAGAGACAAAGACAGACAGGAACAGGAAGTCCAGACTTCAGTTTCCTTTCCAGCTTTCATATTAAATGATTTTTGATCATGAAGGTCCTTCAGTGTAAAAACCTGAATTAGAGACATTCACGTGAACATGCGTGTGCACGTGAATTAGAGACATTCACGTGAACATGCGTGTGCACGTTTTAGAGAATCTAACATGCGATGAGACGACACAAATGCAACTTTCCACTCAGGATCCTGTGTGGATTTCTAGAAAGTTTGACTGAAGGGTTTTTATGTGTCATTCACAGCCTGATTCATTTCATTTCAGGAAATTCGTGTTTTTCTGGTAGCTGAAAATCTCTTCTGTAAAAACCTTAGACTCTAATATGAGAACATGTAGACGCATCGGACGGTCACATGACTTTACGCCCACACATAAAATAATTTTTTATTTTTTAAATCAAAACAGAGCTTACAGCATTATGATTACTGAGTGAGTTCGACACAGGAGCAGAGACTACTTCAGGTCTTTATTATTTTAGCTTTGGGCACAAAATCTGAACGTACGTAATCACTAGAAACTTTCTACTCACTCTGAGAAGCCTTTCCATTTTAGCAGAAACTCTACTTTTCCCTTCACCACTCGACGTTCCAGGACTTTTTCCACCACATACTCCTCCTCTTCCTCCTCCTCGGGGGCCGGTGCTGCCGGTGCCGCCGGCGCTGCCGGTGCCGCTGCAGCTGCAGGAGCTGCTTGTTCCGGCTGCTGCTGCTCCTCCTCCTCAGCCTTCTTGCCCTTCTTTCCTGCTACGGTCGCCAGCTTGACGTCTGCAGAGGACACTTCTGTAAGGACAGACGGAGAAAGAGTCAAACAGCAGAATGAGTCACAGTAACGTTTAAAGATTCAGATTTTCTGTCTGAAAAATTACATTTATTCAATTAAAGGTCCCACGTTATGCAAAACTCACTTTCTAAAGGTTTTCTAACAGTCGTGTGTCCTCATAGCCTGTGTTTGAGGCCCAAACATGAGAAAATTCTGCCACCTCTCTCACTTGCTATAGTTTCTGAAATGTGTGCTAGAACAGGCGAGTCTGAGATCTTCCCTTTGTGACCTTATGAAGGGAAATAACCACTGCTCCCGGTAGTGAATACGGTCATTGACCCGCCGCCCGGCTAGCTGAGCCCACCCTCTAAATTCACCGAGCAGGTGCCAGCGAAAGCCGGATCTTCTCCCAGAGAGGGATGTGAACAGGCACCACTCACGAACATTTAAAGGTTCAGACACAGAAACAGCCCGTTCTCATCAGAGCTCACTAGAGCCACATCTGGAATGGATTCAATGAAGGACCAAAACTGAATTTGGATTAATACACATTGAAAACAATGTTGTTGGACCTCTTACACCCTTACGAAATTTTCGATGAGAAAAAAAAAAAAAAAATGCACGGAGTGCTACTTGGGTGTAAAAATGTAGTATTCTGCTGAAACACGTCAACATAGACCTGTTTTTATTAGACAAGCCATGACATAATAAAGGTGTTTTATTCATCATCTCCCTGAGTACCTCAGCTATCTTCTTATGTGTTTTATCCATATGAAACTTTTGAAAAAAACATGTATAATATTGGACCTTTAAATGTAACAACAAGGGTTATAATGAGTGGAAAACCAATTTTATGGTACACGCTGAAAACACTGCTGAGGAAACTGTTCATAAACGTGGCTTTTTGTAGGAATTCCAACATTTATCAGTACTGTCAGCTGATTCCAACTTTAACTGACACCTAAACATTCCTGTGAGAAGAGGCTGTGGATATTGATAATTGGTCTCTGAACAGAATTAACGAAAAAGGATTGATAAATACCGGAGATAACGTTTTCCCCTATCCTGTCTAGAGACTTTCTGGTAAATCCACCATGATCCATGATAACAGCATTATTTATCACATTTCATCATAAAAACATCACCATCACTACCATGTTGCTAAGAGACCTCTATTTAGACCTGGACATGATGATGAAGCCACTTCCTGTCAGACTTTCCACCAATCAGAGAGCTTAGATTGACGATAACGTCCAATCAGGAGCAGCCAAAGATCAACCAGTGAGCAGAAAGTTCTATGTGTGTGTGAAAAGAAGAAAAATAATGCTCCTCTATGGCTGGAATAAAGCCAAGAAGACGTTTCTGATGCACGGTGGCGCCACAAAGCAGCTGAGCTGGAGTTGGTTTAGTGAGGATAGCAGGTAAATAGTAGCAGGAATAACTGGAAATGAGGAAAAAGTGGAAACATGGAAATAGTTTCTGTTGTGTGTTTGTTTCAATAACAATATTTTTCCTCCTGAAAGTCAAGACTTGAGAGAATGATGTGCAGATGAGAAAAAGTTTGGTCACTGTTGATCTGTGTGTTATTTCTACAAAGTTCTGTTAGTAATAAATTCTGCTTTCTCCTTCTGGTCGACCTTTATGCTGCTGTATCTATTCATACGTTCATTTTACCTCATAACCTGACAGCTGATGCTGACTGGGATTAAAGGGTTTAGCCTCTACGTGTTTTTCTTTTTTATGTTCAGGGGATGCTTGGATTTTTAAACATGGCGGCGACAGCACGTTAGCTGGTCTGGTGGTCTCCTGGCCCCGCCCACCTACCCCCACCAGCCCTGCTCTCCGGGCCTGCAAAGAGTTGGAGCTGTTAAAGCATTGGTATATCGCTGCAGGAACGAGAGCTATGATCCAAAACAAAACGGGTCAAAGTTTGGTTCTGGTTCCCTACAGACACCCCCCACTAAATATGCACGTGATTATATGACCGCGTGCGTCGATAAACTGCAACGGTCTGTAACATATGAACAATCTTAAAGGTCATATTTTCCTCATGTCATCCAAACCCAGACGCTCCATATTCAATCCAGTTTCCTTCCCATAAACCAACTAAACCAGCACGGGGCGCACAGTTTTCCCATCATGTGCCCCCACACGCTGCAAGTCTCGTGCGAGGCACTAGCTCAGATTTACAAGCTAAAAACGGCACAAAAGCTAAAACCGATTCGATAATTACGGTTTTTAGCCGAACTGAACACAATGTACTAGAACTAACCAGAACATCAGCGCGCAGAAGGACCAGGTGTCTCGTGCCTGGATCTAGGGGGCAACATGGCCGGCGTGTTATCCCTCGCCAGGCTAGCGAACATGAAGCCTTACCTTCACAGAGAAACCTTCGGAGCTGCACGAGCTAACGGTAGGCCCGGGTGGACACGGTGGGACCGAACCGAACCAGCAGCGACAGAGGATCCGGAACTCCGCGGCGTCTTTCGGAACAACTTTGCCTTCACGGTTCGAGGCAGCGCGGTCACACAAAAGCCTCCGTAGCGTCGTTAACAAATACAACCGACCCCGTTCTGCCCGCCAACAGCAGCACCGGATGTGACGTCACCGGACCAGCAGTCGTGGGTCGTTTTACAAATCTGCTGTTTTTCTCCCAAACTTCTGTGAAAACTCGTTTATATGCTACAAAAATCACACAGACACAGACACAGACACACACACACACACACACACACACACACACACACACACACACACATATATATATACATACACTACCGCTCAAAAGTTTGGGGTCACTTAGAAATGTTGTGATTTTTTAAATAAAAAGCAGCATTTTCTTCAATTAATATAACATGAAATTAACCAAAAAATACAATCTAGACATTGTTAATGTGGTAAATGACTGTTATGCTGGAAACACGTGGTTTTTTTTTATTGGAATATCTACATAGGTGCACAGAGACCCATTTTCAGCAACCATCACTCCTGTGTTCCAGTGGCATATTAGCTAAACCAAGTTTCTCATGTTAAAAGGCAAATAGATCATTTGAAAAGCTTTGTGCAATCATGTTAGCACAGCTGAAAACTGCTGTACTGATTAAAAAAGCAATAAAATTGGTCTTCCTTTGGCTAGTTCAGTACCTGGCGCTTCAGCATTTGTGTGTTCAATTAGAGTCTCAAAATGGCTAGAAGAAAAGAACTTTCAACTGAAACTCGTCAGTCTATTTTTGTTCTGAGAAATGAAGGCTATTCCATGAGAGAAATAGCCAAGAAACTCAAGATATCCTACAATGGTGTGTACTACTCCCTTCGAAGAACAGCACAAACTGGTTCTAACCACAATAGGAGGAGAAGTTGGCGGCCCCGGTGCAAAACTGAGCAAGAGGACAAGTACATCAGAGTCTCTAGTTTGAGAAACAGACACCTCACAGGTCCTCAACTGGCAGCTTCATTAAATGGTACCCGCAAAACACCTGTCTCTACGTCAACAGTAAGGAGGAGACTCCTGGATGCTGGCCTTCTAGGCAGAGTAGCAAAGAAAAAGCCATATCTGAGACTAGCCAACAAAAGGAAACAATTAAGATGGACAAAGGAACACAAACACTGGACAGAGGAAGACTGGAAAAAGGTCTTATGGACAGATGAGGTGTTTGGATCACAAAGAAGAACATTTGTGAGACGCAGAACAAATGAAAAGATGCTGGAGCAGTGCTTAACACCCTCTGTCAAGCATGGTGGAGGAAACGTGATGGTCTGTGGATGCTTTGGTGCTGGTGAAGTGGGAGATTTGTACAGGGTAAAAGGAATACTGAATAAGGATGGCTATCACTCCATTTTCAAACGCCATGCCATACCCTGTGGACAGCGCTTGATTTGAGCCAATTTTGTCCTATAACAAGACAATGACCCAAAGCATAGCTCTAAACTATGCAAGAACTATTTAGGGAAGAAGCAGTCAGCGGGTATTCTGTCTATAATGTAGTGGCCAGCACAGTCACCAGATCTCAACCCTAGTGAGCTGCTGTGGGAACAACTTGAACGCACTGTGCGGAAGAAGTGTCGACCAAGCCAATCCGACTGGGAGGTCCTTCAGGAAGCATGGGGTGAAATTTCCTCAGATTACCTCAACAAATTGACAGCTAGAATGCCAAAGGTCTGCAAGGCTGTAATTTCTGCAAATGGAGGATTCTTTGATGAAAGCAAAGTTTGAAGGACAAATTATTATTTCTAACCTTGCCAATGTTTTGACTATATTTTCTATTGATTTTGCATCCCATTTGTTTAATAAAATGTGAGTTTTTATGGAAAAAACATGACTTTTTTTGTATATATATATATATATATATATATATATATATATATATAAACAGGTTAACTAGTATTATAAGAACAGCTAAGAAAGGATATTATAACAAACAACAGATGACAACAACAATAACTTTAAAGGTATATGAAACACACTAAACCCTAATTAAAAATGACTTATCCTCAGTATTTTATTATTAATAATATTAAGAAAGTATAATATGAATGAAGTAGTTAACAGCTTTAATATATGTTGGACCTGATCCAGTAACATCTGGGGAGAAATCTGATCTAATAGACAGGAATCAATTTCAATCTTCCTGACAGCAGTGGATGAGAGAGAAATTATTGATACGGTTGCTAAATGTACAAATAAGACATTTATTGACTGAGATGACATCGATATGATTGAGGTCAAAACAGAGACTGAGGGGATTTAAAACACATTTACATACATCTGCAACTCATTGTTTCAAACAGGTTTGATTCTAAACAAAATGAAAACAGCAAAGGTCATACCTACAAATCTGGGAACAAACACCAGTTCACAAACTACAGACGTGTGCCATTACTATCCAAATTCTCCAAAATTGTAGAAAACCTTTTCAACTGGACAACTGGACAAATTAATAGAAAAATATAAATTACTCACTGAAAGTCAGCCTGGATTTAGATCTAATGGCGCAGCATCGGTGGCATTAATAGATTTGGTTGAGGAAAACCACAAATTCAATAAACAGTAAAAGTGAGAATATTCATAGATGTAAAAAAGCTTTTGACACAATAAATCATGACATATTCAAGAAGCTGGATGGGTGTGGCATCAGGGGTGCTTTTTTCAAAAGTATTCAAGATGGTTTTATTTGCTGATGACAAAGATTTTTTTGTTCTGACAGTGACTTACAAATTCTAACAAAAGTAATTATTAGTGAAATGGATCAATTAAAAGCATGGTTGGAAACATAAAACATAAAAAAACATAAAAAATGATTCACTGGAAGGGAAGGGGCTCATAACTTAGAGGTAATTTCAGAAAACGTCAGGTACAAACAACAAGGAAAACTTTGTTTTTCAGTTTGTGGGTTAAATTGTGGAACAGTTTAGAGGGGAAGCTCAGGGAATGTCCACATATAAACCAGTCTAAAAAATATAAAGAAGTTATTTTTACAAGGTACAGAAATGAAGAGCGGGTTTTATTATCACTGGGTGTTCACCGTTTATTTATTTATTGTGATTAATGTGTTTTGGTGTTGTCTTCAGTTATGTGTGTTAGAACAATATCAAAAATGCTATTATTGTTGGTGATGATGGTATAAATGGTATTATTATTATTATTATTATTATTATTATTATATTGATGGGAAGAGAAGTGTTTAAACATTGTTGATTTATTAAAAGGGGGTGGGATAATATAAGTTTTTACTTCCTCCCACTCCTTTTCCGATCTGTAAATAGAATATGTAGTTTCAGTTATGGTTGCTTTTTAAATTATTTTGTATTTTTTATTATTAATTATGTTTGAGTGTAAGGTTTACCCTCATGGAACGCAGAATGCTGACTTCCACTGAGGTGCACAACCAAAGAAAATAACATTCAACTCCAGTATTGGTAGCTCAGGTTTTTTTTTACTCGCATCTCGTTCCATTTACATCAAGCATACCCTCATCTCTCTTTTCTCACCATGTACTAAAGGCTATAGCCACAACCATTCAGTTACAAACACAGGAGTGTATTTACAATTGTGACCCTTAAAAACATTCACTACAAGCTAGCTGGGGAACAACAGAGGAGAAGAGTCTAGCTACTGATGTGGTGCCACGTTGTGGTGGGAGCACTAGGCGTTTTTGCTGGCAGAGCGTAACTGTGGAGAGGGAGTGTAGCTCTGGATTAAGGAGTGAAGGTAGACCGGAGCCGTTTGGGTTATTGTTTTGTAAGCCTGAAGCAGAGCTTTGAATTTGATGTGTGCTGAAACTGGAAGCCATTGGAGAGCGATTAGGTTGAAGACCAGACGTGCTGCATCATTCTGGATCATCTGCAGAGGTTTAGCTGAGCATGCAGGCAGGCCAGCCAGTAAGGAGTTGCAGTAGTCAATGAGTGAAATGACCAGTGGATCTGGCAACCCGTAGGGAATCAGTAACTGACAGGAGAGCAGTTTCAGTAGAGCGGCCTTGCCTATAGCCAGATTGGTATGGATCAAACAGGTTGTTGTCTTGGAGGAACTGTGAGACCTGACTGAAGACGGCACGCTCTAGTAGTTTAGACATGAATGGAAGCAATGAGACCGGCCGGTAGTTTCAACCTGGGCTGGGTTGAGTGTGGGTTTCTTCAGCAGAGGGGTAACCCGAGCTTGCTTAAAGGCAGAAGGAAAGACACTGGATTTAAGGGAGGAGGTGATAATATGGTCTACTGCAGATCTGATTGTAGGTAAAATGCTCTGCAGGATGTCAGAGAGAACACGATCAAATGGAAAGGTTGTAGGTTTTGAGTTGACTAGAAGTTTAGAGACTTCGTCCTCATTTAGAGAGCGGAAGGAGCAGAGTGAGGCACCAGTAGCTGGTTTGGTAAGGCTGAGTTGGTCAGGCTCAGTGAATTGGTTACTGGTTACATTTCTACAGTCAACACAGTGGGAGGCCATGAACAGTGCTCCAATAACTCCTCTGACCGAGCTTCAAAAAAATCCTCAACTGGAGCCATAATGCTAGGAGCACAAAACTAACAATACACTGACCTCATGACTGATGTAAGCGAAAACCACTTCCAGAACCAGAACTACCAAAACACAGCTACAACATCCCCAAAGTCTAGTCTCTCTAGCTGCCTGCCACGATCTTACTAAGCTCCCTGCTAGTCTTCAAGTACCAGTGGTGGGTACTTAATTTTCGTTTTTACTGGGAAAAGGATTTAAAAAAGTGCTTCTGTTTGGGAAAAAGTGTGACACTGCTGAACAGGTATTTACAAAACCAGAACCAGCCTCCTAAGGTGTACACTCGCTGTGCAGCTGGTGGAAAAATGATTTCTTGTACAAAAGAAATTTCATTTCAGCCATTTTAATATATTAACAAAACAGCAGCATTTTGAAGACAGTAAATAGAGGATTAAAGTGCGGTGAAGTATATAAACGGGGACTACGGATTAGGTTTTTTGATGGTTCCTTCCTGTGTGGATTTCATTTTTCTCTGTGCAGCAACTAAAACTTCCACAATAGTCCAGAGGGTTGGGATCCAAGCCATTTCCCCACATCCTGTGTTTCAGTCAAGCTGTGTGAGATCCAGGGTCCACGTTCAGCTGGTGTTGGTACTTTGACAAGTATGTAGGCCGAGTAACTTGACATCCTTCTCGTTCTTTTGGCACACTGTGCATCATGAAACCTGAAAATGTTTATCAAATTGATTTAAATTTATTTTATATTAAAAAAAAAAACACATTATTACTGACAAGAAGAAAAAAAATGACTGACTATAAATGACACAACTGACCTTTTTAATGGTTCTTGGTTTCTTTGTAATCCAAAACGAGATTTAACAACTAATGTTGCAGCAATGCATAGGTTAGGTTAAACGTGGTAGATGATAATTCAGTCATTGGAAACATATGGATATGAGGTATAACTACCTGAGTAAATGACAGCTAATGAATGCTGAGGAAGCTGAGGAATGTAGTCCAGATGCTGCAGAGCTGATTGAAGGAAAGTTGAACAATCTCACCATCTAGTGGACTGAAAGTAGAGATGCAGATTTTATCCAAATAGCAAGTAGCGGCATTGAACGTCTCCATCAATTCTTCTTGATGTTTTCCAAGTTCACGTTGTCCAGGACAGCAGATCATCGCATTTTGAGCTGTGGTTGGGTTGGATCGCATTTCCCCTTTCTGTCTGTGTGTGTGTTTGTGTGCTGACGTCCAGCAAACTCCACGTGATGAATGTGAGTTTGTTTTAATGCATGAAAATAACAGAGGCTGCAGCTTCACACCATTTATGTGTTATGTTTATATGTTATGTTAAAAAAAGGAAAAGAATATATATATATATATATATATATATATATATATATATATATATATATATATATATATATATATATATATATGAGAGATTAGAATATCAGACACATAAATTTAAAGGGATTTATTTTGCATCATATTTTATCATTCAGTTAGTTGTCAGAAAGTATTTAGATATATTTACTTTTACTTTTGATTTAATTTAATTTAATTTAATTTAATTTAATTTAATTTAATTTAATTTAATTTAATTTAATTTAATTTAATTTTAAACATTTTTATTTTGAATATCTTTATAACAAACAAAACAAATAAACTACAGTATAAAAAACTGTTTACAGTTTTTTATCCTGTACAATTATGGGCATATCTCTTAAACAATATTTAAAAGCATGA
The DNA here is from genome assembly GCF_017639745.1 of Melanotaenia boesemani. NCBI lineage: Eukaryota > Metazoa > Chordata > Actinopteri > Atheriniformes > Melanotaeniidae > Melanotaenia > Melanotaenia boesemani. Next base: position 3,573,828 of record NC_055683.1, on the reverse strand, counting down.
TATCATATCATAATATTGTAATACCTTTTTAAGTAATATATATTAATGACATTCATATATTTTATTTTAATAATGTACAATTATATAATATAGTAATTTTATGTAAACATTAAAGTAAAAAAAGTAATTTATAATATATATAATCATATATTCATATAATAATATGAATCATAATCAGATTTTGTGGACTTCACTGCTAAATTTTTGAGTATTGAGGAAAAAATACATTTAAAAAAAAGTTATTTTAATTAAATTTAGTTCCACAGAAAAAATCTTTTAAGAGTCTGAACTGAAAACATTTATAAAGTCCTGTAATGTTATCAGTGGTTATCAGTTAAGGAGCCTTAATAAAGATTATTTACAGTGACATGAAATATTCAGCAGAGTTTGATACATTTTAAAACAGACATGCAGCAGCTCCTCAACGTTACTGAAGTTAGATCAGATTTCCACACAGTATTTGTTACACAGCAAAAGGAAGAATTTCATGTCTTTTGGAGGTTTTATGTCTTATTTTAACCTCTCAGTTTGGTCAAACCGACACATGAACAGCTTCACATTTTATGTTTGCAGTTCTGATGTTAAACACCAGGTGGCGCTTGGGAACCAGTTCAGCTGTTAGGAGGATGAGTACTGCCACCTTCATCACCACTACAGCTCAGAAACACACGAATGGGAATAAAACATGTGTGAGGCTGACGTGTGGAGGTGAATCTGGAGGGAAAAAAGCTGCAGGATAAATGTTCAGACTCCATCACACGTTCAGGCAGGATCTTTTTTATTTCATTTACTTCACATGAATATAAATGCCTTAAAAAGAGCTCTATTTTTAAAAATCTTTTTTATTTATTCATTTTATTGATTACTTTAAAAATATTAAAATATAAAAAGCATTAAATTTATTTCATACCAGAGTAAAACTGAATTCCATCAGTTCAGCTGTCATTTATTAAAATCAAACTAGATTAGAAATAATTCAACTTATCACATAAAGAATAAATTTATTTCTTTTTTGTTTTATCAGATTTTATCTTACACTTCACACATCACTGTTTTGTTTCTTTTTTACTTCTTAATATAGTTAGTTAATTATCTGCTTTTACTTAATTTAATTTGTTATCAAATTCATCACTTAGTTTATATTTTATGAACCTTCATAAACATTAATTTTTTTAAATCAGGATTTTTGCCTGGTTAAATAATGTTTCCTTTGATTGTATTTAACCTCCTAAAACAACATTTAAGCATTATGACATAATTTTTTTAATCAGACATTTTCTACATGAGCAAATGTAAAATATAAAAATTAGTATTTTTATTTCCAAAGAAAGAAAAAAATATAAAAAAAGATGTTAGTCTGGACTGCCTCGACACACATTTAGACCTAAAAATGACTTACATATATTTACACTAAATATAAACACTTTCACTGAGTTGATTAATATTCTGACTGGTTAACATTCTCAGGTTTCATTCGAGGTTCTTTCTCTAGTCCATCCATCCGTTTTTATTCCTGTTTACTCCAAAGCTGGGCCTCAGGGGCAGAGCCAGCCCGGATCCAGAAATAAAAATCCGCCTGTTCTGAGGTATGTCATTTGTTTCCAGAGACCTCCATCCAGCTGTGCAGGAATAAAGGCCTCACTGATGAAATCCCTCCAGTAGGGTCTCCATCTGTCCAGTCATCGGTGGGTCTTCCTCACTTCCCTTACAAGGTCACGCTTACCTGGTTATTAAACTAATAAAAACATTTTCAAAATCCAAATGAAGTCAGATATTTCTGCTGTTCTAGTCATTTCTGTAATAAATATTAACTAAAACTGAGCAGAGGTGAGAGGACATCAGCCTCCATGAAACATCAGTCATCACCACAAGTTAAGTGTGATGTTAAAGTTTTTTTAAGTGATCAAACAGGACCAGAAAAGTGCTGTACAATTGCTACGTTTACCGTAACTGTGATAACCAACCACGTCCTCCATGGCAGAGGTAACAGTTTGTTTCTGTGTGGTTCTGTTGTGGGATGAGACAAACCAGATGACCTTAACCTTTAAAAGTCCAAGCTATTGTTCCCCCCCATGTTTAATATTTTAATTTTTTAATCTAAACCACTATGTAGCAGCTGAAGCTTTTAATCCCAGTATAAACCAGTATGTAGCAGCTGAAGCTTTTAATCCCAGTATAAACCAGTATGTAGCAGCTGAAGCTTTTAATCCCAGTATAAACCAATCTGTAGCAGCTGGAGCTTTTAATCCCAGTATAAACCAGTCTGTAGCAGCTGAAGCTTTTAATCCCAGTATAAACCAGTCTGTAGCAGCTGGAGATTTTAATCCCAGTATAAACCAGTCTGTAGCAGCTGGAGATTTTAATCCCAGTATAAACCAGTCTGTAGCAGCTGGAGGTTTTAATCCCAGTATAAACCAGTCTGTAGCAGCTGGAGATTTTAATCCCAGTATAAACCAGTCTGTAGCAGCTGGAGCTTTTAATCCCAGTATAAACCAGTCTGTAGCAGCTGAAGCTTTTAATCCCAGTATAAACCAGTCTGTAGCAGCTGGAGATTTTAATCCCAGTATAAACCAGTCTGTAGCAGCTGAAGCTTTTAATCCCAGTATAAACCAGTCTGTAGCAGCTGGAGGTTTTAATCCCAGTATAAACCAGTCTGTAGCAGCTGGAGATTTTAATCCCAGTATAAACCAGTCTGTAGCAGCTGGAGCTTTTAATCCCAGTATAAACCAGTCTGTAGCAGCTGAAGCTTTTAATCCCAGTATAAACCAGTCTGTAGCAGCTGAAGCTTTTAATCCCAGTATAAACCAGTATGTAGCAGCTGAAGCTTTTAATCCCAGTATAAACCAATCTGTAGCAGCTGGAGCTTTTAATCCCAGTATAAACCAGTCTGTAGCAGCTGAAGCTTTTAATCCCAGTATAAACCAGTCTGTAGCAGCTGGAGCTTTTAATCCCAGTATAAACCAGTCTGTAGCAGCTGGAGCTTTTAATCCCAGTATAAACCAGTCTGTAGCAGCTGAAGCTTTTAATCCCAGTATAAACCAATCTGTAGCAGCTGGTGCTTTTAATTCCAGTATAAACCAGTCTGTAGCAGCTGGAGATTTTAATCCCAGTATAAACCAGTCTGTAGCAGCTGGAGGTTTTAATCCCAGTATAAACCAGTCTGTAGCAGCTGAAGCTTTTAATCCCAGTATAAACCAGTCTGTAGCAGCTGGAGGTTTTAATCCCAGTATAAACCAGTCTGTAGCAGCTGGAGATTTTAATCCCAGTATAAACCAGTCTGTAGCAGCTGAAGCTTTTAATCCCAGTATAAACCAGTCTGTAGCAGCTGAAGCTTTTAGTCCCAGTATAAACCAGTCTGTAGCAGCTGGAGATTTTAATCCCAGTATAAACCAGTCTGTAGCAGCTGGAGATTTTAATCCCAGTATAAACCAGTCTGTAGCAGCTGAAGCTTTTAATCCCAGTATAAACCAGTCTGTAGCAGCTGGAGTTTTTAATCCCAGTATAAACCAGTCTGTAGCAGCTGGTGCTTTTAATCCCAGTATAAACCAGTCTGTAGAAGCGGGTTTCGCCGTTTCTCGTTTTTCCCAGATTTTGTGCGTACACCTGGGTCAGAGTTGCTGTGGAGGTAGGAACATTCTCTCACCAAGTTTGGCTTTTATAAATCCCAAAAGTTGACTATATTTGGATTACGCCGGTTTTTGTTCCTACGCAAGCTTGATAAATAAGGCCCCAAGGCTGGACTGGGACATAAAGTCAGGCTGGGAGTCGTACACTCACCCAGTCCACCCTATTCATACACTGCACACATATTTTCACATGCAAGTACACACACACACACACACACACACACACACACACACACACACACACACACACACACAAAGGCCCATTTATGCTCACCTATGCCTCAACCTCCGCCTGTAAAATGTGAAGCATATGCTGAAATGCAAAAAATTGCAGTTCCCCCATCATCCACTAGGGGCTGACTCCAAAACAGAGCAAATCCGCATAGACTCCCATGTTAAAAAGACCAACTTCACAGTAGAAATAAACATGTTTAAAGCCTAGTACAAAAATCCATTTTAGGATTCATAGGTCAAGTTTACCTTCATGACAACTGTGAGGGGGTGAATATATATATATATATATATATATATATATATTTATAGTTGACAGGGTGTCCTTCTCCAGTGCAGGATAATTTTTTACTTTTTAATATTTTAATTTTTTTTATTACTTTAAAGACGTGACAGGCCGTAATAAAAAGGCACATACCACCATGATCCATGTGTACCTGTCCACCACAGGGACCATGTGGGTCCCTGATTTCCTCTGTTGGAGATGAATCAGACTTTATGAAATGGTATGCACACACTGATCCCACCTGCTCTGCTAGTTTTGCACACATGATCCATTCTTACCATTCTTATTGTGAACAAATCAAACTGATTTTTTTCCCACAGGTATTGATGATTGTGTGAGTTTTTGCTGCTGCCATTAATGGCTTGAGATTGGAGTAGGGATCAGCTTTGTTGATGTGTACATGAGATTTATAAATGAAAACCACACCGATGCCTAGCTTCACAAATCTGGAGAAGACACCCAGGCAGCCAACTGGACTTATTCTAATATTCCTTCTTTCCATTTCTAGAGTTGGGGGATGTGGAAATGAGCAGAGAGGTTGCCATCACCACACTGCCTACATCAGACAAAGGAGAGAAGGAGGAGGAGGAGAGCAGGAGCATGGTGGGTTCAACAGCAGGGCAACGACCCTCTTCATCCTCTCCATCACACACTCATACCCTTGGGGCAGGCAACACAGCGTGTGGCCATGCTTAAAGCTCTGCATGTGTGTGTGGATATAGCAAATGCACACCTTCAGACAACGGTGGGAAGAAAGATTTACATAGGGAGACAAGGAGGAAACAACAGAGACCCAGAAACACCGAGTTCTTTCATATCGCTGAGAAAATAATAAAGAGGAAGACAGAAAAACAAGTGGAGGCTAAAGGAAACATTGAAGGGGTGCATATTTATTTAAAAATAAAATCCATTTCTAACAAATGACTGCAGGTAGTTGATGGTTCTGGGCTTTATGTGGGAGATCACACCTTCACATGTTCACTCTTTTCTGTTACTCTAATGGTAGATGTGTTGCCTTCATACCTTCTGCTTCTCTGTGACCAGAGCATGTACACTAACATTTATTAGAAGACATCATTTCATTTAGCTCTATTTTCTGCTTATAACCATCTTTGCTACTGTGGAAGCTCTCCTCTGCTAACACGCTCTCACTTCCTGCTGTACAGGGTCATGGCTGGGTCGGCCCGGAGTCAAACGCAGATCACTGCAGTTGAGGTCAGAGGTCACCTCATTGCAACTGGTTCAAAACCCTTCAATGAGATTCTTTTACAGCCATTGTCTGCAAGTTCTTACGTAACCAAGCAGCGCTGCACCCAAGATTTAAGACATGAGACAAAGTATGTCTCAGGATTTTTTTTTTACCAGCAGTAAAAAAGATCTCAGCAGAGATCTCCACAGCTCCACAGATCTCCACAGCTCCATTCCATCTCCATATCTATGTATATATATATATATATATATGATCCAATATTTTTTTGCAGTTTTATTTTTTTGCTGAATTTACTGTTTCCTCCTCATTGTTGGATGTCTAACTATAGTTAGACATAACTCTGTGTGGACTGTATAGTCATAACCTATAGGTTAGCTTTAGCTTAGCATGTTGACGAGTAAAAGATCACAAAACATCATCAGTCAGTTTCACTGTCTATAACAATCCTGAGTAACCGGGCCAGGCAGATGGCTGGCTTTCCTGGTGCTGATAGAGGTTTTCCTCCCTCGTTCTGGTTCTGATTAAAGTTTTACTTCCTGGTTCTGGTGGAAATTTTCCTTAGCTATGTCATTATTTTATGAACTGGTTTATATAAGTTATTATAAGTTGGACTAATGTGGATTTGATTTAACTGGACCATAATTAGACTAAAATGAACTGGACTGTATCTGCAAAACAGCCTTGAATCAAGTTTTAGTTTTATAGTTGTCATGATCATCAAGAGTTTCCGTCTTCCTGATGAAAGATAACAAATCTGCTTCTGATTTCTAACAACTCCAAACAAACAAACAACAACAACAAAACATGCATCTAATCTAATCTAATCTAATCTAATCTAATCTAATCTAATCTAATCTAATCTAGATTAAGGTGGCCATGCCTGCATAAAAAGGTATTACTGAGTAAGTGTTGAGGAAGAGTCGTTTCAGTGGACTGACCCCTCTCTGAACCTGAGCTGTGATCTCTGAGGACCGACCCCTGATTGAACTCATCTGGGGGTCAAAGGTCAGGGTTGAAGGCCAGGTCACTGGGATGTCCCTGTGGGAACAGAACCACGTGCTGATCCAAAACTAACAGAGCAGTCTTTCTCAGCATGGCCACTGTATGTCATAAAGTTTAAAGCAACTAGCGGCCTGCGGGCCAAAATTGACCCGTCACCAATTATATACACTACCGTTCAAAAGTTTGGGGTCACTTCCCTATTGAATCCCATGGCAAAGTGACCCCAAACTTTTGAAAGGTAGTGTATGGCCTGCCAGATTACACTAATAAAAATAATTAATGAAAAAACAGATTATAAGAATTATGTCTCAGTTGTGCAGAGACATGGTGGTGTTTACAGCGCTGTTGAAAGGGTGGCCCCTTTAAGAGCTGAAGAAGAGGAGGGGGGACGTCGGAGCAGAGGAAGTTGCTGGGAGAAACTTCCTGTTTAGCCATGAATGTTTTGCTTCAGCAACAAACACCACACAGCTCTGCTAGTTCCAGCATGGCTGCTTCACCATTGCTGGGGAAAGTGAGGAGAGCTAAGCCTGAAGCTAGCTGCTGCTAGCTGCAGCTTCACCCAGGAGTAATCACCTCTACTCAGCCTCCTGAGCCCAGTGTGGAGGTGGAAGCAGGACTGTCAGTTTTTCCCGATAGTAGAGGCAACAAACCAGAGCAGCATGGTAACTAAACCATCAAAGAACTGTTGCTTCAAGAGCAAAAAGACCAGACAGAAAGACGAGGAAAATAGAAAATAACTAGTTGGTGTGGCCGCAGTGTTTAGTTCACCTGGCAAAGAAGCTGCCCCAGGTTCAATCAGGAAGTCCCCCTGACCCACATTCTCATCTACTTGCTGAACAATAAAAGACACTAAAGCCCATACAAAGTTAAAGATATAATAAAGTAAAAAACAATTGTGTATGGAACACACACATTGCACAAATAACATCTCACACGTTTTATGTGTCAGGATCTACAGCAGAGACATCAGTATGTCATTCAGACTGGAGAAATGTGGGCGAATGGTAACAAAGAGAGGGAAGGTGGTCCATACAGAGGGCACTGCACTACCAGAGGGCAGAAACACAGATGTTGAAGAGAGCTACAAGTACCTTGGCATACCACAAGCAAACGGCTACCATGAAGCCACAAGGAAAGCTGCCACACCCAAATATCTGCAACGAGTAAGGCAAGTCTTGAGAAGTCAGCTCAATGGCAAGAACAAGATCTGAAGTTCAAACCACAGATGTTAGAAGATGGAAGCTGTTCACCATGCATGGAGGGTTCCACCCCAAATCCAGTGTCCAGAGGCTACACACTAAGAGCAAAGAGGGAGGCCGAGGACTAGTGAGCATCAGAGCCACTCTCCAAGACGAAACATCCAAGCTCACTGAATAAACGTCTCAGACAATGGAACCTGGAGGAGAATGAAATGGAGGAACCATCATGGGAGGACAAGCCTCTGCATGGGGCTATCTACCACCGACAGATAGCTAAAGTGGCAGATATGAACAAGTCCTACCAGTGGATAGAGAGGGCTGGACAGCACAGAGGCACAAATCACGGCAGCACAGGAGCAAGCCTTGAGTACCAGGGCAATGGAGGCCCAGATCTACCACACCAGGAAGGACCCCAGGTGCAGGCTGTGCAAAGAGGCCCCTGAAACAATCCAGCACCTCACAGCAGGGAGCAAGATACTGGCAGGTTGCTGGAAGGTGGAGGCAACAGTAGTACCAGCGGTCATTGGAGTACCGGGGGCTGTGTCCCCCACCTTGGAGAAGTGGCTCCAACAGATACCTGGAGAACCATCAGACATCTCCATCCAGAAGAGTGCAGTCCTAGGAACAGCTAAGATATTGTGTAGGACCCTCAAGCTCACAGGGGGCTGCTGAGCCTGCTATTACAATCAGTTCTGTGTGGCTCTATCAGCGCCCCTTTTCCATTTCAACCAGTATCTGTATATGAGCACATGGTCTGTTTACAGCTGGCTTTTGTTATCGCCATTAAATCAAGATCAGAGATTTTATATGCATTAAAGCTGTTTTGATTTGATTTGATTTATTGTGATTTGCACATACATAATATCATTAAAAGGAAAAAAATAACGATAAATGAAACATGTTAAAAGATATGTTTAAAATGTGCAGGAAGAGTCAAGAAACCCAAAGGGCTTATTAGCAACTCTCCCCAAAATATATACAACATACAATATCTAACTAATTAAGAGATCGATAATTAAATGAGCTATGATTTTAATCAAAGAGGCAGGAATTTCAGATTAGAGCTGTGACGTTCATGAATAAATCAATTCTTTTGAACGGCTCTTTAAATTAACTATGAGACCAAGTCGCAGTTGTGAGCCATTCTTTATTATCTGCAAATTCTCCACACTGCTTTGATGTGGAACGTATGAGTCATCATGAGAGTCTGATGCCCAGCACATTAATGTGATGCATCTATGGGCAGACAGTGTTGATCAGAAACAAATACTGTGTTCTATCCAAATAAAATTTGCACTGACGTCACTTAGCTTCATTCTATTTTATTTAGATTTGTCTTGTATTTCTGTATTTTTTAAATCTTGTATTTAAATCTTGATTGAATTCTGAATAAACAAAAAAATGAGAATGAGCCAGTCTTGTGAATGGCTGTTTGAAAGGAATGGCTCTGCAAGATTCAGCTTCCTTCAAGAGCCATGCATCTCTATAGCCAACGGTGTCAGGGGCCACGAAACCGGTCCAAGACTATGAGATGAAATAATAACTTTAACAGTCCTTGTGAGAACACATTTTTCAAATGTCTATAGACTGAAATCACAATTTAGATCAATTGACTGAGCTGAAGGAGCCTTTTACCTGTTGGTTTATGTCACTTTAATAACAGGATTGTGAGATTTTGTGACCACACTTCACACCTTCTTTTCCAGCATGCTGCATCACTTCACAGCGTCACATCACACGCCAGCAACACACTGGTTGCTTCAAACCTGCACCGTGGCTGAAAGCCAAGAGAGGACATGATTGGAGGAAGGAACTGGACCAACAGAAACCCAGTCAAGTTTAAGTTTGTCAGAATAGCAGGTGCTCTAAAGTCTGGCTAGCTCTGGCTCTTCTGTGAAATGAAAGAAACAAGCGTGTCTCTGGCTGTTTGCACTTGGTGATAAACTCAATGCAGCTTAGTTGAGATCCATCCAGGGTGATATTTGGGAATTACCAGCAGAGATCAACAGGTTATAGGAGATCCACAGGTTACAGGAGATCCACAGGTTACATGAGGTCCACAGGTTACAGGAGATCCACAAGTTACAGGAGGTCTACAGGTTCCAGGAGGTCCACAGGTTACCGAAGGTCCACAGGTTACAAGAAATCCACAGGTTACAGGAGATCCACAAGTTACAGGAGGGCCACAGTTTACAGGAGGTCCACAGGTTACAGGAGATCCACAAGTTACAGGAGATCCATAGCCTACAGGAGGTCCACAGGTTCCAGGAGGTCTACAGGTTACAGGAGGTCCACAAGTTACCAGAGATCCATAGCCTACAGGAGGTCCACAGGTTCCAGGAGGTCTACAGGTTACAGGAGGTCCACAGGTTACAGGAGGTCCACAGGTTACAGGAGATCCACAAGTTACCAGAGATCCATAGCCTACAGGAGGTCCACAGGTTCCAGGAGGTCTACAGGTTACAGGAGGTCCACAAGTTACCAGAGATCCATAGCCTACAGGAGGTCCACAGGTTCCAGGAGGTCTACAGGTTACAGGAGGTCCACAGGTTACAAGAAATCCATAGGTTACAAGAGATCCACAGGTTACAGGAGATCCACAAGTTACAGGAGATCCACAGGTTACAGGAGGTCCACAAGTTACAGGAGATCCACAGGTTACAGGAGTTCCACAGGTTACAGGAGGTCCACAAGTTACAGGAGATCCACAGGTTACAGGAGGTCCACAAGTTACAGGAGATCCACAGGTTACAGGAGTTCCACAGGTTACAGGAGGGCCACAGGTTACAGGAGGTCCATGGGTTACAGGAGATCCATTGGTAACAGGAGATCCACGGGTTACAGGAGGTCCACAGGTTACCGGAGGTCCACAAGTTACAGGAGAACCACAGGTTACTGGAGATCCACAGGTTACAGTAGATCCACAAGTTACAGGAGTTCCACAAGTTACAGGTTGAAGGGGAGTTATTTGGTGTTTTTGGTTGGATGCCAATGCTGGACACCAGTCAGCATGCATTTCCTCTTCCTTGGTGGCCCTGATAGATCTCTAGCTGTCGTAGCGGAGGTGGTTGAGCATTTCAGCTGATTGTACCTGTGGTGGGCAACTGCTCACTGCGGTCAGGTTGTCTTCATTGGCAGAAGAGGGCTTCATCTTTTGTGGGTCAGCCGCTTGAGCTAGTCAGTGGCTGATGGAGCTGAAGACTGGGTGGGTTTGCATACACCTTCTTGCAGTCTCTAGTGTCGGCTGCTCATTTTCTCCTCCTGTGGAAACCACATGTATGGGCCGGTGAAGGAGTGCACATTGAGGTGCATCACGTGCCGGCACTAAAGGACACGTTGCTGTTTTGTCCCAGGTCAATTTTCACACAGTCATGTGGACCTCGCCCACCTGTATACTGACTGTCATTCCTGTAGTATCCAAGTGTTGTCAGGTCAGGAAATTTAGATATTAGTTGGTAAAAAGCCACTGATGAGCAGCAGCAGGTATTTGAACCTCTCCATCAGGATCCTCCAGAAGCTGCATTTGGGCCTCCTACAATGGTCACAGAGGGAAAGGGATGCAGCTGATTCATTTCAACCAGTTTTATTTATGAATGAAAACCAACATTTTCATTAATAATCTATTATTACTCAAAGGAATTAGTTTCATGCAGTTTTTAAATCCACTCTCATGTGTCTGTTTCTGCACTGCTGTTTCCTTACTACTGCCTCCACACAGGATCATTTCTGTTTTACTAAATAAATATGAGATGAAATTAGCCGTCTGGTCTGTCTCTGTAAAAAGAGGAGGAGGCGGCTTTGTATTTTCTGCTGCGTTACAGAGACAGACACACAGAGGAGAGATGTGATTTACTACAAGTGAAGCTGGAATGGTGATAAGAGGAGGAGGAGTAATGGTGGAGGAAATAGGGGGATGAGAAGAAAGAAAGAAAGAAAGAAAGAAAGAAAGAAAGAAAGAAAGATGGAAACAGGGGTGGGGAGTCTCTGCAAAGCAGATGGATGATTGCATTGGACAGTATTTCATGTCCAACTGTGTTGCTTGCCACTGGCTCGCAGCAGGAAGTGTGTGTGTGTGTGTGTGTGTGTGCGTGCGTGCTGTTTCAAGAGGAAAATGGTGCATGTGCAGAGAAGGCATGTATGTTATGCTTTGGTTGTAAAATCAGAGAGTGGCGTGTTTCCATCTCTGCGTGTATTATTCATGTGGTGGGAACATAAATCTAGTTTTGGTCACAGTTGGGAGCCTGGTAAAAAAAAAAAAAACAATAAGGAAAAAACATTTGAATTACAACAGGCCTTCGCACCGCCTTCGGTGCTCGGGCCTAAATACAAGTAGAACCAGAACCATGAATGAAATCCTCCTTCTGAACCTGAACCAGGAGGAAAACCATCAGACCTGATTTTGGACTTTTCATTGGAGGCAGCAGCGCGACCTGGAAGTTTTCTGCTCCATGAACACAGTGTTGTTATCTCCTATCTGCTGGCATGGCCAGAAGCGTGGATATCTGGGCCGACCATGTTAGACCGCGGTCTACAGGTTACTGATGACGATATCTTTTAGGGTTGTCACGATACTAAAGTTTCAAATTCGATACGATACTAAGGCTGGTGGGCTGGTGCACGAAACTCCATACTATGTTCGATGCTACAGAGGGGGAAATTTCTTTTTTTTTTTCTTTTTGGAAATCACACTCCAAACAATACAACAAAAATATATTAATAAATATAAGAAAAGACATTAACAGTGAAAAATAACTTCATTATCTTACAGCTCTTAGTTCGTGCAGACATTCTTCATACAATCTGAACAGTGTTCTCAGACTGTTTGTTCACTGTGGTGCAAAAAATACAAAATATAAAAAAACTTTAACCACTACTTTGTGTACTTGTTTACATTAGTGTCCTTTTCTGCACAATACTTGAGATGAGATCACGTAAATAATTAAACCAACAAACTAGTTAAGATTATCTACTTTTTAAATCTAACTTAATTAAACAATTTAAAAGATGAGTTTTTTAAATGTTTTTGTCTACAGTCTACATTAAAAAGCATTAATATGTGACTGGAAGTCAGAGCTTGATCGGCCAGGAGCAGCTTCAGGCTGGTTATGAAGCAAGAAAAACATCTCCTGCTCTTCATGCAGCTTGAGGACCAGCCTCTGTGAGGCTTCTGGACGGGGGAGGGGCCTCCGGTAGCATCCGCCACGTCCCCACCATCTTTATAGGCTGAACAAGTCCTGATGTATAAGATCATGTGTATGTTTTAATGTTCTAAACTAGACGTCAGAAACTCATGACCTTTCCTCCATGTGATGTGCAGAAAGAAGAACTTTGTTCCAATGAGAGAAATAATCAGATGAAGTGACATGCTAACATCTTCCTTCAGACCTCCCCCTGGAGCTGATTACAGCTTGTGTCTGAAGGAACCAGATCGGATCTGACTGAAGTCTCTTTCCACGATTGGGCGGCTAATCAGATTTAAACTGGCCTGTGATCTAGTCTGATCTTTCCTTTATATTGACTGCTGGCACTGAAACCGAATCAGAACCAGTTTTGAGAACCAAGTAAGAATCAGTTAAGATGCTCAAGTCTGGGAAAGGAAGCAGCTTTTGGTACATCTGGAGCTCTGCTTCATCTTTCAGCAGAAAACGAAAGTGGATTTTCCTTTACAAATGTTTGTATGCTTGGTTCAGGTCAAAGGGTCAGGCTGAAGGAAAGGGTCCTCCCTGAGGAAGAGGAGGAGGAAGGATCCCTGTGGAGGAGGACAGGATGGATGGATGGCTGGATCACACACCACAGAGGAAAGAGAAGAAAAATGGGAGGAGGGAACAGAGATGTAGACAGAAATAATATAAATCTGTGTGAGTCTAAGCTGCAAAATGCTTTATTTTTATGTCCTGGGAACCAGATCAGAACACAAACAAGAAGTCCTGTTGTGCTGTGCCACATTTCCACCACATTTAGGACAAAATTCACATATTTAGACAATGATTACCATAATTACACACACCTTTAATAATCTGCTGCCTGCTGTCCAGATGTTACAGTGTTAGAAGAAAAGAATCACCAAACAGGATGCTGTTTGCAGAGAAAGAAACTAAATTCTCCAGTAGCCTGGATTACTGTAATGGTCTTTAACAGGACTTCCCAGTAAGACCAGGAGAAACTCCTCCATGCATCAGTCTCCAGTAGACTGGATTACTGTAATGGTCTTTAACAGGACTTAATAAAAAGGGCATTAAACATCTGCAGCTCATCCAAATGCTGCTGCTGGGGATCTGAACACATCACACCAGTTTTAAAATATTTACACTGGTTTCCAGTTTATACTGGTTTCTAGTTTATACTGGTTTCCAGTTTATACTGGTTTCTAGTTTATACTGGTTTCCAGTTTATACTGGTTTCTAGTTTATACTGGTTTCCAGTCAGTCACAGAATAGATTTTAAACCCTTCTGATGGTTTACATCCCAGAATGGTTTAGGCCCAGCATCCATCTGTAATATGTTCAGAGAATATAAACCTAGCAGAGCTCTTAGATCCAAAGACTCTAGTCAACTAGTACAGACCAGAGTCCAGACCATAGTCCAGGCTAGAGTCCAGGCTAGAGTCCAGACCAGAGTCCAGGCTAGAGTCCAGACCAGAGTCCAGACCAGAGTCCAGGCCAGAGTCCAGGCTAGAGTCCAGACCAGAGTCCAGACCAGAGTCCGGACCAGAGTCCAGACCAGAGTCCAGACTAAACATGGAATTTGCGTAACATATGCTTTACTGTCTGATGCCATTTTTTGAGTGACCCCTGGCTTTATGGGTGATACGCTGTTGACGTGACATGCTGTATGTTTAATTCAGTAAGAAGCTGCTTAAACATTTTGGACATGAAGTTGCTTCCCTGATCTGTCTGAATTATGCATGGTAATCCGAAAGTGGAAAAGAACTCTGCATTCCAGTCAGCCTCAGGAATCACAACTGATTCAATTGTTCAACTCCGTTGATCAGCACTTACCACCACCTTAAAGCACCTGTGTAGCGCACAGTTGCTCATGGGTAACTGACAGTAAGGAATCAGCAGGTGGTAGCAGAATCTCCTGAGGTTTTACATCAGCAGCCTCCCAGACAGTCTGCATTGTATGAGGAGGGACCAACAACCCCAAGGCCATAGCAGCACTAAAGCGATGCACTCAAAGGCTGGAAAATAACAGTCCACATCTGACTCTCTGAATACCGGTACAAAAGGAATAGATTTCGATATGTCAAACCGGCGGGAGGGAGAAGCAGTAACCTGGGACCCAGCTGGGTTACCAGTGTTCTGCGTGTTGGTAGAGGGGGCTTGAGCTTCCAGCTCCAAACGGCGCAGACGCACTGCCTTATCAGCTTCGATGTCCATCCTCCTGATGTCAAGCTGCATTTGCCGTTGTTGAGCTTTCTCCTGGGCTTCCAGTTGTAGCCGTGCCAACCTTACCCTCAATCGAATGTCAGCTCGAGAGGCACTTCCGGAGAGGAGCGGATCAAACCGGGGAAGAGTGACAGGAGTTGCTGGCCTATCGCCTCCCTCAGAGTCCTCCTCAAGACTCTCTGAGCCACGTAGATCCCTGCTAGGTCCCGCCTCTCCAGACGGACCTGCCACCACAGGCAACACAACCCAACCACCCATAGCTCCAACATCAGCCACTTTCACCACATGTCTGTCACACACATGTCAGCAGACCAGCCACCACCAACGCCCTCATTTCCTTCTTAATCACCTGTTTTGGCATCGGAATCTCATAGTGGTCTGCAATCACAGCCAAGTCGTCCTTGCGACTTACATCTATTTGATCCAGTGACGGATTCTAAACAGAACCACACAAGATCAAATTTAGCCATTATCACAACTTACCACTTCCCCACACAATGCAGAAAATGGTGAACAGAAATGATTCTCTTGATCAGTAAACATGAATAGAAACAAATATCCACCCTTAATTAGACCCAGTTAAACCAATTAACTCCCGGACGAGCCCCCATTATTTTATGAACCCTCACTTCTGGCTCAAATCTAAGGCAAAAGGGTTAGTAACAAATCAGGCTGGGTCAAAACTAAATGGTATAAATAAAAAAAAAAATATTTAACAATAAACAAGCTTAAACACAAAAAGGGCTACATTACCACTTAATCATTACACAAAAGATCCTATAAACAAAATTATACCATTACCAGCAAATAATAATAATAATAATAATAATAAAAAGTTAACAAAGGTGTCCAATTACGGCAAACTCTCAAAACACAAGACAGAACAAAAGGTCAACCAGACTAACTCTGGGACTTCACACTAATAAGCAAACAAAACAACTCAACACAGCTTCTCAAAAGGAGAGCGTTATTTATCAACAAATGCTTCTCCAAATTAAACGAGAGCGTCTTTTATCTAAAGCCAAAAACAATGCACAGAAAGCTCTTACAAGATACACAGCCAACAACTAACACTCAAGAGTAATCCCAAACTGGCAAGCTGTGTGCCCAAGGTACACAGCTGCCATGAATGATGGTGATGCAGGGCTTTTATGGGCGAGGAGTCCTTGTACAGGCCACTCGAAGGATCACGGACATCAGGCGACCAATCCGAATGGAGGAAGGCGGAGTCGATGCATAAATCCCACAGCCAGTCTTCCCCCCAATCCCAAACCGAAAACTTGAGCACTCGCCCTGAGCCCCTGATGACTAAATGACATCACCTGCGTGAGGAGTCGAGGGTGACAGGCCACAAGGGCTCGAAATGCTTTAAATAGGATTGGGACAGCACTTTGAGACCTGCACTGCAAGGAGAGAGACGCCAAAACGAGAGGATTACAATTCTTTAAAAAAAAAAAAAAAAAATGACAGAAGAGAAGTTGCTGCAGCGACGATTTGTCTGTAAGTATAAAACACTGCAGCCATGATTTATTGTCATGAATGTCTGAAAGAATGTGGCTAATAACAACGTAATATCTCCATCAACAGGGTCTGAAGACCAAACCAAAAAATTAATTTGTCTCAGGATAAAACATGAAGCGCTATTTACGGGCTTCCGCAACGCGTCCTTACAAGGATTTGAGTAAGTGTTGAGTTCTTGTAATCCATATAAAAGTAAATGGGCTGAAAACAAAAGAAAACCAGTGTTGATGAGCAGCATTTGTGTCTGTGTGCGTATGTGTATAGTGTTATCATTGCAGAAATGGGTCTGCAGAAGGTTGTGACCCCCAGCCAGGCTGCAAAGAAATGGGAAAACTTAAAGAAGAAATATAGGGTTAACCTGTTTAATGTTTATGCACATGGGTTGCTGGGTGACATGTTGGATGTTGTTCTGTGGGTTCAATTGACACCAATGGTGACTCTTCCTGAGCTTTCTCCAGTCTTATTAGATATCAGCAATTATGTATCACTACATTGAATGTGTGAATCTGATGTCATGTGCTCTTCTTGTAGGATCTCATCTTGCCACGAACTGGTGCAGGCACAGAGGGTGGGCAGGTCACTGCTGCAACATGGCCCTTTTTTGAGGCCATGCATGATGCCATGGGGGCGAGGGACTCCATCAGGCCCCTCAGCCTCATAGCCACTGCAGTGGATACAGAGGCTGAGGAGGATACTGATGAGAGTCCCAGACACCCCAACAATGGCGCGTCCACCAGCGCAATGCCGTCCACCAGCACTGCCTGGGGGTCCAGTGGAGAGCCACCAGAACCCTCTACCCACTCTCCACTCTCCAACAATCCAGAGGGTGGAGGGAAAGGGAGGAAGAGGAGGAGGAAGAGCAGCAGCAGCGACATCCTGGAGTTCCTCAAAGAAGATGCTGCCAAACGAGAGGCCAGGAACCTCCAAATGGATGCCCGGGAGGAGGCCAGGGAGGCCAGAAACCAGGCCCAAATGGACCGGCTCTTGGGAGTATTTGAGAAACTTGTCGACAGTCAGACGGCCAAAAAATAGACCGCCTATTTGTTTTTTCTGAGGTCTTTATTTTATACACTTTTTTTTTTAACTTTATTTTATTTTTATTCAGTCATTACAGTGCAGGTTTAAGCACTACCCCCTGGGTCTCTGATATTAAAACATTTTGAATTTCAACTTATGCATTGCCATATTCATTAAGGTAAACAGTCCACTTACTAGCAAGTTGGTGTTTGTGCTGCACATATGCATGTTGACAAATTGCACTCTATTGTCTTACACAAGTTACTGGCAGTGTTTTCATTTAATCAGCAGACCAATGTGTGGTAACACAAATGCATGCAAACAGGTCACAGGCAGTACATGTAGTATTTTTATTACCACAGAATGAATTGTCAACCAGCTGAGAAAATCTTCCAAGGATGATTGTGATGGGATCACTCTTCGTCTGGTCTCTACCCTTCAACCAATACGGCATGGGTGTCCCTACCAGGAGTATAAACTCCAGCCGACATAGCTCTCAAGGTCATGGAGACACACAAACTGCCCCACCACGATGAGGTGGTGATCCATTAGGGGCAGAGAAAGTAGTATGCCTGTAAAAACAAAAAGAATGTAAACTGAAATGAGCCATCCTGGCAACCATCAATGTGTCAGTCAAAACTAAAAAGGCACTCATGCATTCTTAAAAACTACAAAATAGGATGCAAAAATGAAACATTCTTGTGCCTTCCTCAGGCATTGATGCAAATGAACAGGCCCAAAAAAATATCATAAAGATGAATAATTATGGTCCTGTAATGGTGCCTCAAGATGTGAGGGTGCTGAGAGACAGGCGGAGATCCTATCCCTGATGTGGGACCCACTGCTCCCCTGGAGGTCTTCGGGAGGGGGTGGTGGGGGTGGGAGGTCAGGGCCATGTGGCTGCTGCTCTGGCTCTTCGACAACATCACCTTGGGCCAGACACAAATTGTGCAGGACTGCACATGCCAGGGCAACTTCAGAGCAGAAGCGGGGCCTCACCTCCAGGGCCTTGAAGAGGGTGGCCCGCCACCGTGCCTTCATCATGCCAAAGGCCCGCTCAATAATGGAGCGGGCCCGGCTGTGCGCCTGGTTGAAGCGCTCCTGCATCCTTCCATGCAAGGGGTGTCGGTAGGGGGTAATAATAGCAATGGGCCCCTCAAGGCAGGGGTAACCTCCGTCTCCCAAAAGAAAATAACCAGGTGGGGGGTACAAGGCCTGAACATAAATGGGGCTGTTTCTGAGAATGCGGGTGTTGTGCACAGAGCC
Source organism: Melanotaenia boesemani (assembly GCF_017639745.1). Taxonomy (NCBI): domain Eukaryota; kingdom Metazoa; phylum Chordata; class Actinopteri; order Atheriniformes; family Melanotaeniidae; genus Melanotaenia; species Melanotaenia boesemani. The sequence goes on along the minus strand of NC_055683.1, from coordinate 3,555,082 downwards.
GCCGTAGCCAACAAAAATGTCCAGAAATCGTCCGGCTGAATCACAGACAGCTTGGAGTTGAATGGAATAAAACTGCTTGTAATTAAAGTAATCCGGTTTATTGTGTTTGGGTGGTTTGATCCTGATGTGGCAGCCATCTATGGCCCCCACTGCTTTATTGAAAGCACAATGCTGAGCCAGCACACCAAACCCATGGCCAACCTCATCCAAGGTGTCATGGCTGGGAAAGAAAATGACCTTGGATCTGGCCTTTCTGATCTCCCTTCCAATGCGGTGAACAACCCTGTGGATGGTGGATTTTGGGATGTCAAATGCCTCAGCTGTCACCCGATAAGAGGTACCATGGGCCAGCCAGTAGATAAAAATGAGGACCTCCAGCCTATGGCCCCAACCATGGTCCCTCTCCTGATTAAGGATGGCCAGCAGGGCATTAAACGACCGCCTGGTCAGCCTGAAGCTTGGCCTCATGTCCTGCTCCGGATCCATGTAGACCCGGAGGACAGGCACCCTGACATTAAGCCGAGCGTAGCGGATGACCTGGAACAAAAAAGCAACAAAGTAATTGCAATGGACAAAGGAGGATTTTACAGGATATTTATTGTACCAATTCTAACAAACACTCAACCTGAAAATGTAAATGTGCCAAATAATTCTCATAACATCATAATAATGATAAAGGTTGAGATGGACACATTTGCAGTGTATAGGTGGCAGAAACCGGTTGTCTGGTGTGGGGAAGCTGTGCTCCAAGATCATTGGCCTTCCTCTGACATCCCTCTCCACCATCTCTGACTAATTTGAGGCTTGAGAAAGGCCACCAGGATTCTCCTCATTTGAGCAGCTTCCCCCAGGGGGTTGGTTGTTGTATATATATAAATATTTACACACATATATATATATATATATATATATATATATATATATATATATATATACACACACACATATATATATATATATATATTGTTTGTGTGTGCCTGTGAACAACTTAGTTCGCCTTTCTGTTGTGTCTTTGAGGATAAATGACGTTCTTCTGAATTATATTAAATTTGTGTGTATGACCATTGCATCTCTTCCCTCCACCTAAATGTCTGTGCACATGACTGTTTAGATGGGCCTGAGCATTATTTAAGCACCTTTCATGAACAGCACACATGGTAATCATGAGGGCAATATTATCTTAAATGTTGGATCTTGATAAATATCTTTGTGTAGCAGCTTTATTCACCTCAAGTCACATTTCTGAAATTTCAAGGTGATATGACCAATGAGTTAATCAGCAGCACATAAACAGGATAAAAGAAATACACAATCTGACAGTAATTACCTGTCGTCCACCCCATTCCGCTAGGATGTTGAGGTCAGGAAGCTCCTGTAAACGCCGCCGTGGGGAAATTAAATGGCGAAAAATATAACGACCCAGCGCCACAATACTGAAGAACATGTTTCACACGTCGGCTTCTCTCGGTAAACTCCGTGTTTCACGTGACATCGCAGTGATTTATGGGTAATTCCTTAACGAAAGTTGGCATCGATGCTGACTTATGGAAAGGGGGCAGAAAGGGCTCAAAAATGTCCGTCATCATCCCTTGATCACTCACACAATTCCAATTGGAATACCACTGAACCCTCGAGCCCCTCGCGGGAGCGCGCCCGTGAGTGCAGGAGTGCTCAAGTGTTCCATTTGGGATTCGACCTCCATGTTGCTCCAGCCCAGCGACAGTTGCAGATATTGCTGCAGGCTGATAAGCCCGAGGCCATAACAGAGGAATAAATTAGCGTTAGCTGCCAATACCTAATCAGACTACTATACATTTTCAGTGGAGGAATAAATTAGCATTAGCTACCATAAGCTAATCACACCACTACATATTTTCTACTGAAAAATAAATTAGCATTAGCTACCATAAGCTAATCAGACCAGTGTACATTTTCAATAGAGAAATAAATCAGCATTAGCTATCATAAGCTAATCACACCACTTCACATTTTCTACTGAGAAATAAATTAGCATTAGCTACCATAAACTAATCACACCACTATACATTTTCTACACATTAGTGTTAGCTAACTATCACAGATTATGAATGACCAAGATGGTTTTGGTAACTTGTCTCCCTTTTTACTTAATTTCTAAAACATAAATCAGATATTACTATCAGTTATATAATCAATACTTCAGTAGTCTGTTTACATACTTTTTTACTATTACTTGAGTAATTTTTATTTCTACTGGAGTAATGCTATTCTGACCTAAGGTTATTTTTACTCAAGTATAATATGTGGCCCTCCTACCTACCTACCTACAAGTGTTCAGCAAGTCAAAACAGAAAACAGATCCATCTCTTACAGTTTTTCCTGCTCCTCACTGAGGCTATAGGACTACAGGTACTCAGGTAATCCCAACATTGGTCAATGAGATGGTTGTTCAACAGATCTATAAACCAACAGGAACTGTTTGTAGTTTGAGAGCTTTGTTTTGTTGGTGACATTTCAGGCCCCTAGCTGAACTCACAGCATCATGTGCAATAAAGAAGAAAACCAGCTGTCCTTTCATGTTGATGTGATTTCAGAAACCAAAACCTCTCCTCGATCGGCAGATTGGTTGCAGAACGCCTTTGTCTTTGCTGGATCTGCTTTCAAACCTGTGGTTGTGTGTTGAACTCACCTTCTCAAGCCTGAACTTGAACATAATAGAAATTTCTCAGCAATTTTTTGAAAATTCTCAAGGTTTTCCAGAATCTTTTCAAATAAGCTGTTTTTTCTTTCTTCACTAATTTAGGTTTTGGAATAAATTCTTTAAAATCCTCCCTGAAAATCTGTTTAAATAACATGTAAGCAAAAACAAAGAAAAAAGGCAGCGAGGTCGGATATTTTGTTTGTTTTCTCTGTTGTACGATCTTGGTTCTGGTTCTAGTTCTGGATCCAGTGGTGTTGAGTGAAACTGGTTTTTCTGGGCCTCCTGAGTCCATGTGGATGTATTGATCATGGGATCATGACGCTTCTGCTGCAGAGCTCCAACATCCAATGGTGGTTTGAACATTTCTCCACTGAGATTTTCCCAGATTCTCTGAATCATTTCCATGTATCCAGCTGTTTGGAGGTTGTTGGCCGAAGTTCTTTACAGTTTCACACTGACCGACATTTTTTTAGATGATCAATGATTCTCTGATGGATGTCTTTGCTATCAAAAAAACAGTTGGCTCAGAAATAAAGAAACTAGAGTGAACATTTCTTTAACAGATTTTTTGTTTTCTCTTCAAGAAAACCATGCTCTGACACACATTTGCTAAACTTATCTTTCTCCAGCACATCTCAAGCAAACCAGCATACTGTATTCAACTCTTATTCCAGGCTTATTCCAGTTACGCAGCAACAGAACAGAGACATACCTGTGGTGCAGGTGTTCCACCTGATCTGGTAGCCACCATAGTGTTGGTGGATGGAGTGAATGCCAGACCGGGAGAAGAGACAAGCTCATGCAAATTATGTGCAGATTATTCCAGATCAGCCCCTCAAACCTCCCCCTTCCACCCCAGAACTGTGACAGAGTTTACACTGAAAATCACACCTTTGATAGAAATCTGTCAGCATATAAAAACTTAATTTATTTTTAAATCTGTATTTGAGGTTTCAACCTTTTTCAGGATCAATAAAGTTTTTCAGCCTCCTGATGTGTGCATTGCACTCCTGGTTCCACAGATCCACCAAGTGGATTTTGGTCCAAGTCCTAATAACAGACTGTGGACACAGTTTTATGGGGGCAAAATCCAAATAATTGTCTTTGTTTTCTTGGTGTGTTTAGTTGCTGTTTTATTTAGTTTTATTTTTGGATTTCCTCTCAGACATCTATCTGATCTTTAAAAATGTAATCTGATCTATTCAGTTTAAAAATGTCCCAGCTGACAGATCAAGAAAACAAAAGGAACAGCAGTAAGAATGAAAAATCGGAGAAAAGAACGGAAGAATGATGATAAGAGTGAAGAATTCCCAGCCTGGGAATTCTTTCAGTGGACGGGTTAGAAGGTTGAAGGGAGTTAAAAGAGCTCAAACATGAAACAGGTTTTATGGTCACTTGAATTTAGTGATTAAAATAAGATGAATATTTCAGATTTGCAGGAAAAATATAATAATAATGCATTGAAAAAACAAAATCATGAGATTATAAGTGGAGAGGGAGGTGGAAGTTCATTATGTGGATGGAAACAACCTTCTGATTACAGAAGCATCCACATGATGAACTTCCACCTCCCTCTCTATTTATCTTTTCCACATCCCGCCTCCATTTACCAGATAAATGTATGAGTCTTTAGCTCCTTGTATCATCATTTCCTCCTCTTTCCCACCTCCTTCACTGACCTCTAAAACCCCATTTCCACCAGAAGTGTTCCAGGTCCAGGTCTGGTCCTAGAGTTAGTTCTAAGTTGGTTCAGCTAAAAACTGGTTTTGTTTTCTACATCCAGAAAACTGCTACAGATGTATGAACCTCCCTTTAGCACATTCCACAGAGCAGAGATGGTTTGTCTCCACAGAAACAACAACAGAGTTAGTTAGTTAGAGTTAGACTCATTTTACAGTATATCAATGTCTCATTTTCACCAGTCGTGTTTTTAAACACTTGATGCTTGTGAACACTTTCTGTAAAGCTGATCAATGCTTCTAATGATCACCAAACATCAAGATCAGGATCTATAAATACCAACTGACTTCATGTAAACACCCAAATCGAAGCTGCAAACACAGTTTAGAAGCTCCGATGCGGACGGTGACCATGAACGCAGCTCTTTCACTAGACAGCGTTCACTGATAGAAAACATTAACCAGCAGGAAAATGAAGGAACTCTGAGCTCTTCTTCTTCTGCTTCTGCTTCTTCACATCCACGTTCTAGCTCAGATCTGGGTTTTCAATCCCAATGTTTAGCTGGTCTGGTGGTCTCCATAAGCCCGCCTCCAACCTGGTTAATGATAAACACAGAGCAGATGAGTCCTGGTAAACCAGGATAGATGACTTCTGTTCTTCTCTGGTTTTATTTAGTTCCACCAGCAGGTAAAAGAAGGGCTGGAAGAACCCTGTAAAGGTGGACCTGGTGAATTATAATGACAGGTATTAGTTGTAGTGGCATTAGTTCTGTGAAGTGATGGTCAACTGAAGAGTGTTCGTGAAATCAGGGATCACATCACATCGTCTTTCTGATGAAGACAAGACTGGACTGTCCAGATGTCAGGAACTGGTCCAGAAGCTTATCTGAAGCGGCGGATGGTTCCAGATGTCAGGAACTGGTCCAGAAGCTTATCTGACGCGGCGGATGGTTCCAGATGTCAGGAACCGGTCCAGAAGCTTATCTGAAGCGGCGGATGGTTCCAGATGTCAGGAACTGGTCCAGAAGCTTATCTGACGCAGCGGATGGTTCCAGATGTCAGGAACCGGTCCAGAAGCTTATCTGAAGCGGCGGATGGTTCCAGATGTCAGGAACCGGTCCAGAAGCTTATCTGAAGCGGTGGATGGTTCCAGATGTCAGGAACCGGTCCAGAAGCTTATCTGAAGCGGTGGATGGTTCCAGATGTCAGGAACCGGTCCAGAAGCTTATCTGAAGCGAATGATTCCATATGTCAGCTGCTAAACTTGTGGCTATTTCTCCGATTCAGAGATGAAATCTTTCCTGGATAACGTAGAAGGATCTATCAGATCAGGTCGACTTCAACAGGAATCTAGAACCAAAGTTACATGTAAACTGTGGAAATAATCAGACGTCTCACATCTTCCTGGACAGCATCACTTTGTTTACAGGAAACTTGTAAATCTGTAAAAGTCACAACTAAATACCAGAACTTTAATTTTAGTCTTTCTGGCTGCCCTCAGTCTGAAGCCAGTCAAAGGAAGGAAGGAAGGAAGGAGGAAAGAAAGGAAGAAAGAAAGAAAGAAAGAAAGAAAGAAAGAAAGAAAGAAAGAAAGAAAGAAAGAAAGAAAGAAAGAAAAAGGAAGGAAGGGAATCTGGGTATGATGGAGTGGGGAGGAGGATGGGAAGGAACAAGGGGAGGAGGAGAACAGACTGAGGAGAGAAGAACAGACTGTTTGAAAGAAACAATTTCATTCAATTTTCCAGTCAATAAAATCCAAGCATCAGCTCTGCATACGCTCTCTCTCACACACACACTCTTTCTCACACACACTCACACACACACACCCCCAGTGTGTGTCTCTGGAGTGGTCTTTTAATTGAAGCAGGTTACGGGAGCGTCTCAATGAAATTGGAAAACTTAATCAGCTGGAAAACGGTGTGTTTTCTTCCCCCTGGCCTTACAACAATCACTCTCTCTACTCCTTCCCCCCCATCAGGCTGATATGAGACGGCTAGCATACTAATTTGTGGGAGCCAACTTTGTGTGTGTAATGTTTGTTTGGTGTGTATGTGTTTAGGGTGTGTCTTAGTGTATGTGTCAGGAATTGTCCATGCTCATGCACACACACACGTTACACCACAGTCTGGTTTTTCTGCAGTTATTACAGTAATGATGGCTCATTAATTATCTTCTTAGTGGTACCCCCCCCCCCCAAAAAAAAACAAAAAACAAAAAACAAAAAACAAAAAAACATGATCATTTAATCATTACTGAGATTTTAGAAATGCTAAGTTCACAAGGCCATCCTGCCTCTTTGGTTGTGGATTTATATGTTTTAGCAATTCATCTGAATTCAGATTAAAAATAAACTTGTCCACTTTATCAGCTTCACCTCTTCATCTGCAAATGCCTAACTATCCAATCACATGGCAGAAGACCACGCACAGAAAGAACAGGAAACACAGGCAACAATTCACAGAGACGATTCATAAAGGTAGGACCCCCCAACAGCTAGTGTCCCCCCATGTCTGAAATAACTTCAACAATCCTCCTGTCTCCAGCTTCCGTCTCTGACATCAGTCTGAGGAAAGTTGGACCTTAGCTTTCAGATGTTTTAGGGTCATGTTCAGCCTCTTTCAGCATCTCTGAACTTTGACTCCAGGACATTCCAGGACTCTCCATGTGTCAGTTTCCAGCCAGTCCTCGATGGATTTCTTTGTCTGTTTTGGTTCACGTTGCTGCTTCACCCTCTGATAGATTGTAGGATTAACGGTGGATTCTCTGATAGGGTGCTGGCCAGGTCCTCCTGCGGCAGAGCATCTCAAACCATGACATTTCCACCTCCATGCTTCCCAGTTGGCGTGAGCTTCTGATCCCGGAATGCTGGATCTGGTTTACTCCAAACATGTCCTCTGCTCTGATGTCCAAATAATTTAGTTTTAGACTCATCTCAACAGGTCAACCCATCTACATTTTACAGCACTGATGAGTTGGTACTCTGGTAATCTTTCACAGTTATAAATTAATACTTTTTATAGAACCTCATACAACTTATCTCACACCTACATCCCACCAGCCTTTACACACATTTCCAGATTTTCCACATTTCTTTTCCTGCATGTATCCTCCTTATCTTGAAATAGACTCAAATATTTTTTTATTTTGATTAGTCGACTCACATTTCTCTACAACAGCAAAGAGAAACAAGTTTTTGGTTATATATATATATATCTGTGTGTGACATGACCTTGAGAGTTACACACAGGCCGGCAGGAGATGTCGATGGGCGGGTGGGCCGACCGACCGACCGACCAACAGGGTGCACTATAATTTAGCTTCATTCAGAGTGAGGGAGGAGACAGTCCATCACCCTCGGGCCTGGAAGTCGATGAGTGATCGTCCAATCACTGGAAATATTGCTGTCTACGCAACATTACTTCAGCCAATTGAGCGTCACTTTACATGAATATGGTCATCAGTCTGCCTGGTTACAAATAACCAAGATGAACAACAACAGGGGGAGAAAATCTGGTCCAACTCTGACAAGGTAAGTGGTCCAAAATAATGTAGGTAATCATGGTGAATGCACATTTAACTAATTAGTCGAAGTTCAAGGTCTTATTACATCTGACTTTTAGGCCGGGACAGATGCACCTGTAATGTGAAAGAAATGGTGCAGTCATCATCATCACCATTCTATGATCACTTCACAAAACCAGTATACATGTGTGACCACCATGAAACACATACCGAAGTATTAACCAGGAACACAGTAAATGTACTCCACACTTCACCCACTCAGGAAAAGAAGTTCTCTCTTGATCATAACTGGTCAGGAGGAAACATCAGGTGGACAGAAATTCCCTGTCAGATATGGTTCCTCTGTGTTTACAAGGAATGTTCTTAGAGGAGGAACGGATCTGGATGGGGAAACTGGCTCGTCACAGCGAGTGTGGGACTTTTAGTCCCAGTAAAACCAGCTCATAAAGCCTTCCCGCCAGCTTTTAGTCCCAGTAAAACCAGCTTATAAAACCTTCCTACTGCTTTTAGTCCCAGTAAAACCAGCTTATAAAGCCTTCCTACTGCTTTTAGTCCCAGTAAAACCAGCTTATAAAACCTTCCTACTGCTTTTAGTCCCAGTAAAACCAGCTTATAAATCCTTCCCGTCGGCTTTTAGTACCAGTAAAACCAGCTTATAAAGCCTTCCTGTCGGCTTTTAGTACCAGTAAAACCAGCTTATAAAGCCTTCCTGTCGGCTTTTAGTCCCAGTAAAACCAGCTTATAAAGCCTTCCCGTCGGCTTTTAGTACCAGTAAAACCAGCTTATAAAGCCTTCCTGTCGGCTTTTAGTACCAGTAAAACCAGCTTATAAAGCCTTCCTGTCGGCTTTTAGTCCCAGTAAAACCAGCTTATAAAGCCTTCCCGTCGGCTTTTAGTACCAGTAAAACCAGCTTATAAAGCCTTCCTGTCTGCTTTTAGTCCGGCTTTACTGCGACTGAAAGCCGGTGTTTACCGTGACTATGAAAGCGACTGAAACCACGTGAACATAAACTTCTGTACCAACTAGGCTGGGGTATTTAAGCAGAAACTACCGTTATGCTGCCCATGATAACCATGGTAACAAGCAACACTGTCTAACAAAACCAAATTAAACAATTTAGCTGTAGGCTAATTTTGGCAGCACCGTTGACTTAGGAGAAAGCAGCAACTTTAGCATCCCTTTTAAAATCTTTCTCCTTCTTGAGCTCCTTCTACCTGGAGAATGTTAGACCAGTGGTTGTCTTGTATGGTCTGGACACGCTGCCTTTAAGTACCTTTTTTTTCGCCTTCTTGCTGATGGTGAAACGGCTCCTGTGCTGCTGCTGCATATGCATTGGCCTACATTTTAGTGAATAATTATTTAACAGATTTTCCAACCTGCCGGGGTAGTTAGCCTCTCGTTTATCTCCTCCTCCTTCGTCTCAATCTCTGCTTGCTGGCTTGCAGGGAAAAGGTGTAGTAGGTCCTACTTGTCCCTTGCTGGTGGCTGTAGTTACAACATGGCAGACCGTCACGGTGCTGCCCTACTGAATTACCCGTCATATGTATAAACAAATCTAAAATTCTTGGCTGAGGAGAATGTGTCAGATCATTAGCGGAGGTCATTATACACCAATAATAACACAGATAAACATGCAGACATGGATTTTGGCTGGTAAACAGCAGAAAATGTTACACACTGTCCCTTTAAAGAAAATATGACCAATAACAGAATTACAGAGTGACAAACATTGCCATAAAGAACATTTCCATCCTTACAGATGTAATAATTTTGAAAATTAAAATGCATGTGATCACTTTGACTCATTGCAGTTGCAAAGAATGTGTGATATTAGAGGAAATGTTCTATTTTACATCATTATTATTATTCTTATTACAACCTAAAAACGTTTTATTATAATGGTCCATTGTTTTTTCAGGGATTTTATACAAAAACAAAATGTGTATTTTTTGGCCTGTTCAATATTAAGTGATGATCAGTTTCAGTATGACATGTTATTTTTAACCTATATAATTTAATTATGTTTACCAAGTCACATCTCTGAGAACTAAAACTCACCTTCCTCTCCACCTTCCTCATCATCTCCTCCTCTCTCTGAACTGCAGCTCTGATTCTGTCACATGACAAAATAACACATTCATCCATGATGAGGAAACAAGTTGTTTACACAGTAACTCTTATTATCAACATCATTAATGACTAAATAACAGTTGGGAAATAATTTTTTGTGACTTTAGCATTTATGTTGATTCACTCTAACAAGACATAACCAGTGTTAGCGCCGCTCTCTGACTGGTGCTAGCTAGCCAATGGCGAGTGACAGCAAGGACAGCCAATCAGAGCAGAGCCACTCAGAGCAGTTGAAAGGGGTTATAAGGTGGGACTGATAGCGGCAATGTGTTGATAGAGAGTTGATTCTTTTTGATGGAAGACGTTTGGGACAACTTAGGAGTTGCTGGATAGTGGTAGGGACGTGTCCCCATTGTCCCCTCTACCCCCATGAACCAGAATCACCAAATTCAGCACTCTAACAAAGAAAGCTGTGGTCTCTGCAGATTCTGGGATGCAGACACACTGATGGAGCACTGAGCTGCTTCTTTTGTATGAATTACTGAAGGTAGACAACGGCAGGTTAACATGGACATGTTTTTGCTGGTGATACAACACAGCTAGCATGTGAAAACGGCTGAAGTCAAGCTGCAAGCCATCGTGTGTGTGCTAGCCCGGCGTTACTCATTTGCATTGGTGTTGTAGGGGAAGGAGAAAAATGCAGTGTGACATTAGTACATTAACTGAAAGCCCATAAAGGAAAGGTGCAAACACACACACAAGACTCAGTTTGCTAATAACTAAGTGACAGAGGTGTACCTCAGGGCAGTGACAGTTTTATCACTCTGATGAACATTCACACACACACACAGTCATTGTATATTAGTCGCTGTGTGTGTACATGCATATTCATTGGACTATTGCACAAACTTAGCAAATTCATGATGTCCAAACACACACAGCAGACTAATGATGCAAACACACACACAAGCAAGGCTTAAACACACATACCGGGTTCAGTGACGAGGATCCAAGTTTAAACCTCATTAACTAACAGAAACCCCAGAATGGAAGAAAAAAGCCTGAGGGGCAGATATGGAGTGAGATAAAGGAAGGTGAACGCTGAGCAAAGAAAGGGCAGAATGAAAAGAAGCCAGACTGAAGCAGAATAATCTTTAAATATACACACGTACGTACATGCTCAAATCCGATTTTTTAAAATGAAATCTGATTCTTTTTACGTGGTTGTTTGCACATTTCAAGCGACCTTCATTACACTTAAGTGTGAATGGTACGTGGCTGTGAAGTGGCACGCATGAGCAGAGGAAAGTAAATATGGAGGTTTCATGGGTTGGTGTATTAAACTGGAAGTACTTGCACAGTTGGAAACAACAAAATTATGCTGATTTGATGAATGAAAGAAGCTGCATCAACATTATCTGCCATGGTTAGGTACCGCTGCATTCCTCGTCCACCAGTGCAGAAATGTGACGTTCACACTGAGGTCGCGTCCACATAGATCGAATGTGTATCCGATCTAGGTCCACATATAAAAGTGACTTGGGCCAGATTTGAAAAAAATGGATTTGGTCTTTCAGACTAAAAATGCAGAAGTGAGTCACATATGGGCAAAAAATGGGAATTTAGCTGCAATGTGAACAGAGTTATAAAACTAGGATTGTATCTGAGGATGGGAGGAGGAAGAAAGGAGATGAGGAAGTGAAGAGGAAGATGAAAACACATTTCTCTACCTGAGAGCTACATGTCAGCTATATTTCTATCAACACACTGACTGTCTGGAGTTGTTGTTCTTTAATCCAAACAAACAATGAAGTGTAGGAGCGTTAACGGAGGAATGGCCTCTGATGTGAAAGCAGCTTGGCGGTGGGGAGGAAATGGAGGAGACACTTTCAGATGCCTCATTGTCTTCGCTGACAGAGTTTTCTTCTTATCTTTGCTCTTTTTATCACTGTCCTGTTCAGTTTTCCTCCCACTGACAGACTGATGCAACCTACAGGAGGCGAGGAAGATGTTAGCAAACCAAGAGAGACAAACACAGTTCAGGATCAGTTTCAGCTGGTGTCTGAAAATGCCCCAACATGTAGAAATGACTTGTAGTTAGAGATGAACAGGCAGTATGATGAGGTCAGGTTTACAGTTTGGGTTACTCAGTGCTGAATGCAACCCCATACATTCTCTGATGATTTCTCAGATCTCAGGTCATATTTTTCCAGTAGAAGATAAAAAACACATAAGATGATGAAACTTAGACATTTCACCATGTGATGAAAATATGAGCTGATAGTGAATCTGATGCAGCTACACATCTGGAAGAAGTTGGAACAGGAGCAACAAAAGGCTGGAAAAGTAACTGGTACAAACCAGAAACACCTGGAGGAGCATTGGACGACTTATCAGGTTAACTGGCAGCAGGTCAGTAACTGGGTATAAAAGGAGCATTTGACAACTAACTTTAATTTTTAATTACTTTTTTAACCAATATTCTCACGCTGTGAAAAACAGCTGCATGTGTTGATGGAGCAGAACAAGAAGTAAAGACATAAAGACAGGACAAAACAGAATAGGACGAGATAGCACAGGACAGGATGGGACAGGATGGGACAACTCAAGAAAGGGCAGAATAGGACGGAACAGGACGGGATGGGACAGGACAGGACAAGACGGGAAAGGATGGGACAGGACAGGCAGGCTGTAATAGGATGAGACCGGACAGGGCGGAACAAGACAGGATAGGACAGGACGGGACAGGATGAGATGGGGCAAGACAGGATAGAATAGAATAGGCTAGGATGGGACAGGACAGGCAGGCTGTATTAGGATGAGATGGGACAGGACAGGATAGGACAGGACTGGACGGAACGGGACAAGACAGGATAGGACCACCCCTGGGGGATCAGGGACCACAAATAAGTAACGACTGTACTAGGCCACCACTCCTTAAACCTCCCAATTCAATTCAATTCAATTCAATTCAATTCAATTCTAGTTTAAAACAAATCCATCATATGGTCCACATTAGTCCAGTTTATAACTGTTTTCATATAAATCAATTTATAAAATCAGGGGGTTTTGCAGCCATGATTGGAGCCTCACATTTTTTTATGGTGAGAAGGTTCACCTAGATTTTTTTTTTTCCTTTTATAAACTTTTGGGCAAACGTTGCTTCAGTCACCTCTGAAGCGACACTCCCCCTCCCTCTCCTGTCGCTCCTTGAATCATGACCAAGCTGCAACCTCTGACAGTAAAATGTGAAGCCTATGCTTAAGCGCAAAAAATTGCAATTCGCCCCTCATCCGCTATGGGCTGGCTCCAAAACAGAGTCAATCCCCATAGACTCCCATGTTAAAAAGGCCAACTTCACAGCAGAAGTAAACATGGCACTGAAATATTAAACATGTTCAATGTTCCCTATTGTCGGCTACGACCTGTCGGAGCGGATTATTGGGACAAATCGCCTCGTAACACACCACAGACCAAATGATGATTGGACAGGGAAATCTCACGATGACTGGACATTTGGGGTCCCAGGTTGGGAAGAGGCAAAATCGGGACAAAAACAGCCCAGAAATTGTTATGTGTGCACCAGGCCTAATGAGTGTCAAGAGTATTTTTAAAATCATTTCTAAAATTTACAGATAATGACTGAAGATTTTAGATACCAACCAGCAAATAAACATTAACAAAGTCTGTCAGTGAGCTGATGAAGATCTTTCTATTTTTGGAGCAATTAACTTAGTATTTATTAAACATTGACAGATGCTGCGAATAATAAGGAGATAAACAGTGAAGTGCTGCAGCTACTGCAGGGTGGATAGATGTTGGACAGAAAATGTCTGAGGGGACGTCCTCCTGATGCTGTACCAATGTTCTTCTACATAAACCTGCTTTTTATTGGGAACACATAATATGTGCTAACAGAAACACATGCTAATAGAAATACGTGCAAACAGAAACACGTGCTAACAGGAACACGTGCAAACAGAAACATGTGATAACAGAAATACGTGCAAACAGAAACATGTGCTAACAGAAACACGTGCTAACAGAAACACGTGCTAACAGGAACATGTGCTAACAGAAACACGTGCTAACAGAAATACGTGCAAACAGAAACATGTGCTAACAGAAACATGTGCTAACAGAAACACGTTCTAACAGAAACACGTGCAAACAGAAACACATGCTAACAGAAACACGTGCTAACAGGAACATGTGCTAACAGAAACACATGCTAACAGAAACACGTGCTAACAGGAATATGTGCTAACAGAAACACGTGCTAACAGAAATACGTGCAAACAGAAACATGTGCTAACAGAAACATGTGCTAACAGAAACACGTTCTAACAGAAACACGTGCAAACAGAAACATGTGCTAACAGAAACATGTGCTAACAGAAACACGTTCTAACAGAAACTCGTGCAAACAGAAACACATGCTAACAGAAACACGTGCTAACAGGAACATGTGCAAACAGAAACATGTGCTAACAGAAACACGTGCTAACATGAACATGTCACAAATGTGATGAAGGCAGTGTGGAAAATTTGTATAAAGAATGGCTCACAAATGAACGGCTCACAGCTGTGATCTGGTTCCCATTGTTCATTTTAAAGAGCTGTTCAAAAGAAATGATTTGTTCATTAATGTCACATCTCTAGTCTCACCTGAAGTAGTTTGCTGTTTCCTGTTATAAAAGGCCTCACACTACAGCAGAGGAGCTGATCATTCCCTCTGCCACTGATATGGTTTTAACTATAATCTATAAAGCAGCAGCCAGTGAACTGAAAACAAATTAATGGCACATTTTTTCCGGACGCATTGGGATGCATATGATAGTGGGATTGGGGGGGTTTGGCATTATTTTTGTCATTAAAAGGAGGCCTTGCAGAAAAAAGTTTGGGAACCACTGTGTTAGTGGAAATATGCCCTAATAGAAACACCTGCTAACATAAACACATGCTAACAGGAATATGTTAGCACTAGGAATGAATGTCTACATGACTGAGGAATCATTCAATTCAGATTTAAAATCAGTATAAACCAGCCACTTACTTCGGATTTAATTTTAATTCAGAATGGCCATTTTCATGTGAAATTAGGTGTTTACAAGGTCCATATAAAGAGGATTTTATTTTTATTTTGAATTAAAGGGGAATTAAAATTCTCATGTAAATGTGGCCAATGTTGTACAGTCTAATGGTGTGGGGCCTAAGGATCTTCTGAACCTCGTCCTGCACCACAGTGAGATCAGCCTCTTACTGCAACTGCTTTTCTGTCCTGTCAGGGTGTTATGGAAGGG
This sequence comes from Melanotaenia boesemani, assembly GCF_017639745.1. NCBI lineage: Eukaryota > Metazoa > Chordata > Actinopteri > Atheriniformes > Melanotaeniidae > Melanotaenia > Melanotaenia boesemani. The sequence goes on along the minus strand of NC_055683.1, from coordinate 3,539,828 downwards.
GTGTTTGTTAATGTCCATAATATCCTGCAGTTCCCTCCTAATCTGCTGCTCTACCCCATTTCTAATAGGGCCCAGCACAGAACTGGCCTTTTTAGCAGTTTGTCCAGTCGTTAGCAGTAAGTGCTAAATATTTGCTAACAGAAACACGTTAACACTAAGTTTGTCTGCTTTTGGTTAATGATACGTGATCGGTCCTGCCAACCTATTTTTTCTAGCCATCTAAATGTGTGTGTGTGCTTTTAGAGGATAAAAGAGATCTGAGAGTCCTGGGTCGCCATCATGACAGTTTTATAGTGACAGGAGGTGGAAGTCAAACAGGACATAACATCAGCTAAAGAAAACACAGAAAAGGCTCCATTAGGAGAGACAACAGGAGAGAAATGGCTGACAAGGTGGTCTGTTCAGTAAAGATGCTATCTGTGTCTGCATGGGACAAGAAATGGACAAGATGATCCAGACATGGGAGACAATGACAGGGTCAAAGTCACGGTCAGGTTTATTTATTTAGCATGTTTCAAACAACACAAAGTGCCCAAAGTGCTGTCAAAATCTGCAGTCTAATAGCATTAAACTTATAAAATAAGGATAAATAGAAGGAAAAAAAAATACAACAGATACACAGTAATAAGATAAAATAACATAAATAAATGCCAGCATTGGTGCGGCTGGCAAAGACAGGCGGAATCAACAGGAACAACAGTGGAAAAACTCAAAATAATGCCAATTAAATGGTGATTCAGATTTATAAATAGAAAACAATAAAAGAAAATAAATGTTATTGGAGAGAAACAATGGATAAAAAGGACGGTTTAAAGTGAGCAGGTTAATGAAGACGACAGGATGAAGGATTATGTGAGAAAATACAGGAATGAATGATTGAGGCTGCAGAGATAACAGCATCAGAGGTGAACACCAGCCCATTCAAGAAGAATAAGGCTGGAAAAACCGAAAAAGCTGCATGGTGGGAGGAGAAAACTGTGAAAAATGTAAAAGTTGATGAAAAGTCTGACCAGTGGTCAACTGAATAAGGTTATGGTTTTAAAATTTCTCAGTTTTAACCTGATAGGTTGTTTATGTTCTACAGGGAATAAAATTTAGGTTGATGAGAATAGGAAACTATTGTATTATGTTTCTATCTACATTTTTCACTGAGTGTATTTTTGTATTTTTGTGTATTTTTCATTTTTAAACTTCAGCAGTGCTCTGTGATGGACCAGGTGACTGTGTATGTGATTGGATGAATTTCCTAAAGCCCTTCTAGTCTACAAGGTTTTACTCTTACCAGGTGACTTGACTATTTATTACTCCCGTTTTAATAAATTATGTTCTTTATTTGGAACTTTTAATGTTCACAAAGGCTGTGTGTGGACTGCAACTTGGTGGTAAACTCTACTCTGTTTACTAAATCAAGTGTAAATAAGCTACTCACCAAAGAGAAGTATGTTTTTGAGTAATTTGAGTGAGTGAGTCCTTTACCCAGAGTGGCAGAAATCCCCCAAACCTATTCCCAATTACAACTAATTCATACCACTAAAACCATTGATTCCAAACTGGGAAATAATCCATATTATAGTGGAAAAAAGAGTAAAAAGATCAATAATTCTCTAAGGGGAAATATTTATTCATCGATCTCATGCATACTAAATCTATATATAAATGAAGTCAAGCAGAATTACTCTAATGATGATTCAAAAGTGCAACACTGGAAAATAATGTAGAAAACAGTCATGCTAAACTAATCTTTCCTTGGTTTTGTTCTCAATATGGCAAAAATCGATTCTCTAGTCTCAGTAATTAATGTAATGACAGAGCATAGAGTTGCTACGTGGTTTTTTCCTTTCATTAGGCAAGGCAGGTTTATTTCTACAGCACATTTCATGTACAAGACTATTCAAAGTGCTTTAAATAAAACATTAAAAGCATCACAGCGGGGTGCAGGAAGCAATAACAAGTACATTAAAACACAAACTGTAAAAGAAATAAGAGAAATGAAACAAAAACATAAATGAAAAAGCCAAAATAAAATAGATAAAATTAAAGAAATAAAGTTCCAGTGTGAGGAATTAACAGTTGTTCGGATAAAAGGCAGCAAATAGGAAAGTTTTTAAATCTGATGTAAAACTGCTGAGTCAGCAGACCTGCAGTTTTCTGGGAGTTTGTTCCACATGTGAGGAGCATAAAAGCTGAACGCTGCCTCTCCAGGTGTAGTTCTGACTCTGGGAACAGAAAGTAGACCTGACCCTGATGATCTGAAGTTCTGGTTGGTTCATAATGAACCAGAAGATCCTGAATGGATTCTGGTCCTAAACTATTCAGGTCTTTGTAAACTAACGGCAGGAAGGCAGTTCTTTGACAGACAGTCAAAGTGGAGTCAGGATGGAGCCTTGAGGAACTCCATCGGTTATTTTGGTTCGCTCAAATCTATAGTTACCTATAGACAAAAAGTAGTCCATGTCTTTAAAATAGGGCTCAAACCAATTAATTGCAGTGCCAGAAAGTCCAACCCAGGTTTTCAGCCGGTCTAGTGAGACGTTCTGGTCGACCATGTCAAATGCAGCACTGAGATCCAGCAGTACCAGGACTGAAGTGTTTCCGCTATGTTATTAACTGCAGCAAAAAAGCAGTGAGTCAGGCACCATAGTTTACCTTCAAAATAGCCAGTGGAGGAACTAAATCAGTATATCTTCCTTTAGTCTGCTTATTACCTTTCTGAGTCAAACCTAACATGTAGGTTGTGACTCGGACTTCCTGCTCAGGTGATGGACTCTCCCAGCTCAAGCAGGGCAGGACTGGCTGCTTCTAGAACCTCTAGGAACCACCAGCAAACCTGCAGTCAGAGTGAAGCTCTGATGGGAAAATCTGGAACTCTGAGATCTTTAAGCTCCAGTGGATCTTGGTCACTAAGAGTTTTATATGTGAGGAGAAGAATTTTAGATTCTGTTCTGGATTTAACAGGAAACTGATGAAGAAAAGATAAAACTGGAGAAAGATGATCTTTGATGATGATCCTCATCACAACCCTCACTGCAGCATCTTGGACCAGATGGAGAACAATAATCAGGAATTACTTGAATGAATGAATGAATGAATGAATGAATGAATGAATGACAGACAGAAAGAAAGAATTTTTATACAGCCTGCCATCAGTGTATTTTGTCCAAACAGCAGTCGGACGTCTTGCTCGCTAGCTGGAGGGAAACGAATGATCACTCACACACACACACACACACACACACACACACACACACACACACACACACACACACACACACACACACACACACACACACACACACACACACAATATACCGGTTACCGAACCAGGTACAAAATGTAAGTTGCCCATATGAATAATGACCCAGGACAAAACAACACTGTGTCCTTCAGCACCTCAATGCACACTCATTCACCGGCCCACAGGAACACAAACACACAAATCTATATTACTATAAATTTGATTGTCTCAAAATCACATTAGCAAGACAACAGTCTTACCAACGCATGCAGTTTCCAAAAAAGACGAGAAAATAAGCTGCAGGCATGAGATCCTGCTGGAAGATATGTGAAATCGCTCATCAAATTAATCAAGCAGCCGACCTGCAACGGTGAAGCCACTCACTGCAGGTGACTCCAAACTAATCGCAGTGATCAGCAGCCCACCACCCGGGAAAGAGGCAACGTGAGCGACAGCCAAAATCTGGCAAGGAAAAAAGAAAGGGGTTGCAGTACTTACACTACATTCAGCTGAACTGCTCAGCCACCCCCACCTAGCTCGAGCCTGTATGCTCTAGCATTTGTCAAGCATGTGACACGGAAGTGTTGCAAGCATTGTTGATTCAGCATGACAAAAGTCACGTGACCATACCAGCCGAATATAAACTTTTTTCATCTGTGAGTGGATCCAATGGCCTCAGGTGCAGTAATGACCTCACTACAGGTAACTACTTCAAAACTGTGTGCATACTATGGTCTACTATGGTTCTTTTGGGGTGTTACTTATCCTAAACGGTGCCCTAGCATCTATCAAACAAAGCTAGAACCACCGAGAAGGGTAATTTTTTACCACCCCCTGCAGCAACAGCGCAAATAACGCAAAGATGCTTTGAAATTGTTTGTTTCCATTTATTATTTTAATAGTTATAATGGAGATTTAAAAAACTAGCTAAACAGTCAAACCAGAATATATAAAATAACAAAATAACAGAGTTCATTATAGTTCAATTTAGTTCATTTTAGAAGAAGATAATATAAATAAACGTTGCTCTCCCACTCATTTATTGTTTTCATTCACACACATGCACACACACGAAAATAACTTTTTAATAGTCTAAATAACTGATAATCATTAAGATTACTATGAGAACATAATATAAATTTGTATAATTTGATAATATAAATATTGATTATATACACATTCACTGACACTGGAAGCTGGCTTCATACTTCTGTTATTTTCTTTACACATTAGCTTTGTACACTTTGTACATTTTTCGATTGCTTTGTTTTATTAGCACTTGCCCTTCCCACTGCAAATGCGCCTCATCTTTTCCTTGTTGTGGGTTGCCGGTGTCCTTGCAGGCTTTGAAATATGTTTGTTGCTCAACAGCTTGCAGAGCTCCAGGTTGAAGTCCCGTTGGGGAATGTTTGTGTTTGTGCAGCTACAGTACAGGACACTTGCATTCAGGGTGGCTATATCCAGTATATTGTAAAAAACTGCAACTGGCCATCTCCCCCCACCGACTTGGATGGAGTACTGCCTCAGCATCTGGTCCAGCATGTCAGCTCCTACTTTGGTCTTGTTATAATAGTAGATCGTCTCCGGTGTCCTCTTAGAATTGTTGTGGATGTCCACAGATGTGTGCAAGGTGCTGAAGATGCACACATTCTTACTCTCCTTTGCCTGGTAGATAGTGAGCGTTGCACCGTCACTCTGCATCAATTTGGTGTCATGTAGTCCACCTTTCTGGTGCTCAGAGGGAGGCAAGGAGAGCTTGTTTTTATTCATGGTCCCCACCAGGCTGGTGTTTCTTGCTAGGAGTTTGTTTGCAAGTGGGAGAGACAATGAAGTAAATCTGAGCAGTGACGTTCCAAATTAGGCAATTATAATAAGATAAGATAATTATAATAAGTCACACGATGGTCGCTGTTGCCATGGGAACAGTTAGGCCACAAAGCTGCCAGTGATGCCATAGGAATGGTAAGATCCCAAGATGGCCACTGCTGCCATGGGAATAGCAAGGCCACAAGGATGCCGGTGGTGCCATAAGAATGGTAAAGTAATGAGATGGCCACTGTTGTCGTGGGAACAGTGAGGCCACAAAGCTGCCAGTGATACCATTGAATTGGTAAGGTCACAATATAACCGCTGCTGCCATGGGAATAGCAAGGCCACAAGGCTGCAGGTGGTGCCGTAAGAATGGTAAAGTAATGGGATGGCCACTGTTGTCGTGGGAACAGTGAGGCCACAAAGCTGCCAGTGATACCATTGAATTGGTAAGGTCACAATATAACCGCTGTTGCCATGAGAATAGCGAGGCCACAAGGCTGCCGGTGATGCTATAAGAATGGTAGGGTCACAAGATGGCCACTGTTGCCATGGGTACATTGTGTGTACATATAGGAATATATGGGCTGTCTTGTGTTTATTGTAAATAAGCAATAGACAGTTTAGCTAATGCTGTGCTAATGCTAGTGTAATGCTAATGTTCGGTGTGTCTTTATTACCACAGTCCTGAGGAAATGGTTTGGTCCTTGAACTCATTTTCATTATACTTAATATTCTTGCACTGTAAATGTGACTTTTCTTATTTAAAAAATAATGTGAAGAATGTAAATGATGCCGAGCCTTTCCACCATATGATTGGGTACCTTATCCTTAAAGAGATGCAACACAGTCACATCCATGACCCCTTTCCACCAGGCCCTTTCTCATCATACAGGATACAATATGAAAATGATCCTGCTGATGTTGGTTGTTTCTTAGGAGTTTTTGAGCTTTTGCTGTCTTGAACATCTCATGGAGACCAGTATTTCTCCCACTTGCCAGGATGCCTGTGTATGAGGTGTTGAAATAAAGTGAATGTTTTGGTAGAAACCACCTATAAACTAATTTGGCAACATGATACTTGTTCTGAGTGGTGTGGTTCTGAGGTGGCAAAACAGAACCAGCTCTAAATAACAGATGAGACGGTGCCTTTTTTGGAAATTAAACCTTCCCCTGGCTTTAAGTTTTGTTTTGTTTTACCTGTGTAACCAAGTGCTATTTCATCCAGGAAAACACTAGAACGAACTGGAACAATTTATTTATAAACACAATAAAATCATTTAAAATCTTTAATGGTCTAGATGTTGGACATATAAAGAGCGTGGACAGTATTTCTGTACTGAGACTTCAGACCAAAGAAATGGACCAAATAAAAGAAACAAAGACAACATATTGTTGGGGAGACTCAGTTAGGGCAGTGTTACAAACCACACTACAATGCATGGAATTGAAAATAACCAAATGATAATACTTAAAACACAACAAAACAGATGCGAAAACCACTCTCCCTTTGAACCCCTCCCTTTAACTATATAGGGGATCCCTAGAATACAATCCAATGTCTAAACAAAATTAAAAGCAGGCCATCCAATGGATCAATTGAACAAATAGAGAGGGGAACTTAAGGCCCATTTATGTTCAACACAGAAGATGGATACGCAGACAGAGGAATAGTTTAGTCCGTCTTCTGTTTCGGTTCACGCGGGTAATTTGGTCCGTTTTTTCTTAGCTATCCGTCACTTGACACAGAAACGAAGCAATACCACCGGAAGTCAAGGGGGCAGTGCTGAGCACAATAGCTGACATGTGACCAGGAAAAGAAACAAAACAGAGAAGAAGAGAATCATGAAGGGAGCAAAAAGAAGAACGAGGACGAGCACAACAAGTGTAAAAATTGCACAAGCTTTTGAAGAAACATTATATGCAAATGTTTAGGGTGCGTTGGCCAATTGGAAACAACTTACAGCATTGCTGCTGCCAAACAGTGTCTGAAACGGCTCGAGGGAGTGAACTCTGAACTTAGCACTGCCCACTTGTGGAGGAATTGACTTAACCATGGCAATGCGAAACATGCATGGAAGTGTGAGGATGGCAATGTGTGATAACCTTTGAAATGGACGTCGTTATTTACACACTGTACATAAGGGAGCATAAATGGGCCTTAAAAGTGGGAAAAACAGTGGTTAGCACCCAGATGCTAATCCTAACAAAGGAGCTACAATTCCAAGTTATAAAATGACTTGGATTGTCCAGACATGTTAATATATCTGGTGAAATCAAATCAAATTTTATTTATATAGCACCTTTCATGCACATGGCAACACAAAGTGCTATACACAAAAACAAATCATGCATATTTAATACAAGATTTGAAAGCCTTCACATCAAAATTATACCAAAAAAATTGTAACGGGGAGGCTGTGGACTCAAATGCAACACAATGAGCCGGGAATAAAGAAAGCACAAGCTTTATTTTCTCCAGGTAAGGTCAAGTGGCTCAGTCTGCAACCGCTGTGGGTACTGGTCGGTGTCAAACCCCAGTTACCCACTTGCCAGGTAAACAGGTTTTCCTCTGGACCAACAGGACTGACTGTGAGAAAATACAACTGGTGAGTGAAAGGAAGTCCAGGAGATAACAGGATTATGCCAAACTGTTTTAAGCAGGTGAGACTCACTGCGATAACTTGTCCTTCCAGACATGACTCAGGTTGATCCAGAGATTGAGCAGATGGAGACAAAAAAAATCTGAGTAAATAATCTATGTACATAAATGTGCAGTGTGCTATAAACTGTTGTGCCACATTCAACAACTATCAGTTATGCAAAAGAAAACAACTCATGAGGTAGACAATAACACGCATTTGCGATGTCTATTATAAATAATAAGACACATAAAACAGTAAACAATTTCACTGCAACTGTATAAAATCACTAACACAATCCCCATCCCCATTGCACAAACACCCCTTCTCTCATGCATTCCCACTGTGCGTAGACTAATGTCATTACAGATTGGTATACTTAAATTACACCACAATTCTGTTACCTAAACAAATGTTACCTAATACAGCTCCTTGTTATTTATATGAACAACAGAAAATAAATATTCACTCAGATGGCAGATTATGTATTGTTTATTGAACACGTATTCCAAGTTGAGATAGGGATGACAGATGTGAGGTGTCAACGCTGTCCATCTGATGAATCAGATGCCCACAGCCAGCAGATGGAGCTCTTTGATTTGGTCAAATGATTCAGAACAGGAAGCCATTTTCATGTATTTGGGTCAAAGTTGGCTCAATGATTCATGAGGGCTCGGTTTTAACATCCCTAGTATTCAGACAGATTCAGGACAGAGCTGAGCTGTCGGTAACAGGGAATCAGTCTGGAGATGAATGCTGAAGAGTAAGGCATGGGAGCAAAGACAATCTGGCAACTACGGAGTAAACCAGGACAGGTTATATAGGGACACTGATTAGGTAACTGACAGGTGGCACCAGCAGGTGGAAGTGGTTGAGTTGATGGGTGAATGGCAGAGCCTGAGAGCAGGAGGTCATGGCAGAGTGTGAAAAAAAATAAAAAGGCACATCTCAGAAATGCACACACATAGACAAACTAAGCTTCATGCACACTCGGCCCGCCCACCCATACCCTATTTTGTACAAAGATGAACTCCCATCGCTAATAACCACAGACCACAGAAGGCGCCACCACAGGAACCACCCAGGTGAGGGCAGGCCGGGGTCCACACCACAGCCACAGGGCTGCAGTGCAGGGCACCCAGACAAGGGCAATTACCATGCCAACAGCCCACAGACAGAGCAGGCAGAGCCAGCGGTGTGAAGGATACCCAAGAGGGAAACACTGAAGTTAAACTGTAAAAAAGATTTAAAAAAATAAAATAAAAGCATTTTTAAAAACTACTTGGGTAAAACAAACAAAAAAAAAAAAAAAAAAAAAAAAACAAAAAAAAAAAAAAACCAATGAAACAATAAACAGTAAAAACAAAACAGAAAGCCATGTAAACAGGTAGTAAAAATATAGGATTATATGATTAAATAAGCAAAATTCTAAACAATAGTAAATAAAACTCAGCTATAAGCTAGACTAAAAAGAAAGGTCTTGAGCCTGTTTTTAAAAACAACAGTCTCTGCAGCCCTGAGGTTCTCTGGCAGGCTGTTCCAAAGTCGAGGTCCACTGTGGTGGAACGAAGCCTCACCATAAGTCTTGGTTCTGACTTTGGGAAGAAACCAGTACCAGAGGACCTCCGGGTCTGTGAGGGTTTATAATTTAAAAGCAGATCTGATAAATAAGAAGGCCCAAGACATGATGTGTGGAATAAAATCAAGCTCAGAGTCAAAAAGGACGCCCAGATTTCTCCCACACTGAGAATATTTAAAGTTTTGTAATTTTGATAAAATGATCTCTCTCTTGTCTTCAGGGCCGATAATTAAAACTTCAGGTATGTCCTGTAGAGCTGTAAGAAATTCTCTGCCATCCATGGCTTAATATCTAAAATACAGTTTAAAAGGACGGTAACTGGCTCCAGGTCATTAGGAGACATGCCGATGTAAAGCTGCGTATCATCAGCATAGCTGTGGAAATCAATGCCATGTCTCTTGATGACATCCCCAAGTGGCAACATATACAAATTAAAAAGAGTGGGCCTAGAATTGATCCTTGGGGAACCCCACATTGGATTTTATGGATCGTTGAGAAGGATGCACCCATATTTACATAAAACTGACAAACTGGGAGATAAGAGTAAACCTATTCAAGAACAATTCCTGAGAGGCCCACCAGACTTCTGAGTCTGTTTAATAAAATCTGGTGATCTACTGTATCAAAGGCAGCGCTTAGATCCAGTAGAACCAGAACTGAAAGTTTCCGTGCGTCAAAATTACACCTGAGGTCATTAACAATCTTTAAAAGGGTGTGTCAGTACTGTGGTTCCTCATAAAACCAGATTGATATTTTTCCAAAATATTGTTTTCATCCAGGAAGTCATTTAACTGAATAAAAACAACTTTTTAAATGATTTTACTTAAAAATGGTAGGTTGAATACAGGTCGGTAATTATAAAAACAATGGGATCTAAATTACTTTTCTTCAGAAGGGGCCTCACCACTGCGGTTTTGAAGGAAGATGGGAAAACACCAGTAATTCACTAGATTTAAAAGTTCATACGCAAAGAAACCATAAAATGTTTTTAAAAGTGATGTGGGAATTGGATATTAAAGGCAGATTGTTGGGTTAAGTTGGAAGAAAACTCGACCAAGCATCTTCACATCAACCAGGACAAAACTCTCCAGTGTTTTCTCAGATAAAAGCAGAAGTTCAGATCTGTTAAAATCAACATGTTGAGATAAAAGACTGGATCTGATAGTATCAGTTTTACTACTGAAATGGTCTGCAAAGTCCTCACATGCAGCCACTGATGCAGGCATGGAGATCAAGGTTTTAAAAAGGAATTTGGGATTGTATTGTTATCTATGATGAGGTTTGAGAAGTGGAGTGTTCTGGCCTGTTTAAGTGTGTAGATTTTGGGTTGTTTACGTACAATTTCATAATGGATTGTTATTTTAGTTTTTCTCCATTTCCTCTCTGCTCTCCTGCAATTTCTTTTCAGCTTCACAATTTTCTCATTTGTTCTTTATAAGGTTTTAATTTTGAGTGGAGCTCCTAAGTCAACAGCAGATTTTAGTCTATTGTTTAAATGATCTACAATAAAATCACATGATGCAGGTAAAAACTGAGCAGAAGTTTGATGTAAAATGTCAATAAAATGTGCATTCACTTCAGAAGTAATATATCGTTTCCTCACAGTTCTCACCGGGGCCTCCTGTTGGCTAAAACGGGTGATGTTAAAAAACACACAGTAGTGGTTTGACACTGCCAGGTCAACAACAGAGGACACACCTGTGGAAAGACCATAGGTTAGGACCAGGTCCAGGGTGTGCCCTCTGTTGTGTGTAGGCTGTGTTACATCCATCCATCCATCCATCCATCCATCCATCCATCCATCCATCCATCCATCCATCCATTTTCTTCCGCTTATCCGGAGTCGAGTCGCGGGGGCAGCTGCCTAAGTAGGGAAACCCAGACTTCCCTCTCCCCGGCCACATTCACCAGCTCATCCGAAGGGATCCCGAGGCGTTCCCAGGCCAGCCAAGAGATGTAGTCTGTCCAGCGTGTCCTGGGTCTGCCCCAGGGCCTCCTTCCGGTGGGACGTGCCCGGAACATCTCACCAGGGAGGCGTCCAGGAGGCATCCTAACCAGATGCCCGAGCCACCTCATCTGGCTCCTCTCGATGGGGAGGAGAAGCGGCTCTACTCTGAGCCCCTCCCGGATCACCAAGCTTCTCACCCTCTCTCTAAGGGAGAGCCCAGCCACCCTGCGGAGGAAACTCATTTCGGCCGCTTGTATTCGAGATCTCGTTCTTTCAGTCATTACCCACAGCTCATGACCATAGGTGACGGTAGGAACGTAGATCGACCGGTAAATCAAGAACTTTGCCTTTTGTCTCAGCTCTCTCTTCACCACGACAGACCGATGCAGAGCCCGCATCACTGCGGACGCCGCACCGATCTGCCTGTCGATCTCCCGCTCCATCCTTCCCTCACTCGTGAACAAGACCCCGAGATATGTAAACTCCTCCACTTGGGGCAGGACCCCATCGCAGACCCGGAGAGAGCACTCCACCCTTTTCCAGCTGAGGACCATGGTCTTGGACTTGGAGGTGCTGATTCTCATCCCAGCCGCTTTACACTCGGCTGTGAATCGCTCCAGTGAGAGCTGAAGATCACGTCCTGATGAAGCCAACAGAACCACGTCATCCGCAAAGAGCAGAGACCCAATCCTGAGGCCACCGAACCGGATCCCCTCCACACCCTGGCTGTGCCTAGAAATTCTGTCCATAAAAGTTATGAACAGAATCGGTGACAGAGGACAGCCTTGGCGGAGTCCAACCTGCACTGGAAACGATTCTGATTTACTGCCAGCAATGCGGACCAAGCTCTGACACCGGTCTTACAGGGACCGGACAGCTCTTACAAGCGAGTCCGGCACTCCATACTCCCGGAGTACCCCCCACAGGAGTCCCCAGGGAACACGGTCAAATGCCTTCTCCAAATACACAAAACACATGTAGATTGGTTGGGCAAACTCCCATGCCCCCTCAAAGACCCCAAAGAGGGTGTAGAGCTGGTCCACTGTTCCACGACCGGGATGAAAACCACACTGCTCCTCCTCAATCCGAGGTTCGACTATCCGACAGACCCTCCTCTGCAGCACCCCTGAATAGACCTTACCGGGGAGGCTGAGGAGTGTGATCCCCCTGTAGTTGGAGCACACCCTCCGGTCCCCCTTTTTGAAGAGGGGGACCACCACCCCAGTCTGCCAGTCCAGGGGGACTGTCCCCGATGTCCACGCGATGCTGCAGAGGCGTGTCAACCAAGACAGCCCTACAGCATCCAGAGCCTTAAGGAACTCCGGGCAGACCTCATCCACCCCCGGGGCCTTGCCACCAAGGAGATTTTTAACCACCTCAGCGACCTCAGCCCCAGAGATAGGCGAGCTAGCACCAGCTACCCCGGACTCTGCTTCCTCATCAGAAGACGTGTTGGTGGGATTGAGGAGGTCTTCGAAGTACTCCCTCCACCGCCTCACAACGTCTCGAGTCGAGGTCAGCAGCCCCCCATCCCCACTGTACACAGTGTTGACGGAGTACTGTTTTCCCCTCCTGAGCCGCCAGATGGTGGACCAGAATCTCCTCGAAGCCGTCCGGAAGTCATTCTCCATGGCCTCTCCAAAGTCCTCCCACGCCCGAGCTTTTGCCTTAGCGACCTCCGAAGCCGCGCTCCGCTTAGCCCGCCGATACCCATCAGCTGCCTCTGGAGTCCCACAGGCCAAAAAGGCCCGATAGGACTCCTTCTTCAGCTTGACGGCATCCCTTACCGCGGGTGTCCACCAACGAGTTGGGGGGTTACCGCCACGACAGGCACCGACGACCTTATGGCCACAGCTGTGGCTGGCCGCCTCGACAATAGAGGCATGGAACACAGCGCATTCAGACTCAATGTCCCCAGCCTCACCCGGGACATGGTTGAAGCTCTGCTGGAGATGGGAGTTGAAACTCTTTCTGACAGGGGACTCTGCCAGACGTTTCCAGCAGACCCTCACAACACGCTTGGGCCTGCCAAGCCTGACCGGCATCCTCCCCCACCATCTGAGCCAACTCACCACCAGGTGGTGATCAGTTGACAGCTCCGCCCCTCTTTTCACCCGAGTGTCCAGGACATGCGGCCGCATGTCTGACGACACGACTACAAAGTCGATCATCGAACTGCGGCCTAGAGTGTCCTGGTGCCAAGTGCACATGTGGAAACTCTTATTTCTGAACAAGGTGTTCGTTATGGACAATCCATGACGAGCACAGAGGTCCAACAACAAAACACCACTCGGATTCAGATCAGGGGGGCCGTTCCTCCCAATCACGCCCCTCCAGGTCTCGCTGTCATTGCCCACATGAGCATTGAAGTCCCCCAGCAGAACGAGGGAGTCCCCAGAAGGAGTGCTCTCCAACACCCCCCCCAAGGACTCCAAAAAGGGTGGGTACTCTGAACTGCTATTTGGTGCATAGGCACAAACAACAGTCAGGACCCGTCCCCCCACCCGAAGGTGGAGGGAGGCTACCCTTTCGTCCACCGGGGTAAACTCCAACATACAGGCGCCAAGTTGGGGGGCAATGAGCAGGCCTACACCTGCTCGGCGCCTCTCACCGGGAGCAACTCCAGAATGGAAGAGGGTCCAGCCCCTCTCGAGGGCAGTTGTTCCAGAGCCCAAGCTGTGTATCGAGGTGAGTCCAACTATATCTAGCCGGAACCGCTCAACCTCGCACCAGCTCAGGCTCCTTCCCAGCCAGAGAGGTGACATTCCACGTCCCCAGAGCTAGCTTTTGCAGCCGAGGATCAGAGGGGTCCCCGCCTCTGGCAGCCGCCCAGCTCACAATGCACCCGACCCCTATGGTCCCTCCCGTAGGTGGTGAGCCCACGGGAGGAGAGGCCCATGTCTCCCTTTCGGGCTGAGCCCGACCGGGCCCCATGGACAAAGGCCCGGCCACCAGGCGCTCGCCTCCGTGCCCCACCTCCAGGCCTGGCTCCAGAGGGGGGCCCTGGTGACCCACATCCGGGCAAGGGAAACCTTGGTCCTTGTTTTTTCATCATCATAAGGGTTGTGTGAGCCGTGCTTCGTCTGGTCCCTCCCCTAGACACCTGTTTGCCATGGGTGACCCTACCAGGGGCATGAGCCCCAGACAACATAGCTGCTAGGATCGTCAGGACACACAAACTCCTCCACCACGATAAGGTGGCGGCTCATGGAGGAGCTGTGTTACAGCCTACTTAAAATCCATACTGTTTAAAAAGTCATAGGCATAGGGATTGCTACTGTTATCAATATGTAAGTCAAAATCACCAGTTATTAAAATCTTTTTGTATTTAATGTGTATGGCTGATAAACATTCAGAAAACTCTTTAATAAAACAAAAAGGTGGTCTATAAGCTGTGATAACAGGCGGGTTGTTAAAAACAAATGAATGATGCTCAAATGGTGAATAATTAGTAAATGAGATAATTTGGGCTGATATTGTTTGTTGAGCAGTTACGATTGTTCCACTGCCCCCCCCACCGATAGAAAAAAGAAACTTAAAATTTGAGGGTGAAGCTTCTGTGAGAATTACAGGTGCCTCAGTGCAAAGCCAGGTTTAAAAAGAGACAGGCAACGGGTAGGCAGTGCCTTCAACATCACAGGTAGACTTATTTCCTTTTCTTTATATTTTAATTGGATCATTAAACAGATACTATTTGATTGCGGAATCAAAATATCAGGAAAGTAAATGTTTAATTAAATAAACTTTCAGTATGATGTGTAGTTGCAGCCCAGTGGTTGTTTGTAGACTCACAGATTATAATCCATCTGTTTGTAAAATGGCTGCATAGATTTATGACAGATTTAAAAACATTAAACACAAGATAAACAATGATGTCTGAGACTGAAACAGATGGCAACACATTTAAACTTGAACTTAATTCATTTTTCAGCATCATAACAATCTAACTTAATAATTAGTGTTTCTGCTTTGTAATAACTCTTCCCCTCTCGTGAACCTATCACGGTACTGTGATTCAGGTTTGTTTTAACCTAGTAAGTCAACAACGCCAACTAGAGGGGGCAATCTACCCTCCAGTAATCTATGAAAAAGATCACAGGTATGAAGCCGAACAGACAGATTCACAAATTAAACCATATTTTATTTACAATCACTAAAAATGAACACACAGGAATTAAAAATAAACACCTAAAACAAATGAAGAAAAACAAATAAACTGACATCACTTCCATATAACCATGATGCAATGGCTCGGTTCTAACTAAAAATTACAATTCTGGGAATAAAAGAAGGTTAATACATGCAACAAAAGCAAACTAAGAAAAACCAAACACACACACACACACACACACACACACACACACACACACACACACACACACACACACACACACACACACACACAAACACACACTCAGACACACAAACACACAAGCATCACCGCCCGCAGGATGGAAGCTACAGCTGACATCTGCTAAGCCTGCATGTGTGTAAATGTCTCGGTGATTCAATTTTCTCTTCTCCATAAATTTGTCCATCTGTGTGTGTGTGTGTGTCTCTTTCCTGCCAATACAACACACGAGTTTAAGACTTGACTTCAAACGGACAGGGGTAAGAAATCTAAAAGTGACGATCACCTCGACACACCCGTCTTCTTTTAACCATCACCTGGTGGTAATGACTTATTTCTGATTCATTTTAAAACATACCAAGAGGGTCTCTCTCTCTCTGTAAACAGCCTCTTACTCTGACACAAGACTGTGTGACTGTGAAACTGATGTAAAACTATACACAGTCAGTGTATCCAGGATTATACATCAATACATTCCAAAAATTTGTATCACTCTTTCTACTCTAATTTCTAACTATAAAATAATTAGAAACATCATCATCACACTTTCCTCCTCATGTAAGGAATTCATCGCTGAACAGTTTCAGGTAGGGATGCTGGATGACCCCTCAGCACCTTATTGGCCTCTTTAAGAAAGTCTTTAGCGTTTGACTATAATATTTTTCCTGTCTCAGTTGATTGTGAAGCAGACCTTGCATGTTGTCCAGCTGTGTGGTGGGAAGACAAGCCCGTGTTCTCCTACTCAGGAGTCCGGGTAGAATGTGCCACATTCTCCTCGTGATGTGCGTAATAATCTAGAATGATTTTAACTCATCTTGACATGCTGGCTTTCATTGTTACATCCTAATATTTTTATTTAGTTTTCTATTAATGTGTTTTAAGGAGTTTTTACCTTTGTTGTGTTTTATGGTTGGTGTGGTCTTAATATGGGAGGTCTTACTTATGGCAATGTCCTTGCGGGCCACATGTGGTGTTCATGTGGTTGAGTTTTCGCAGCCACACCCTCATAATGTCAAGGCTGCAAGTCAATGTCAAGTAATGGCCAAAAGAAAATTTAAATGTGGGCAAGATCAAATGGTTATAAGGCTGGGTTTTGGCAGCTACTCTCACAAAGCCAAATGAGGGCCAAAAGAACATTTTGGCCCATTTGAGGGCCACATTCGGTGGTCATGTGTCAGAGTTTCTGCAGCCACGCTCGAATAACGTCAACGCCATAAGTCGATGCCAAACAGGAGCCAAAAGAACATTTAAGATGTGGCCCACATCAGTTTGTTGTGTGGCTGGACCACCTGATCTGACGGAAATGCATAAAATAACCACAAGGTTATGTTAACCCTCAACACTTATTTATGCATTCACAGCACGTAATTTTTACAATTACATACTGGCACCACGGAAATCAGAGCAACGTTTTGTCAGTGGTGAAGCTTTTTTGTGGGGTTTGCACAACTTTTTTGGTTCAGGAACATCAAAATAAAGGCACAAGTTACGTTTTCTAATGCAAAAAAAGAAAATAAACAAACTGTTTCAGTATCTTTATCATTATTCCACTAAATGAAAGGTGTTAAAGGGACGGCAAACTCAGCCGTGGATTCAGAGCTTAATAATCGAATAGTCATATCAGTGAAACTGTATTTTATTCATATTTGACAGTGTTCATTCTGACATACATTATTCTCCAGATGAAGACCTTTCCAGTTATGTACTTGGTTTAGTGAAAGTCAGAGGGTTTTATTTTTCTCGTTTACAGAGACCTTTAGAGGCTCTGAGAACACTTGCAAGACCTGATATAAAAAATTAAAATTGTACCTACAATTTTTTTAAAGTATAAAAGCATTTTCCAAAATGAGTCACCTTAAGAATTATATTATTCACAATCTAGGACATTCATATAAGCTTAAAAGTAGGCATGAAATGCTGATTTAGGTTCAAGGTTTAGGTTTCAGAGTCAGGGTTATATCTCAGATCATTCAATAACCTTTGAGAAGTGATGTGAAAATAAATTAATGACAAAGTTTTATTGAAGTGAAATTGAAATGTAAAAACTATTTATAGAAGGCACTAGCATCTAGATTTTAAATTGGACATTAAAGATTTTCAGTATTTGCTTGTACATAAGTAATCAGATGTTGCACCGCTGGCGTTTTAATGCAATGCACAAAGTCCAGTTTGATTAATTAAATTAAAGTAAAGTCGGATTTAATGAGGGATGTGGTCTAAAGACCTGTATAACCAAATATTTGTCATGTTTTATAGCAATAGTTAAAGAGTTGACCTGCACACACGCATGGTTTTTCCTCTATTCTGGTAGGTAATTTGTATAATTTCAAATGACCATTCTAGCATCAAAACCAGACCAAAATATTGAAGTGCTTTAAGGAAAAATCTCCAGTTTACTCTGAAATATACATGAAAATAGACATAGACAGAGCCTCTAAAACTCCTAATACTGCTGGCTGACGGGAAGCATTAATGGAACGCAATCAGTTGATGGCAGACAGCAGACAATAGGACTGGAATGTGCCATGCAGGAGACAGCGTCCGTAGCAACCACGTTGGCAATGATGTGCAATAAATAAAAAGATTAAAAGACTGTTTAGTTTTTCTATCTAAAAATCTATTTTTTTAAAGGGCCATCTGGAATTAGAAGCAACTCGTTGTTTAAATGAATTAATTTTACGTAGCTTTTCTTGAAAATGCATCATAACGCTGAGGATTTGGTCTGCTAGCATGCTGGTATCCGGACGGACGGGATCAGGAGTCTTCCTGTGTCAATGCTGCTGATCAGCAACATGGATAAATCATAACGGCTCACTGACCCCTGCGAATGGGCTGATAACCACTGAAAATGTCCATTCAGTTGAATGAGAACTTCTGACTCAAGGCATCTCATTGGTTGGTCCTACATACTTGTTGTTATTACCGATATTAGCAGTGAATTGATAAAAGGAGGATGAAATTATCTTTTCAAAAATAACCATCCAAGAGTCAGTAGGTTTCATTCAAAATGACATGATAATGTAAAAACAAACAAACAAACAAACAAAACAAAACAATAAATAAATAAGTAAATAAACAAAACCCAAACAACACAAAAAATGACATGATTAAAGAACAAAAGTTTCATGGTGTACCAGTTCACTCAGAAATATAAAAAAAGATAATAAAAAAATTTTGTCTGCATTTTCTTCTTTTAATTTAATTTAATTTAATTTAATTTTTTGCTTCAGAATTTTTGCCAACAGAGTGCCTCCAGGGATTTATCATTTTCCTGGTGGGCTCAGCATTTCTTAGGATATGTACGAATATCTGTGCATTATTTGCTGAGAGATCATACGAACCATATGTTCCTGTTATGTTCAGAGCTAAAGCTAATATGTTATTTCTAACCTGCACACATTTCAAAGCACAAATAAAAGCAGTGCAAAAACTGTGCATTAATTACATTAGTGTAGGTGTTTATTTTTTTCCCCTAAAATAAATAAAAGACAACAACATACACGTGTGGTCCAAATGCTTGTTCATGCATTAAATACAGATAATGGCCATCAGAGGAACTGCGTTTTAGAGTTAAACGATCCATTGTTCAGTTTCTGGCTGCTAACAGCTACCATCAGTGCAGTAAACGCTCACATTGCCATCTTGCCTTGCTCTAGTTTTCACATTTTCTTAGTAAGCTGGTTGGAAGCCAAAAGATTTATTTAATCTGGTTTAAACATGTTAAAAAGAAAGGGAACAATGACATGCTGTAAATTCATATGTCATTATTATTTAAAAATATACCTATTTATACACACACACACCCACCCACACACACACACACACATATATATCAGAATGTATTTTAAAAATAGAAATTACATAGAAATATATCACAATAAACAAGAATTACAGAATAAGTTTCGTGTTCTAATCCTTCAGATTTCATACAAATTTTTCTATTTCCATCTCATTAGGTTGCATTATTATAATTAAACTACAGATTCCTTGCTCTTTGTGACAAATCTTCTAATTTTATTGTTTTATTATTCTTATTTAATTTACCATGAAAAATATAACAGAATATATGTAGAATATATAACATAGTGTTTGTATTATGTACATGCAAAATTACTGTAATTTATTAAATGTCCTTGATTTTTGAAGAATCCCTGTGAGAAAACATTCTGAAAATTAGGTGTGTGAAACATTTCACACACAGCTGCAAGGCAACAAAATATTTTTTTAATAATATCAGACATGCACATTTATATTGTGGTAAATGTAGTTTTCAGAACATAAAGTCAACAAAATGTTTGATTTTGTTTACATAATTATTAATTATGAAAACATGAACAATGGAAATGCTTCAATACAAAGAAATTAAATATTCAGAATAAACATGAATATTTTTTTTATGATAGACTGATGTCACTTTTATATTTTAAATTTTTTTAAAATATCATTAATGAATAATTTTTAATACTGAGTAAATCCTTTTAGATGAGTCACTAAAATCTGAGCCAAAGACGAAGGAGTGTTTGGCCACTTGGAGGTGCTCTAACACCACACATGGACACGTCTCGTCCTCCTGTCCTCCTCTGCCTCTGCACAGGGACACCTGTCTGTGTGGTGAGATGTCCTTGGATGAGACACGTTGTCCTCAGTGTGGTATCTGAAGAAGAAATAACTCCAGAAAGCCGCTGGAAAGTAAAACCTTTATATCAGAGCGGAGGAGTTGGCTGTCGGAGCTCAGGCAGCAGTTCAGTCTGTCAGTATTTAAACCATCACTTCAGAGGCCAGAGCATTTTTATTTATTACACAGTTTCTGTTCATTAGGGTCGCTCCTTTGAACTAAGTCTTCATCTTAAGATTTCATATATTAAAGAACATGAACTCCACCATTTCTGCTGGTTTTTCCTTCTTTTAGGAAACATTTGTTCTTTTGACTACATTAGTCAGGGTATAATGTACACTTTTCATTTGACATGCACTTTTAATTTTAAAACAAAACAAAACAAAAATAAAAACAAAAAACAAAAAAAAGGAAAATTTCCATTTAATACTTTTTCTACTGTTAAAGTACAAAACTGATATTTTTTAATCATGTTTTTCTACTGTTATTCTAACCTTCTACTTGCTGTTAACCCACTTGACACCTTAAATTTCTTGGTCTACGGGATGTATAAAGCCTTTTTTTGTTCTTCTTTTCTTTTCTTTTCTTTTCTTTTCTCTTCTTTTCTTTTCTTTTCTTTTCTTAGCAGATTAAAGGTATTTTGTGTTTATCTCCAGTTCATTATTACCAGTTAAAATGAAATCAAAGATGAAAAGTTTTCAGATAATCAGCAGATGTGCAGAGCATACCATTTGTGCTGAATGAATGACTAAACATCTGAATACGTAATTATTCATCCTCCGACTGAAAGCTGGTTAAATATTAAACTTATAGAGCATTGAAAACATTGACACTGAGCCCATCTACATGACCATCTAAATCTGATAGCTGGGAGTATTAATCAAATCAAATCTACATGCATTTCTGAAATGTGATATCCAAACAACCCTTGCCCTACATTTACCTTTTTTCTTAGATTCCTTTCAGAATACCTTCCAAGTGATATAACTTGCTGTTCCTTTCAGAATATGTGGCCTGTTTAACATGGTGGTCTTAGCATTAGCTGCTAATGTGGGAGCTCGCTCGGCACAATACAGCAACCAGACCATCATTCTGCGTGTTATGATGCTGGACAGGACAGGTTAAAAAAAAAAAAACATTAGCTACAAATGTGGGAGCCCGGAGTGTTAGCTTGAGCTGCTAACGTGGGAGACTGTGATCTTAGCTTTAGCTACAAATGTGGGTGCCTGCGCTATTAGCATTAGCTGCTAATGTGGGAGATCCAGATGAATGTTCCAAACCATACGATACCATACCAACTTCATTTATTAGGCATTTTAAAACAACCCCAGCTGAAACAAAGTGCTATGAATAAAAACCTAAGAGATAAGAATAGCTAAATCCAACCCAATAAAAGCCAATTAAAACAAATAACAAATAAAATCCAAAATAAAACTGAGTCTCACGGGTTGAAAGCAAAAGAATAAAAATTGGTTTTAAAATGACTTTTAAAAAAATTTCTGCTCTGACTTCATGCTACTGCATAGAATCCTGTTTTTCTTTTGTGTTTGTTCACGTTGTGACGGTATTTGTTTAACGGAAAACACTGAAAAGAAAAAAGCGACAGTTTTTTGGCACATGCTAAGATTTATAAAACTTAATAAATCCAATTAAGGTTCTACATGCAGGAAGACGTCATTTAATAAGTTTAATAATACTTCAGATTTAATAAGTTTTTATACATCAGAGCAAAAAAAACAACAACAAACAAACAAACAAAAACAATAACAAAAACAAAACAAAACAAAACAAAACAAAACAAAACAAAACAAAACAAAACAAACAAACAAAAAAAAACCTGTCGCTTTTTATTTCGGTGTGCACGTAAACAGGCTCAGTAATGAATTTTCGGATGATTTAATTTGGTTTTTAAATCAGTTTACAGGGGTGTGTCTAACATGTGTATTTAACATGGCGTTGACAGAAAATTCTACTCATCTGTGAAGCTGAAAGAAAGAAGAAGAAGAAAAAAGGATTTATTTTATTGTATTTAACCTGAATAAGACTAGTTTTATAAAAAAATACTTCTATGATATTAGATCAGGTTCTGTGTTTTCTGATTAAAATAAGATGAAATGAAATTAAAATTAAAATTAAAACTGCAACAGTAACATAATAAACCAGTGAAAGTAGGTATTAACATGTACTTAAATGATACATACATACATTTATCATGAGATTATAATGACAAATACATTGTGCTGTTGTATTTGGTGGAGGTGAATACAATATTTTATTTATGTTTATACATTTGGACAGTTTAATGTAAAACAGTGAAAAATTCTAATGGAGTAAAAAAGATCAACATTTCCATTTAACATGAAGTAGAGTTTGTAGCCTTGGATGACAGATTACTGGTGATCAATTAATCATTATTAAAAGTTTCTAAAATCTGGGCCTTGACTGAAATCTGCATGAAAAAGTTCTCATAATTAAATTTAAATGAAGTATTTAAAGATGACCAGGAGGTGAGAAGAGGAAGGTAAACGGTTACTTTGCTAAGTGTTAACGCCGTTTGCAGATTTATCTCTCTTGTAGCAGCCTCTCAGAGCGCTAGCATCTCCTAAACAATTTACAGCAGACACATTTATAGTCCCATGTCGTAAAATCACCAGATTGATCCCCACTCTTTCTCCATCATATGCACTGCTGTACACTCCATTAAAAACGCAGCTTCAATATTTTAGTGTGTTTTAAACGGGCATATTTCTGGATGTCTCTGGCTGCCTGACTGCAGCAGCCTTTACGGGTCCCAAAATATTTGAAGAGGCATAAAAGTGTTCACGTTCATAATGTAAACCGATATACAATATGTCTGAGACCATTAGGAAGGCAAGCACACACACATGTCCGTGACACACTCAGAACTTGGTCAGATAAGTATAAGCAGCTGAAAGCAGCAAATCCCAGGGATAATGTCGGGTTCTGATTCTGATCCATTTTGGTTTGTGTCAGGTGGTTCATAATGTGGGAGTTTTTGTACACATGAGCATTTAAAGTTGGTGTTGTGATGGATGTTATCTGGGCTGTCAGAGTGGATGAGCCTACATGTCAGGAAATGTGGGACAATAAAGTTTACAAGTCCTTCTTATGAAGTGTTTATTCTACAACGTTTTCCTCTGGACAAACTGTGAATGTTGTGTTTTCTTCTCACAAGGTTCAGCTCAGTTCTGGACCTCTCAGGTCACCCAACATAGTGAAGGTCACCTAGCTGGGACAGTGGGGTAGAACGTCCCAACCTGGAGAAGGACAAACTTTTTATGGCTCTAATGAGCTTTGGAGTCTTACATTTTATACACTAGGTACAAACTCGGTGTGCTTAAAGCCAGATAAAACTATTAGTAAAGACAATAACAATTCTAAAGGAAAAAAACATAAATTACATAAACTTCCTTTTAATAGGAAGGACGGCCATCTTCCTTGACAGGTTGGGGTGGAGAGGACAGGAAAGAGGATTCAACCAGCATCAGAACTATAAGCAAGGAATACATGCAAAAGAAGAGAAACAAAAATGAATGACAACAACGTCAGATATTTCTACATGGAGAGTAAAGAGAGCACAGAGGAGCCCAGTGCATCATGGGACGTCCCCCAGCAGAGAGGAGCCCAGTGCATCATGGGACGTCCCCCAGCAGAAAGGAGCCCAGTGCATCATGGGACGTCCCCCAGCAGAGAGGAGCCCAGTGCATCATGGGACGTCCCCCAGCAGAAAGGAGCCCAGTGCATCATGGGACGTCCCCCAGCAGAAAGGAGCCCAGTGCATCATGGGACGTCCCCCAGCAGAGAGGAGCCCAGTGCATCATGGGACGTCCCCTAGCAGAAAGGAGCCCAGTGCATCATGGGACGTCCCCCAGCAGAGAGGAGCCCAGTACATCATGGGACGTCCCCCAGCAGAAAGGAGCCCAGTGCATCATGGGATGTCCCCCAGCAGAGAGGAGCCCAGTGCATCATGGGACGTCCCCCAGCAGAAAGGAGCCCAGTGCATGATGGGACGTCCCGCAGTTTGTCTTCACGATGAAGACTTTGTGTGTCTCTCAAACCGCGCACTCATGTGAGTGCACTGGAAGGTAGTGCGTAGTGAGCACTAAGCACTACCTTCTGTAGTGCACATTATTGTGGGTCAGTGCTGACCCAAATGGAGCACTGACGTTTTGTACTTAGCGGTATTGATGTACCAGCATTTGACGGTGATTCTTCTGCCCTCTTTAATTTACAGAATGAATTTCCAACTCTTGATTGTACTTTTTTTTGTTTACTCCTTACTGGTTACTCCTTACTTAACACCAATGCAGGATCCTCCCCCCGCTGAACATTACGTTAGCTCGGGGAGAAAATATGCTTATTTATTTATTTTAAGGTATATGACCCTCCTACATGCTGCCTGCCGTTAATATACTTTTTTAGGACAATCCGTTCGACTAATTTCTTCCAAAATCCAAATCAAAAATCAAGTTCACATACGTGTTTGCATGTCATCATACTTTGTTATTATATGCCTTTAAAAGGCCTCATTGGTGAAACAAATCTCAGTAGATAACAATAGAAACCATCAGCACACGTTCATGTGTCTGCATGTCTCCCCCCATACCTGTTAGTATAAAGGTCAATTTAAAACACTAGTAAAACTGCTTTTAAATATGCAAAGATATCCTCACTGAATTAAGGTACTTTACATTGTTTAAATCTGTTTTCATTGGTGTTTACAATGATGCCGTTCACATCTGGCAACAGGAAACAGATTATACTAGAAATCATAATTTAAAATATGAAATGCAGTAATGAAGAGGCTAAAACAGGGATGCAGAAAACTTTTTATTGAAACATTTTTCTCTTGCTGCCTCCTTTTCTCCATAGCAGCATCCTAGCCCCTGATGGTAAATGCCTCAGTGCCCCTGCTGGCTCTGTAGTTTGATGCCACAGTGACCTACGGTGAACACACACTGGCAGTTTATATGAAAGCAAACATTGTTTTTGTTTATATGTACTTTATGGGTACTTATCTAAAGTGATGTACAATCAGCTACGGCAGCGGTACCATCGAAACGGGTCCGTTCTCTAACCAGCAGTGTTTCCTAATCAGTTTTCAGATCAAGGACCATTTTGTTTACGCCAGAGACCCTGCAGTGCTTAATCTGGAGGTTCAACTATCATGAATGAAACATACAGAACCTATAGCATTAATCATTTTTAACACTTATAGCCCATCTACGTCTAAACCAGCTAAAAACCGCTAACATTTATGTGTACTAACTCTACTGCAGCCTCCACCAAATGATCAGATCCATAACTGTGGTCAGGGATAGAAGAGATAGTTAGCATGCTGCCGTTTACACTAGAATTATGATGGAAAAACTTTATACTTAAAGCTATACAAAATAGCCTCCGCTTGCATCGGTACCGCTGAGTCGGTGGCTGCCATTATTCAGCTCTGGAAAACTGGTTTAAAGTTGCTCCCCTTCCGCTACGTCAGCAAGATGCCGTCCGTTCAGTGCATGTAGTGTCCATTGTAACCCTTTTGGCCGAGTTTAGGGCAGCATCCAGGTACAGTGCATGGTGTTTTTACTGAAATTTCTGTGTCAGCACACTATGCACTTAAATGTAGTGTTTGAAGTATAGAAGTGCGTGGATTTGGACACACCCCTGGTTTAAGGGTCAGGTACAGACAAAGCCCTTGTCCGTTTTGTGTGTTGTGCCATCTTGTGGCAGAATCATTTTTGTCATCTGCTGCCATCTGCCGACATTGACAGCAGAAGGGACATCTGGACTGACGGCGTCAGGCAGTGGTCCACAGTTAGAGAACACAGTGCCAAAAGTCCACTCAACATTCCTCCCCACCTCAGTACTGCAGTACATTCCTGCTGGATTGTTTGGTTGTAGTCAGTCACTGCAGATCCTAATAAATCCGATTGCTTGTTGTAAATGCAGTAGCAATGTGAGACAGTTACGTGTGACTCGAAATGCCACCGGCATGCATGTGTTTATTAAGCTGGATTTATACTCACACAGCTTCTGTGTTAGGTCGGTTTCGGCCTCACCGCTGTGTGATCTGTATAGGTCCGTGGAGGCTCGACGCGCACCTCTTTCAGAGCATCCCTGCTTGCAGCGTGGTTACGTGGAAGTATTCCCTTGTGATTGGTCAGTTTGTGATTAAGTGTTTCCAGATTTCGGGAGCTTCTTGCTGAATTTGAGTGATTACCATGGAAGACTAAGTGCAACATGATGCCATAACCCTTCGCTCAAGTGCGAGTGCACATTTCACTGGCATCAGCTGCGCCGGCCCCACCGTACGCAAAAGCCATGTGAGTAGAAATCCAGCTTTACTAACGAGCATGTACCAGTGCTTACGCCAGTTTCTTCTGAAAACTAGAATAAAACAATTTCTATGAACCCCAGGGAGGATAAAATTACCAATGTGTCTCATTTGAGGGTCCAATGTCAACATGATCGCTGCCTCAGCCAAAGTATGACGGCAGAATGTGTCACATTCTAACAATAAAATGTTTCACGCAGATTTCTTGCTTTTACAATAATCTGTAAGGTTAGAACTAAAATTTAGACGTCTTTCCTTGCGTGGCCGGCCTATGCTTTGTAACATTTCACAATATTTCCCAAATTAGTCATTTACTCTCAGCAGCAGGGCAACTTTCTTAGTCCATTAGCAATAACTAGCATAATAAACATGACTTGCTGTGCCATCAAGCTTGACAGCAACATGAAAATGCACAATTTAGTGTCAGATTGACAACTTTTCACCAGTACTGACTGTACTGTTGTTGATTAGAAAAAAATCCTTTCTCTTAATATTCTTTACCCACCTCTGTTGAACGTCCCTGTCTTCTGTCCATCCAGGAAACCTGTGTAAACCGAGAGGTCTCAGACAGGGGTAATCTTCATGAATTAAAGGTCTGAGTCCTTCGCATTCAGTTTTTTTTCCACAACTGAAGTTTTCCACTGCTGTTAGAGAAACTAAGAATCATGCATGTCCTCAGATTTCCTTGACATAGTTAAAAAAAAAAAAGTATCTGTCATTATCTGTGGGTTTTGTTTTGGTAGTTTTGTCATGTTATGTTCCTCTTTGTCTTGGTTTGCAGTTCTTTCCTTTCAGTATTTTGTTTTTGCTTTCTGCTTCCTGTTATTGGTGCACATGGTTTGATTTGGCTCATTCACGTCACCTGTTTCCATTTAGTTGTCCTGTGTATATATTCCCCTTGGTTTAATTTATTCCCTGCCAGTCCACTGTTAGATTAGTCTTTGTGTTTTGTAGGTGCCAAGTTTAGTTTATTGTAGTCTCCATGCCATGTCACAGTCTTGCCTCCGTCGTAGGTTGTTTTTTGTTATTAAAACCTTGTTCCTGCACCAATCTGCCTTCTGCCTCAACATCTACCTGCATTTTGGTCCACACCTCTCATCCATGCCAGAGTCTTAAAATAATGGACTGGCCACACATGGACCCAGCGGGCTATTCACCTTGGCAGAACTGAGCTGGCTACAAGGGCATGACCCTGAGATGGACCACGCTCCTGTGAGGTTGACGTTCTGGGGATCCAGACTGGTTGTCTGGATGCCGCCTGGCAGATCCATGTCTTATGCTTCAGCGTCCCAAACCGGCACCTAGGACCTGTCCAGCTCTGCAAAGGTTGTCACTGCTGTCACCGCCCCTGGTTCCTTTATCCTAGGGGGTCCCGGTCGGGATGCTCCTCCTCTGCCTCCTCTGTTTACATCTCCTAGGACAGGGCTACTCAATTCGGTCCTACGAGGGCTGCAATCCAGCAGGATTTCCATGTATTCCTGTACCAACACACCTGAGTCAAATTAATGAGTTATTGTGTAGAACCTGATTGGCTGTTAGAGCCACCTAATTTGACTCAGGTGTGTTGGTGCAGGGATACATGGAAAACCTGCTGGATTGCGGCCCTCGTAGGACCGAATTGAGTAGCCCTGTCCTAGGAGGTCGCTCCTCGTCCGTCACTCCTCCTCCATCTCTTGTGGTTCACGTCGCCGAGGAGGTTGCTGCTCCTCTGCCTTCAACACCAGGGCCTTTCTTAGTGGTGGATTCTGCTAGACTTGCCAGAGATCCAGCTCCTGCTGTTGCGGCCTCCGGGTCACCCTACAGGAATCAGTTACATGTCTGCGTGGCCTCTAGGCCATCCTATGAAGACTAGTCTCCTTTTCTCTTGATAAACACATATAGTCACTAGACAAGCATAAAAATGGAGTACGAAGTAAGTCAACTAGTGATAATAGGAGAGGAGAGAAAGAAGAAATGTGTGTATATTTGTCTGCTTGTGCATCCATGTATGTGTAACAAGGAATACGTGTACACATGTATGTATGCATGTATGCGAGTGTGATCTGGGATGATCCATAAAAGAAACAATGTTATAATCTGCTGTAGCTGAAACTTGAATGTGGTGAGATGTCAAATTTGTGAGTTTGAGTTTTCTTTTGTAAATACTTCCTGTCATTTGCTGCAGCAAAACAAAAGGATTTGAAAATAGTAGAATTGTTGGGAATAATGAACTTATTTACCAGACTTAATGTGATATTTATTGCAGGTGAGGTGAAGAAGTGATGACAGATATGGTTATGTCATGTCCAGGATTGTCTTATAGATCATTCTCAGCTTATGTCACTGATCAGCAAGCAGAAAAGATAAGAGAACAACTCACATTAAAGTAGTTAGAAATGGTCTCATTCATTCAATTCTTGAACAGATTTCTGATTCATTCAACCAGAGACAAAGAAATGTTGTTCATGTGTAACCGGGAGGACGGTCCGATAAAAAGTTTATATGTAAATCATGTTTTACGTGAAGCAGCAATTGAACAAAAATTCTCCAGTTTCTCCCAGTGGAAATGCCACCACAGTGAAACTGTAAATCAGGTAGCAATGTCTCCATCAGCTGGATATTTTGGAGTTTTTTTAGCCAGGAATTTGGAAAACCAGACAGATCTTTAGCACCAACAAGCTCGTGTTTGTTCAAAATATAAACGCTTGATCATATCAGAGCTGAGCTGGTTTTAAAAGTGTTCAGTCCGCTAGCGACATCCCTGATGAGGAACAGCTAATAGTCCCAATAGCGGTAGCAAGTTCCAGCTAGCTTTTAGCCTCCCAACATGGTGGCATAAACGACCAGTGTGACGTCACTGAGAACGGTTTATACAGATAAAGTGAAACCAGTGATGGCGCTGCCGAGTATGAAGGGAGGACAAACCCACTGCTACCCAGATCAGGAGCACACATAACAGAATATTGACATTGACAAGTGTCTTTGTATAAAGAAAGAGAGACACATACAGCGAGAGGACAGACAGGAAATGCACAACGTTATTTAGAATTCAATACTGACCCAATTCTCTGCTACCAGCCTGGCGTCACCAGCATTTTCCATGTGCGTCTGAGTGTCTGGCGTCTCTGCATCCACTTCTCCAAAACACTGTCTCTCTCTCTCTCTGTGTGTGTATAACTATGTGTGTGTGTTGTGTGTGTGATTGATTTAGGTGGATCCAGGGAGGTAGAAAAACAGAGTTGTTGCATTTTCAACCAAACTGCAAAATCAATGCAAAGTGGGTTTAACTGAAAGAACACGCTGATTCCAGCCCACGTGTGTGTGTGTGTGTGTGTGTATGTGTGTGTGAGAATGTGTGTTAACAGTGCCCAAAGAGAGAGCAAACAAAGCAGACCTCCATTCCAAGGCTTGTTTTTAGATTGTACCTGACAGAGTTGTGGGAGACCCAGACAGATGTTGGGAACATGAAAATGATGAAATGAATGTAAGTATGTTTTTATTGTTTGTCTGATGAATGTTTATTTGCTATGTGACGTACAGTATGCACAGTCCACACCATGATTGTAATGTTGTATAGTACAGCTTATGGTTAGGATGAGTAGAACTCTCACAGGAAAATCCATCCATCCATCCATCCATCCATTTTTTGCTGCTTGTCTGGGGTCGGGTCCCGAGGGCAGTGGCCTAAGCAGGGAAGCCCAAACTTCCCTCTTCCAGGCCACATATGCCAACTCATCCGGGGGGATCCCAAGGCGTTCCCAGGTCAGTAGAGAGATGTAGTCATTCCAGTGTGTCCTGGGTCTTCCCCAGGGCCTCCTCCCCGTGGGATGTGCCTGGAACACCTCACCAGGGAGGCTTCCAGGAGGTTCTTCTTACGATCAAATGCAAGTCGCTTTGGATAAAAATGTCTGCTAAATTACTTTAGAATAGATGCCCAAACACTTCATCTGGCTCCTCTCAATGTGGAGGAGCAGCAGCTCTACTCTGAGCCCCTCCCGGTTCACCAAGCTTCTCATCCTATCTCTAAAGGAGAGTATTCACAGGAATGTCGGAGTCTTAATGGTGAGAAATGCAGGTGATGTTCAGCAAATCCTGTGTAATGGCGGGGGCTATGGATATATGTCAAGGTTATGTTTGAAAAAAAAAAAACAGATGGACTTTTGTGATGGAATGTGGAATGACCAGGTGAAAGCACACTTCGTATTGCCAAGGAGGACAAAAGCAAGACAATTTTCCAATGCAAAATTACAAATTATTAAAATAAAATGTCCAAAAAGTTAAACTTACTCCACCTAAAAATCCAATAAAAAGAAAAATGAGGTGGCAATACACGCTCCCAATTGCACTTATCCTCTGTTTAGCCTGCTCCAACCTTCTTTTGTGCTCAGGTACTCACACGGCAGGCCGGGTCCTTTCCCTGCATCTGCATGCCAGTAGCCTCATAACGCTGTAGTCCCACCTGCCGTGGTCCCCAGTACAGGTACCTTGTGTCTTCAACTTGGCCCTCCTCTGCTCTGCTTCCTTGTCTTTATATACCTGTGTGTCTCTTATCCAGAGCAGGTGTGCTGATTGCATTAGGGTGTCTAACCAGGAGGTTGATGCCAGCACAAGGGGTGGCCAATTTACACGCACCAAAAGGATTCAAAGCAACTAAAAGCAATTAACACAGAAAAACAAGCAGCACACAACTAAAAATAAATACCACACCACCTGTGCTAGATCAAACCTGTTGGACTGCAGCATACAGTCACATTGAGATAAGGTGTTTCTGTTTCCAGAAAAAGTTTTTACTCTCATTTATGCTACAAGTTTCTCCCAAAGCACTAAGTGATGTACAAAGGGTGCATTCAAACTGATGCTGTTTGGTCCATTTTAAACAAACCTTGGTCCACTTCGATGGATAGTACGGCCCATTTGGAGCAGTGTGAATGCTCATTCTCACTCTGGTTTGGAACAAAGACATAAACGCTGGTCTGATTGAAAACTGGGGGTCTCCTGGATCGAGCCAAAGACATAAAATCTGGTCTGATCGGAGGACTAGATTCTAAATTGGTTGCACTATGTGTGTGCCACCACACAAAGTATAATCAAAACTGATAAATGACTTTTATCTTCATGTGTTGGGTACACACACACACACACACACACACACACACACACACACACACACACACACACACACACACACACACACACATCAGTTATTTATTTAGCAAATACTTGAACAATAAAAATGTTCTAGAACTTCCTGTCTTCTCTCCAATGGAAAGCAATCCAACTCTCAGAGTTAGGCAAGTCCAGAAAGGGATCTTCTTTTTGTCATTGTGTGATTTGGACCTTAACCACCCACCAGGAAGGCCTCCTCTGGAATGTCAGGAAGCATAAAAGTCTTCCTGTCATGTCCCCTGGTCCTCCTGGCTTGATCTGTCTCTTTCTCCAACGTCTTTGCTCTCTCTCTTGCTCTCTCCTGTGTGGGTGTGTTTCCACAGACAGTCCTCACTGTGGACCTCCGTTTTCCCAGCTCACACCTGATGGCATTGAGAAATCCTGACGCCTATTGTCCATTAACCAATCATCTGTGGGACGACTCAAGGCTGGAGCTTCCCCCTAGCTGACACCAGATTGCTGTGCCCCTTGTGATTTCTATTGTGGCTCTAAGATTTTATAAAATCACTTCGTTGCTTGTTTCCTGTGACTTACCCGTCCCTTTTTTCTTAGATGCCACTGCCTGGAGGAACCCGCTGAGAGAAGAAAAACTGCTTTAGCTGGAATACTTATTGCTCACAAAATCTAATTTTTTTCCCCATTAGAGAAACAATAAAAATCATTGTTCTTCTGAAAAACAGTGTCCAGCACTTGTGTCCGGGTCAGCCCTGGTGTTTGACATGTCCCCTCCGTCCCCAGGTCTGCCCAAGTGTTTACTCATTTTTCAAAGATGTCTGAAACCGATTTTTACATGTTCCTGACACCTAATTTACAGTTAGTTAGTTTTTCATATGAAAAGAAAATGCACATTCATCAGAGTATTTACTTGTTGCAGCAGGCTTTTGCTCTTGAAGAGTATAAAGTGCACAGTTGCCCACCTTCAGCTGGTTTTGCCACAGAGTTAAATTCACTGCAAATGCCTTCACTTGTGAGAGCAGAGAGCTAATAAGCTGGTTGGGACCTTGCAGCTTGACATTCAGGTCTGACAGGTGTTTGGTAATGTCCACCAAGAATGCCAGACCACAGAGCCACTGGTTACTGAGCTCCACAGCAGGTTTCCTCTTCATCTCCACAAATTTATTTACTTACTCCCTCAGGCTATAGAATTGTTGGAGCATGTTAGCGACTCAGACATCGTACTTCACACCAGCTCTCCGTGCTCTGAGTCCAGCTCGCTGAGCAGCTCCCTGAACTAGCGGCTGTTTAGCCCTCTGCTTTTGATGACATTTGAAGTGGAAACTACTGCTGTCATCACATTGTTCATTTTCAGGGAACGAGCACCAGATTCACTTGATGTATAAGACAGTGGTATATAACTAAATGACCAGGATCAAGACCAAAGCACCTCATTTTCCATGTAAAGACACCAGCTGCTCTTTGGCTTCAGAGTCAGCTGTAAGCCCACATACAGAAACTGCTAGCTGTGTCGTTTAGTGATGTCTGTTGTCTCTCAGGCCAGAGAAAAATGCTCTACATCTCTTACATTGTCCTTGAGAGTTTTTTTAATGTCATTTACTGTATCAGTGATCCTGTCTGCAGCTTTTCTTCTGGACAAACTGATGCTTTCAAATAATTTTACTTGGTCTAGCAGTCTAGCTAGCAGCTCTGCAGCAGCAACGACACATTCCTTCACAAACTCCGTCTGCATGAGGTTTCAAGTTCTTTGCAATCAGTTGACTCACCACAAAATGAACTCTCATAATGTTTTCTCTGTTGTGTGGTCTTGTAAACGCTGACTGTTCTGCATCTAAACTCCGACAAAGTGCGGTGACTTTATCGGCCCGCATCTGTCCTTTCAGCTCCAGCTCGCATGTTTACTCAAGCTCGGACTTCCTCACCGCTGCCAGCATCCATTTAGCCTGAAAAATGGGACATCCAGCATCTTCTTTTCTTTTGCCCTGCACCAGCCGTCACACTGTCTTATCTTGCACTGACATGGGACGTCTTATGTCGTGTTCACTGACCTATTCTTGGCTGGGATATATGTCTAAATAGCAACTTTGATCACAGAAATGAGATTGGTTGTATTGTATTGAAAGGGTGGAGGCTGCAGGTTCCCCACCCCTGCTGTATATGGTGGGCTCTTCAAAGTCTGTGGGACATTTATCTGAAACTGTTCCAGAACTGAACCTCTGTCCATCTTTTCTTTTGAGACTCTGCCTCTCTAATATGCGTTTTTATATATCCTTTTATATTGATAACTACCTGAGCATTTACTCCAGCTCTTTCATTTTTACTTCTTTTGATTCATTTAACCTTGAATCAGTATGCAAGCATTGTTTTTATTATATTCATGCATGAAAAGTGCTTTATCAATTAAATTTGATTTGAATAGAGAAACCAACTTAAATCAGTTACATCTATTCATAATAAGTAATCAAATTCGAATGATCCATATTAATATTTTCAGTTACTATATTAACTCAACAGTCATATTTACTCAAACAATTTAGTACCAGTTGTGCAAAGGCTCATGAAAAATGAATATTCAGCAGGACATGAAGCGTTTGTGATTGTTACCCTTTAAATATGTGTTACGTGGTTTTCTTCCTGTGCTGTGTTTACATGTTGTTGGGATGTTTAAATGTTAAAGTTGGAACCTTCACTGTGAAGGAAGTACAGGGAGAGAAACCTGATGCTGGTAATTCAGTTTTTCCACCAGCAGAAATTAAGCTGTGGACTTAAATCTAATTAGTAAGTCTGATCATTGCTTGCTGAGGTTGAAAACACTCAAGTTTTATAATATAATATAATATAATATAATATAATATAATATAATATAATATAATATAATATAATATAATATAATAAAATAAAGTTACTTAATTGACTTTGGGCTAAATTAAATATTTTCTTTGGAAATCTTTTAATCTTTTTTCATAAAATTAAATCAGAATGAATCAAATTCTTTACTAAAAAGGAACTAAATGATTTAAATAAGTCTGACTGAAAACTGTCAAAGTGCAAGTTGGATAAACTTCATTCAGCCATTTGTGAGTAGGATAAGCAGCTTTGTTTTGTTAAAAAAATTAAATAAATAAATAAATAAATAAATAAAAAGCATGGTCTCTTGGATGATGTTAATGGGGAAATCACCTTATTGTGGAAAATGTGTATGACCAACACAAGCGTCGCCTCTGCCAGGACCAGGAGCAGCAGGATCATAAAGAACTGCAGGACACAGCGGAACAAAACATCCCAAGATTAGAATATAGAACATAAATAGTTGACGCTTGGTTTTTCTCTCCCATCATTTCATGCCATCCCTGTGCTGCAAGCTATAAAGAACAAATGTTGGGATGTCTTCTCACCACAAAGAGAAGGCAGCGCTGCTCCTTCAGGGCTCCCAGACAGCCCAGGAACCCCGTCACCATGGTTATCCAACAACCAGCAGCAGGTTGGCGGCTGACAGTGATGGAAAGGACAAGGGAAGCGAGGAAAACTCTGCCTGGGTGAAGGACAGCCAGACTCCAACTCCAAACAAGCCACATCCTCCATGTACTTTTCAGCCTTTAATCTCTGCAATGTCACCAGATTTATTTCCATCCTTGCATTAATTTTTCTCCAAGCTCTTGTATTGATGATGTACAGTCAAACCACAGCACACAGCCTTCTCCAGACTCTCAGCGGTGTTCAGGACTCTGTGATGAAAATGATGTCTCCTGTTCCCTGAACCACTCTTTCATAATCTGAATCCTGCATTGTCATCTTGGAATATGGCCGTCCCATCAGGGAAGATGGAATCACCTGCTCATTCAGTATATTCAAGTAGTCAGCTGACTTCATTCTTTGGAAACATAATGTTGCTGAAACTAGACTTGAACCTAGACCTGAACCAAGACCAGAACTTAGACCTGAACCTAGACCTGACCAACTGCAGCAACCCCAGATCATAGACTGCCCCCACAGGCTTGTACAGTAGCACTAGGCTACATCACTTCTTTACATCACTTCATCTGCCTCTCTTCTTTCCCTGATGCTCCATCACTCTGGAACAGGGTAAATCTGAACTCATCAGACCACATGACCTTCTTCCATGGGGCCAGAGTCCAGTCTTTATGCTCCCTAGCAACCTAAAGCCTTTTGCTCCGGTTAGCCTCACTGGTTAGAGGTTTTCTTCTGGCTCCACAGCTGTTCAGTCCCTTGAGTTCCTTCACATTGTTCATGTGGAAATTATCTAACTTTCACTATTAAACATGGTCCTGAGTTCTACTGCTGTTTTTCTTCCATCTGGAAGACAATGGTTCCCCTCCATCCTTCCAGCTTTAGTAATGTGCTGGACAGTTCTGAACCCAGTTATAGTAGTTTTTGCGTTTCATGAGATGTTTTCTCTGCTTGATGCCAACAATCTGACCCTTCTGGAACAGACTAACATCTTTTCAACGATCACGGATGTGCTTTTCCACATGGTTGTTTAAGAAATGAGAAGCTGCTCATTGCATCAGTTGGGGTTAAATAATTTGTTGCAGATGAATGTTAATCACCCTGCAGGAATCATCCAGTCGGAGGCTCCTACCTGCTTATTTAGATCCAGGTGGTGACTTTTTTTTTTTTTTTGGGCCAGACAGTGTATATTATCATATCAACATTACACATA
Organism: Melanotaenia boesemani; assembly: GCF_017639745.1. Classification (NCBI taxonomy): domain Eukaryota; kingdom Metazoa; phylum Chordata; class Actinopteri; order Atheriniformes; family Melanotaeniidae; genus Melanotaenia; species Melanotaenia boesemani. The sequence continues at coordinate 3,503,519 of NC_055683.1, read as the reverse complement.
AATTCAAAGGACATAAAATGTATAGAGACTAAAATTTATTAAATATTAGAATTTAACATAAGCATTACTTGATAAATATACATGTAAAAATATTTTTGTATTTATGGATATTTATAAAATATGCAAAATATACAAATATATTTTATATAGCTAAAATTATAGCAAATATATTATATTAAATAAATACAAAAATAATAAAAAATAAATTATCTTAATGTGTAATTGATTTAAAATGTAATTGAAACTTCAGAAATGTCAGGTTACTTATAATATTTTTTAAAAGGATAGTTTATTAAATGTAAATATCTTAATTTAATGTGCTTAAACTAAAACAAAGAGAAAAATGTGGAGTTATTATTATTTCTAGGTTATTATGCTGTTATTTCACTTGTCTGGTCCTCCGGAGACCAGATTGATCTGAATGTGGAACCTGAAAATGCGTTCGGACATCTCATAAAAAATAAGATATGTTTGAAAGTGTGACGTACACATCTTTTTTAGAATTAGGAGTAATGTAGAGCGACTGGTTTAACAGGAGTCTGTTTGAGTAATTTGATCCTCAGCAACCATATTTCACTGTTTGTTTTAGAATATTTGATGTAATGTGATCGACGAACAGTTTTCATCTCTTTTAGAACAGCTCTGTTCAGACTGACAGCACATTCATATGGAGCCGTTGCATCTAAAATATCATTAGCTGCATAAAATATATAAATTGATTATAAAATGAAATGTACTGATGAATTACAACTAATTCATGTTAACAAAGGCCTGAAGTTAACTGTGAAATAAAATATTTTAAACTCTTAGTTCAACCAGCAGGTGGCACAAAACCAAAAACACCTGAATGTGGGGAAGTGTGAATGAATGGGAGTGTGTGATTTATCATTGATCAGAAGTCCAGTTCCTGTTGATGAGAATCTGTATGAAATATCAAAAATATTAAACATTTTAATACCTACATTATAAGATTAAACATCTGATTGTATCTGTGTTTTGAAGAAATATTAATTAAACTACAGGTCTCAACCTGTCATCAGACAGAATCACATTTCGACCATTTCCGCTGCATGTCTGAATCTCACTGCAGATAAAACTGCATGTGGAAATGAAATCACACAGAAACAAATAGAACAGACATATAAAATATAATCTAAAACAGACTAAAATAAAGCTATTCTCATCAAGAAAGCCATCACAAATAAAAACATCCATATTAATAGAAGATAATATATATTTATAATAAATAAGACTTCTTTAAAAAATGTATTTATATATTTTTAAGACAAATAGAAATATATTTATATTCTACATCTTTAGTTTATTACTAATAGGTCTAGTCAAATGGATCAAGATTCAGGAATGATTCAGACTATTTTAAAAGATGTAAAATCCAGAAGTAACCAAACCAAATCTGTCACATTTTCTCATACATATAGAGTTCAGTCGACACTCCACCACAGCCCATTCATCATCTAATAAATAAGCAAATAAAAAATTTAAAGATTTAAAAAACAACAATATAACAAAGAAACAAACAAATAAATAAATGCTTTTATTATTATCTATTATGTTATTATCTATATTATCTTATATATCCACACACACACACACACACACATATATATATGTATGTGTGTGTGTGTGCGTGTGTGTGTTAATATATATATGTGTGTGTATATATATATATATATATATATATATGTGTGTGTGTGTGTGTGTGTGTGTGTCTTCCAAAAATAAAGAAGGGGACTAAAGACTGAAAGCAAATGCTTCATTGCTTTCATAAATAATTTATAAGAAATGAACTGTCCAACTTTGGGTACTGAGTAACTGTTGGACAGTTTCCCCTCAGGGATCATTAAAGTTACACTAAAGTCTGAAAAAGAAACACACTGAAGGAGGAGGAGGAGGAGGGACGACAGGAAGGAGGAAATGGAGGAAAAAAGACGAGGAGGGGAGGACGAATGGAACGAGGGAGGGAGTTTACTGTAGTGGGGGGAGGAGGAGAGGGGAAGAAGAGGGTCAAAGGTCATACTCATTTTTTATCCATTACTGCTGAGGGTCACATTCTGGATCATGTCTGTGTTGAGACAAACATAACTCCACCGGATCACCACATCACATGAACTTTAACAAATCAGTAAAGTCTTTACTGGAAAGAAAGGAAGAAGGAGAAGAAGAGGGAGAGTAGATGCAGGTGAAGCACTCTCTGCAGTTTCAGTGACAGGGGGAGGTGGGAGAAGGCGGGTGGAGGCGGCAGTGGGGGCGTTTGTATTTGACCGCAGCCTGACCTCCTCCCCGTTACCCTCTCACCTCTCCTTCACCTCCCTCCCACCATCCCTCATCTTGGACAGAGGAGGCCCTGCACAAACCACAGCTTGTCCTGGGAATGACCTCTGCTCTGCTTAGCAGGAATGTCCAAGGAATGACTCCCTGCACACATCACCAGGAAAACACACAAGCATATTCACAGCAAAACACAGCAGAAAAACTAGAAGATGATGAAGAAAAACACCACGAAGAAAAAGAAGAAGATGAAAAGGAGAGCTGAGATATTTCTTTCATCACAGCATGCGTCTTCAGGATTATAGATGAGGAGTACGGAAAGCCAGAAGTGTCATGTTCGCTTGCCGAGGGAGCAGAAACACCCCTGCAGGATGATGTATGGGGAGTAATCCACACTGAGACCTGCTTATACACACACTCACAATCAAAGGCTGCAGACACACACACACTCAGACATGGAGGTGTTTATTTGATGCAGATGTTGAGCAGGAAACGAGCTGCATTCAGGGACACAAACACATCTGACACATGAGACATGTGCTCGGGTCAGTGGAGTTTAGTTGCCTTATTCAGTAGAGCTGCAGTAGAAATCAGTAGACACCTACACACACACACACACACACACACACACACACACACACACACACACACACACACACACACACACACACATCAAACTGCAGAGATAAGCGTCATGAAGAAGTCAGGGGTCAGAGGTCAGTCTGAGGTCTGCAGTCACTCAAAAGCCAAAGGTCAGTCAGAGGTTGAAGCTAGCTTCAGACGTCAGACACACACCAGTTTCACACCTTTTATTTAATAAATCTCTCATTTATTTCGAATAAGAGGTGAAAGTCATTTATAAAATTAGATTTTCTACTTTCATTATTAGTGTGAAGGAGCTTAAAAAATCTGATAATAATTTTCATATTTGATCAAAAACTTTGATTCAGCTTTAATTCATTGCTTTTATACGTAAATATGAAGGTATGTATTAATGAAGAATGAAGCATTCACGTCCATATCTCAGCTGAAGAAGGTCATGTGACCACCATATCACACACAGAGAGCAGTTCAGAGGAAACAAAGAAGAACGTCACCGCTTCAGATGTCGGGTAGCCCGGCTGGAAGTCCTCGTCATGGTCGGACCAGGTTCTGGTCCTCTGGCTGCACAGTGTTCCTCTCTCTGCCCTCTGCCAATATCACATGTGAGAACTTCATAAGCGAAGAAAACTGGGAATTTATTCATTTGTTTATTAGGAAAGAAAGTTTTCTGGACTTGATGATGTGGAATTTGTCAAGGACCTGTCTCAAGGCCTTTGCTTTCATACTGGAAACTCATGACATTCCCAACACGATACTATTCTCTGATGTGGTAGTAACCTGGGACAACTTCTGAATGAAGAGGAAAATGAATAAAATAAAATAAAAATGTAATAAATTAACACCACATTTGAGTAAAAGTAAATTCATATTCAGAAATTGTTCAACCAATAACAAATTCAAGATAAACAACGTAGAAATGGAAAAAAGTACATTACTTGGAATGATACTACTTAATAAATTATGTTGAAGCCACATATCAATTATATTAAAATATCAAAATCAGTTGTAAGATTATATAAAGTTAAATTTTTTAGAAAACAAACGTCTTTATTATTCTGTATCATTCTTTTATATTTCATATCTGACAAACTGTGTGGAGGTGAACGCCTGCAGAATTTAGCAAAATATAGCAATAAGAATCAAAGAAAATCTGCAACACGGAACCATCTGACCAGCTTTTTATAAAAACAATCAAATTTCAGGATTTAAATTCAAAACAGGCCAAATAATGTCCGTAAGAAACCGATCCCCACCCCTCAATAAATCATTTGTCTTAAAATATTTCGACTGATTTATTAACCTCAAGATAAAAAGCAGCATTCATGCATGTAAAGAAGTATTTCTGGATGTCTCTTTGTGTTACCATAACAACCACAGATCCATGCATTTCCCTGCCAAAGCAGCAGGAATCCTCAGACTCTCATCCATCTCTTTCTGCAGCCAGGCAGCATGTGCGTGTGCGTATGTGCATGAATGTTTGTGTGTCTGACCTCCTGATGAACCACCCTCTGATAGCTATGCCATCATCCCTCTGCAGCAAACACACATACACACATGTGCTATAACAGATACAGTATGTATGAACATGCTGACACACACAGCAGCAGAGTGAAGGTGATGTGTGTTTAATGTTTTCCAGGTCCTTTTAATCTGCTGCCTGCTGGACAGATGGGAGAAACAGATGGGAGGTGTGCCACAAAGAAAGGAAGAAAGAAAGAGAGAAAAGGAGAATAAAGAAAATCACGACACCAAAAAACCTGATACAAAAGAGAAAAAATAAGAAGAAATTTCGGATCAATAGAAATCCTTCACCGGCTGCAGAGACAGACCTCTTCAGCACCAGTTCACAACTGACACAGTCCAGTTCCTTCCGCTTGGTCATAGTCCAATTATGATTCAGTTAAAACAAATCCATCACATGATCCACAGCAGTCCAATTTATAATAACTGTGTTCTTATGAAGCTGTTTATAAAATAATGACCTACCTATGGAAACCTACTGATCAGAACCAGAACCAGGAAGGAAAACTTCCATCAGAACCAGGACCACTAAAGGAAAACCTCCACCAGAACCAGAACGAGAGAAGAAAACCAGGAAGGACGGCCATCTTCCTGGACTGGTTGGTGGTGGAGAGGACAGGAAAGACAGGTCAACCAGCAGCAGAACTTTAAGCAGGGATTCCTACTGAGAAAGAAGGAGAGCAACACGAATGACAACAATGTCAGACGTTTCTACATCGAGAGTAAAGAGAGCAGAGAGGAGCCCAGTGCATCATGGGATGTCCCCCAGCAGAGAGGAGCCCAGTGCATCATGGGATGTCCCCCAGCAGAAAGGAGCCCAGTGCATCATGGGATGTCCCCCAGCAGAGAGGAGCCCAGTGCATCATGGGACGTCCCCCAGCAGAGAGGAGCCCAGTGCATCATGGGATGTCCCCCAGCAGAGAGGAGCCCAGTGCATCATAGGATGTCTCCCAGCAGATAGGAGCCCAGTGCATCATGGGATGTCGTTCAGCAGCCTCGGCCTCTAACAGCAGGGCTAAAGGATGGATCAGGGTCACTAAGCCAGACCTGCTATAAGATTTATCAGGAAGGTAGAGATGATGTCTGCTTCCTGAAGCCAAACTGGGAGCTAGTTTCACAGAGAGGGTCTGATAACTGAAGGTTCTGCTTCCTGAAGCTAAACTGATCATCTTTAATAAATGTTTCAGAGAGCAGGGTGAGTGTATTAATTACAGCACAATGCTTGCTTTTTAGATAAAAAATCTAACCCTATTACACAGCATTACTTTCTATTTCACATTAGACAAAAAGTGAAAAAAAATTAGAAACTATAATGATTTAAATTTTATTAAATCTAAAAATATCATTAAATTTCTGGAACTGTTGGATTTTTAATAGAAACATATTTACCCAGTGGGACCATTAAACTCTGTCCTCACTGCTGCATATTAAGAAATCACAGTTATCTAAATGAATTCAACATGTAGTTGACACAGTATGAAACAATAAACAATAAAATGTTTATCGTAATCTACTGTCGTAAAATGTCATGTTAAAACTAAATAATTAAACTGCTAAGTTTTAATACTGATATTTGATGGGCTGCATGGTGGTGTGTTGGAAAGCACTGCAGCCTCACGGCAAGAAGGTCACTGGTTCGAGCCTTGCGGTCTTTCTCTGTGGAGTTTGCATGTCCTGTGATGGACTGGCAACCTGTCCAGGAATTACCTCACCTTTTAACTGCAGGGGAAGGATTCAAATTCCCAGCATAAAACTGCAGAATAAAACCAGTTAATAACAAACGCATTACCTTTGTTTATTAAACATTAAAATGCTGAAATGAAGCAAAAGATCATGTAAAAGTAAAGGAATAAACATGTTTTATGAGATTTATTCTCTGAACTCTTTTGGCTTCTCAGCTGCGAGAATATTGCAATTTTTTATTTTTTACAGTGACTTAGTTTGTACTCAGAAGTACTGTATGTATAAGTGTGCGACTGGATGACATCACACATTGTGTAAAATAATTTTACCTGGTCAGAAATGACTAGAGAAGAGACGAAGAGCTACAGCCACTTTAGCCGGTTGCTACATGTGTTTCACAAGTTTGCAGTAGGTTTTTTCTGCTTTTACATCATCCTCTTAATCATCATCAACCTCCTCATCTTGGAAAGAATTTATTTATTTTTATTCACTGTTTTTCCCAGTTAACGTACAGGTAGGTGGAAACTTGCTGGGCATCTCTGCCTGTTGCACCTGCTCCAGTGCCTGTGGGGTTAGCCGCAGGGTCATCAGCTGCAGGGAACCACCCTTCTTCAACGTTTCGCCCCTTTAATCCTGGAAAGTCTCCTGGTGGGGAGGCAGTGGAAGAGATGTCTCCCTGTCACTCCCTGCAGCTGATCGGTGATTACCCCTTGTTGGGGTTAGTTGTTCTTTTCCCAGCACCTCTCTTTCCTCAGCCAGAGCCAAAAGCTGCCTTTCTTCAGCTTCACGCCTGTTATCCCTGTGTCGCTCAAGAGGCAAATAGTTGACACCCCCACAAAGCCTCAACATCCCACCTCAACAGGATAGATGGTGGTTTTCCAGCCAGCTTCCTGACACTTAGCAGCCAGCTCGGCTTGTTAGACCTGCTTGTGCTCAAAGCAGCCTCCATCCCTTTCTCATGTAGGATTGTGAGTTCAATGAGATGTGCAGACCTTGCGTTGGTGGACCAGACAACATTGTCAGGACAGAGGGATGTGATCGTGATCTCTGTAGGGAACTAGAGTTGCCTCATGTCCCACTCCTGGTCAGGGGAAAAGAGGCAAGGTGTTTGTCCAAGGCTGATGTATTTTTTGCAGCGGTAACAGGATTCCTCATTCCTGAACCACTGGTGGAGGTTACGGGAACAGGGAAGTGTGTAGTAGGTTGTACAAATGAGGAAACTGAGCCTTGTCTGTGGAGCTTTCCACAAGTCTGACCACCTAATGTTCCGGTTGATAACTCCCTCCCAAGTTGTCCAGCTTCATTGTCGATCCTGTGACACAGCCTTGATCTTGTGGCACTCTTCCTCCATCCCCGCCACCTCTGCCACTGCCATGTCCTCTCCCTACAGCTAGCTTTAGGGCACCTCTCCCCACTCCTTCTACTTTCGGCCCATGGGAACCTTGATGTTTGTATTCTCTAAAGACTGATCAGTGGATTTTCTTAGTTTGAGAACTAGCCTGGTCTTTTCCTGCATCCAGACTTGCCTGATGAATTGCAGTGGCAGTTGCAGTGTGTTCTTCCCGAAGAGGCCTGTTTCAGAAAGGCACTGTGGCAGCCCTAACCACTTTTGGATGAATGAGTTGGCTTTACTGTCCATCCATCTAGTTGTAGATGAAAAGATCTCACTCATTTTCAGCAGCCACATTATCCTCCTGTAGAGGGTGAAGTGGTAGCACCACACCTTGGACTTTTCCTAGAGTTTGCTTTGGTAGATCCTTGCCAGGCCATCCATTAGCTGATTCATGACAGCTATTCCTATCTGTATGACAGACAGCTCAGCAATATATTGCCTCCCCAGGCTTTTGATGGATTGTTCTGAGAGACAGCGGATTTTCTTTCCCCCAAAGACAAAGGTGGTGAAGTCATCTCTGATTCCCCTCCTGAGTGACAGGCTCGGTGAGCTTCATTTTCATTCTTGATCAAGCCATCAACTCATCCATTCTTTTCAGCAACCACATGGCACCATTTGGAGGAGGCTGGTGACATCTGCACCCATGTGGCTATTCAATGGGGATAGCCTCTGACCAGATGATAGTTTAATCCCTCCAACCATTTGTCTCTGATGAGGATTATCTGAAAGGCGGCCATGAACAAGACTGGAGAAATAGCACACCCAATTGGATTTCCTACTTGTAGCTGCTGCCACCCCGTTGTGGTCTTGGAGAGCAGAGCACATCTGCAGATCATTGAAATATGCAATCAGGTTCCTTATGTAGGGGGACATGTGGAAGAACTCCATAGTGTAGTTAATCAGTTGATGTGGGACTGATCCATATATATTGGCAAGGTAAAGCCAGATAACATACAGGTCAGACTTTTCCTTCTTGGCCTTCTGGAACTGGGGCCTCATTTAGAAAGCTGACATAGGTACAAAAACCAGCTAATGCCAAATGCAGTCAACTTTTGGGATTTATAAAAACCAAACTTGGTGGGAGAATGTTCCTACCTCCATACAAACTCTGACGCACAAAATCTGTGAAAATGGGAAACTGCAACACCAACAGTACAGAATTAAATCAAGGAAACGAGGTGGAGAGTCTGCTGCCAACATTTACCATTCAGTAAAAGAAAAAGTGAAAAGGAAATTTTGAACATTTATTCTGAGATCCAGCAGAGTGGGTCAGACTGGAGGTCTTGAAGTGATGCAATGCTTATGAAACACACAAGCTGTGGATTTCCTTTATTTATTCTTACAAAATCCTTTCTTAGTTGTCCCAATGTCTGTCAAGACAGTCTTCATTTCCCGCAACTCCTTGGCCACCTGGTTAATAGCGGTGATGGGGTCCCTCTGCACCAGCAGGACTTCCTCTGAGGACACGGCTGCTGCGGTGGGTGGAGTCTCTGGCCTCACCCTCTCCAGCCACAGCTGCAGCACCGCGGACCCACCTGAAACACCCAAGAACCCAACATTAAAACAAAACACTACATTATCGGCATCATTACTGTCATTTAGCAGCTTTTCTCTAAAACGATTTACTGTGGGCTGCAGCATCTTGCCTAAGGCCCCAGCTGGAAGGTGTTACTGTTCACACCTGGGGGAACTGAACTTCGATCTCCCACATGGCAGATAAATGCCCTACCAACTGAGATATCCAGCCGCATGTTCTGATGCCTCTGGCGTGTCTTGCCTTCTGAGGCTGCAATGACAGAGTCTGCCACCTGCCACTATTCTGTCTTTCTGACACCAGTAATGCCCACGCCGTGCCCAATTAATCATTTTTACATTTGTCAACGTAACATAACAGGAACTCAGTCTCACACCCCCGAAAAATTCCAGATTCCAATTCTTTTTCCCTCCCAAGCTATCATGCAAATGATGTGATGAATATGTATTACAGGCGTCCACCTGACCATTTATAGCCACCATGTGGGCGGGGCAAGGCGTTCTCTCATGTGCGCCTGCTTTAGAATTGATTCTGATTTATGAACAGTGTTGCACACTTGGACAAAAAAGTTACTCTCAAGCATGTTGTGGGTGTAAAAAACATTATTCTCTTTTATTCTGCAACACAGAAGCACAAGCACATGAACTTGTGGCTGCAGACTACTCGGGCTTACTGAATAACACATCCACATTTTAACCTAATCAACACATTCACACAACAATATTATATGCACTCACACATCTACAGTATTCTGGCAGGCCACAGTGATTACCACCAAGATTTTCTGGGAAGCTACTAGCCAGGTAAAGCACCGTCAAGTTCAACATTCAGCATTTTAACTTGCAAACCTTCACATAAACGTCATAAATGTGTTCCTTTAAGTCTGACACTTGTTAAACACCTGTAATGCTACCATTTTCACATTGTTTTTGCTTACCTGCAACACGGAAACACAAGCACATGAACATGAGGCTGCACACTGCAGACTACTGGGGTTTACTGAATGACACTTCCCCGTTTTTCAGACTCAAGGATGCCTAAGCTGCCCAAGGTGCCTGTGTGAATTTACTCGTTTTTTTAATTAACCTCCCAGAAAGCTGCTGTTATTACTTTGAGTGTACATATTGTCTACTACATCTAAATAAATATAATAAAATTTAACATACCCTGAAGATGAACAATTTAACAAAAACACATTTTTAGAAGAAGAGGGGGAAGTGAATGCTAAATGTTCATGGTCCACAGGTCCACTCATCTCAATATGTCCAACATGCCTGTGGGTCCCCCACAACAGAAACAAGCGTGTGCAAGCTTTTACAAATCTGAAAGTTGCACCGCATTTCCTTTTCAGACGCCACCTGTAGTTTGCTTTGCTATGCACAGTTTTTTAAATGAGGTCCCTGGTCTCAGATCATTGTGGAGTGTTCTACACACCCTGAGGACCCTGGGACTCCTGCTTTCTGGCAGTTGGTGTTGTTGTAGCCATTCTTTAGCAGGTAGGTGGTCATCCTTCAGGACAAAATGGTGAAGAAGATACTTCCTTCTACATTCAGCAAGGCAATGTTTCTGAACTGACTGATATCTCTGGAATTCACTTCCTTGGGGATGAAGACAGTAACCACTCTTTGCCATTCTCATGGAATAAGTTGTTTTTTGTACATACCCTGGTGTTCCTAAGGGAGTGTTCCTTTACTGGTCCCTGTAAAGGGACCCGTACTGCCTCTTATCGTGCTGTTATATCTGCTCCATGGTGACTTCTTCTACTCCAGCAGCTGTCTTGCATGCTTGAAAGGATCTTTGAAGAAGCTGGTTTGCTCCTTTCCTTCCGTTTGCTGTGCTTGCCATGTTCAGCTCTACCAATCCTGGCTGGCCGTTGTCGGACCTCCGTTTCCTTTTTCTAGGGGCAGTCCTCTAGTTGGATAAATTTTCCAAACCTGTCTTTACAGGTGTGGTCTATTACATCCCTGAACAGGTTGAGGTTGACTTCAACACCTCCAGGCAATGCTCCAGGCAATGCTTCCACCAGCATTTCTGTTGCTGTTGTTGTGGCCCGTCCTATTAGGCCCATCATTGATCCTACCTCTCGGAGGCTGTTTTCCTTTAGCGTTCTTCACAGTTTCTTCCATATTTATTTTCACATTATTTATTTATGACTATTTATTAATTTATTGTTATTAATTTATTTAATATCTAATTGTATTTTATTTATTTATTTAATTTTCCTCTTCCTTAGTTTTTTTTTTTTACTGTTTTTATTTGGTTTTTATATAATTCTATATACTCGTTTAGGGGTTAAATGTCTTTATTAGGAGTAAAAGCAGTGCTGTTACTAGGTTTAAATGTTTTCCTTTAAAAATTATTTTTACTAATGGATAAAGGTTCCAGCGTGTCCTTGCTGCTTCGCAGTTCTGTTTGGACCAATCACACTTTCACTCTGACCGTCATCGTCATAGAAACTGATGAAGTCTGACTCATCTGCTGTCTTCATTCTTTCATCTCTTCATATCAGAACTATACTTCATGTCACCTGTAAATAAATAAATGTTTTGTTTAATTATTGCTTTTAGCAGTGCTGCTCTCTTGGACCAACTTATAAAGCTGTATTATGAAATCTAGCTTTACAAATAAAAGATGTGATTTACCAGCCTGTCTGTCACAAACACTGAGAAACACAGAAAATTTGCAGTCCAGTAACAGGTGGTTAAATCTGTCTATCAGGGCAGAGAGGCGGGTACTGCATGAATTATAATTCCAATAAAGAATCCATAAAATTAAATTGATCTTTGAATTAGCAGACAGAGTGAGGTAATGGTGATTAGTGTGTTCAGCATGGCAGAGCTAATTAGAGCAGCTGTGTGTGAGTATCTGTGTGTACGTGGATTTATGGTCTCTGATCTTAGACTTCAATTTCCTTCTCCCCCTGACATGTCAGAGGTTGTAAATCAGCAAGACACGAGCATACAAACACACTCACCCACGTGTACATGCAGACACACCATCTGTGCACTGAGCTGCATAATTTACAGCCCACCATGCGCATGTGTGTGTGTTGTGAGTCGCTGTAATCATATTCTCATTTCACTTTGCAGGAACCTAGATGGTAATATTACAGCTCCACCAGAGTTTGATGCAACCTCATCGCTGCAGAGGTTTATGCTTCTACTTTCATGTTCACTACCAACAAACACACAAGCAACTGAAAGAAAAGTGCTCGGCGTCTTCTGTGATGGTACAAGAGGTCGGTGCCAATGACTTACATTTGCTTACTTTTATTCAGCTTTTACGGACAAAAACTTTACTTTATTATTGAATTAGATATGATTTATTTTTGCCAGATAGATGTGGGCAGTGAATCTCCCAGTTTCACGAATTAGATGCAGCCATGCAGTCACATGACAACACATACAAACCAGCATAGAGGCACAAAGTCCTAACAGACAGGTACTCCTACCTTCCTATCAGACAAGCAGAGGCATAAGCCAAATACGCAGCTGCACCAGAAGTAACGTAAGAAGTCAAGGACAAGTTGACTACAGCTTTAAGCTATTCTGTACTACAAGGTTGCATTTTTGCACACTTTTGTACCTTTGTTCCAAATTTTAAAAACAAAAATAATTTAACTAACTAAATCTTACTTGTCTGTTGGTGTTTTCTGCTACTTTCAAACACATACACACACAAATTAATTTGCTATTCAATTAAGGTTACACAGCCAAAGTGACGCCACTGTGGTGTTTGTGATCTACAAATAATGCAAAAGAATGGGGGTGTTACATTCACAGTGTGTAAAATGAAGCAGTAAAAGTTAAAGGGTAAAAGGGGGGGAGTCAAATTCCGGCCAGGTTTCCAGAAAGGTTCGGGCCGCCCCTGCAGACGGGGAATGACAAACCCTGTAAGCAGACAACCACTTTACCCCAACAACATGAAGAAGTAAACAGGACTAACAGACTCTCAGTCATAAAAACATGTCAGATGTTACAAGTTTTTTCACCAAATACTTTTTTACTTTTGGACGACACTTTTCTACTTGAGTAACTGCATTGGTGGTTTCCTGTGTGGTAATATTCACCCACTGTCCAATCATCTCGCTTCATTTCAGCATCCAGTTATCAGCTGCTGGACAGGAGAGAGATCAGAGCGGGAATCAGCTGATCTGTCAGGTATGCATCAATCACACTGGACACCTCGATCAATGGTCAGAGTCAGGAGAATCCAGGGAAGCACCACGAGGATCCAGAGAGAAGTCCCAGAAGCCCCAGATAGTCCATGACAGGAAGAGTGAATCCTTCACTATAAACCCTCCTCCATCTCCATGGAAACCAGCAAGACCTTCATGGTTCATATCAAACAAAGACAGAGTCATAGGAGAACACGTTAGCAGAGTTTTTAGAGCTGGAATCAAACTTTTCACCACAAACAGCAACAAGAAGACCTGATTTCTGGTTCTGGCTGCTGGCTCCAGAGTTTCTGTCCCAGTGATGAGACAGACGTCTTTGTAACCAGCAGAGTCTCTGCTGTCATGTGACTCCTTGTTTGTGTGGAGAAAATAGCAGAAGCTCTAAAGTGGACAGAGCTGTTCTCATGTTTTCTACATTCCCATTTAACTGTTTAGGGTTTGAACTGTGTTTGGTTTGGATGCCGATGCTTGGTAAAGTCTTTTAGCTGAGTTTCTCCCATCATGTTGCTATGCTACATGTTAGCATTGCTGCTACCTGGTGTCACACCTCTTCTGGACTGTAGGATCTCATGCTGCCTCCTATACAGGAGGGTCTAAGACAAGGTTAATGACTGTAGTCATTCAGAAAGTGTGTGGTCTCCCTGTTTGGTCTCATGCTGCAGTCTGTCCATTACTAACATCCTCAGACCACACACACACACACACACACACACACACACACACACACACACACACACACACACACACACACACACACACACACACACACACACATACACACACACACACACACTGAGCAAGCTGCAGCTTGTCTGTCCGCAATGAGGCTTCCAATGCGAAGACAATAAAAAGAAACAGAGAGGAAATGTGGTTGTGGATGTCCAGCAGGGTGACCTCTCTGACTGTCACCGTGGCAACAAACAAGGTCACTTTTACAGAGACAGAGGTCAGTCAGAGGTTAGCAACATCTATCTGTCCACAGCTTCTGCTTCCTTCTTTCCATTTTATCCTCCTCTCTGCTTGCTGTGAGGATGTTTGATGAGTGTGTGTTCATCTTTCTAACTTTTTACTTGGTTTGGGAATTAACAGCCAAGTACAACTCTTCCTTTATTATTATTATTATTGTTATTATTATTATTATTATTGTTATTATTATTATTATTATTGTTATTATTATTGTTGTTGTTGTTGTTGTTGTTGTTGTTATTATTATTATTATTATTATTATTATTATTATTGTAGAAGTAGTAATGTTAAGGTGATGACAAAAACAATTCTTTGATATTTATTATATACTATTTAATACTTTCACTTTTGTTCATCTGTAGTAGTGAACATAGTGTGTTCATCTCACAGAGTCTCTGTATAAAGCCAACATTTATTTTTACAGCATTTCTTTTTATTTTAAGGTCTTTTGGAGAAGGTGATGACATAAACAATTTTGACAGAATGGAAAGGTGATAATTTTTCTATCTAAGTTCATAGAATTTTTGTTTAAGATTTTAAGTTTTTTTTATGTCTCTGGACATACAAGCATAAAGCTGGGAATCTAGGACAGATCTAGAATATGGGATGGATACTAATACAGATCTCGTGATGACTTGCAGTGGATCCCAACCCATTTTCCTTGAGGACTGCCTTCATGTAAATACTCAAAAGCCATGGACCCGCTGCCTCACCCAGTGCTGAAACAATACTTGGTTTTATGATTTCAAAAGTGTGATTCTCCATAAATAATTTTATTCTGGCTGAGTCCTGTCCTTTCATAAAGACAAAGTTGAATTAGCAACATATAGCTGTACTTTTCTTTCCTTAAAATGAGGACAATGTATGGACATGAATCAAAATGACTCTGCAATTTGACATCCGTCCATTTTCTATGGACCTTTCTCACTGACGTCACACTGCCCATTTACGTCACCACGTCGGCTGGCAGAAAGCTGCATTCTGCACATCTGTTTACCCTCTGCATGACGCTTTCCCTGAAATCCATCCTATATGTTTCACCACCTGCAGATATCTGTCCTGCTCTTGCTCAAGTCCTCGTCCCTCAGCTCAAGTCTGGGGAAAAACCCAAATCTAATCAGTTGAATCCCAACACACCCAGAAGCAGAGATGTGATGCTGGACTGTGGACGGAGATGTGACAATCAGAGTCCAGAGTCTCCTGAGTTTACTAGCTGGGACTCTAAAAGCAGACTTCTGTAGGAGAAGAGCATTTTATTTCCTCAGGATCCTCTCATCCACTCAGTTTAAATACCATTTCAACTTCCATTACCAGCGACTGAGTGTCCGATGACAGTTTCAGTTTTACCCTGGACATCTATTTGAAGAAAATGTGACTACGCTGATGAAATTGATGCTTTTGTTGTTCTTAGCATTTCCATCCAGCAGGCAGTAAGATAAACTTGACCCCTGCAGATGCGTCTGATTGGCTCTTCTGGTCCTTTCATGCATACCTATTCTTTTTATCATCATGGAAACAGAGAGGAAGTGGCACCTTTCCAAATGAAGCTTGACTGAAAGCTTAGCCTGTGGAGTAACTTCTTACCAGCAATTCTTCTCTTTTACTACACATGATGCAAAACTCCCAGACTGCACCTGCATAACAGAAACCTGGACCAGGACAGGTCTGTTCCATGCTTTTCTTACTGTAAGCCATTATCTCATTAGAGTTTTGTAAGTTTAATAGTGCGTCCGTCTTAATTTCAAACTAACAGACAACGTGCTGTACAGCTGTGGATCAAAGCTGATTGGAGAGTTATGATTAAAGTCCTTCACATAGACCTGTGAAACTTCTGGAGTACCAGTGCGACCAAGAAAAAAAGTTACAGGTTTTACAAGTTTTGGTTGTATGGGCGACCAAAATGGTTGCAGTCTAGAGTCTAAATAAAAGCTAGTTCCCAGCGTACTTACTTGTATGTACTGTACATGAAATGAAATAAAATAAAAAATACTTCATTAGTCCCAGAGGGAAACTGCATCATAAACCGTAGATCATCCTTGTTCTGACAGCAATCAGAGATATTTCTATGTCTATCTACAGGTTTTATAAATCATTTTTTATCACTTCTTTTTGTCAGACCTTGTTTTTCTCAGTTTTCTGAGGATTATTCTAATACAGAGACGAAGTATTTATCCAGTTTTTCTTAAAATAACAGAACAAAATTGGTGTAGAAATCTGAGAGCTATGTGGAAAGTTTCTTCTGTAGACCCTCTGGACATCAGTTCATCCTCCACTGACTCCACGTCTACACCCGACTATTACTTGGGTTAGATGATTAAAGCCGTATATGTACTATATACAGTATGACTCGAAAGTTTGGACTCCCTTACTCAGTCAAACAGTTAGAACCTCCAGCTGTGCTGCTGGTATCACACAGGACTCATCCTGTTCCACCTGAACAATATCTAATATCCTTCTCTGTGTTCAATATGTTGATCTGCATGACTGAAAGTCTGAAAAGCAGCAGCAGCATCATCTGTGACCTCTGGCTGAGTCCTGTCACCATGGAGACAGAGGCTAAACTTGACCTGACACAGTGAGTCTGGATTTAAACGGATGCTTTTAGTCCCTCTGGTCTGTGTTTTACCTGATGATGGAAGACAAGGAGGAGGAGGAGGGAGAGGAGGGAGAGGAGGAGGAGGGAGAGGAGGAGGAATGTTGCCTCCTGTTCAGGATGCAGAACGGGGAGTCTGAGAATCATGGACATGATGTGGGAGAGGAGGAGGAGATGAAGGCGAGGGCGAAGGAGAAGTGGAGTACACCGTCAGGTCAAACACTTTGTTTTTGGGTGAAACTAAGTTCACATTACCATACAAATCTGTGTGTGTGTGTGTGTGTGTGGTTGTTGTCTCCATTGGTGCGGGTGACACCACATTTGTAACACCAACAGATGGAGGTCTTATTGTTGTATGTATACACACACACACACACACACACACACACACACACACACACACACAGACACACACACACACACACACACACACACACACACACACACACACACACGTAGACACACACACACACACAAAGATTGGTTTCCGTCAGTTACCTGATAACAGACTGGAAAGTGTGCATATGTGTGTGTGTGCGTGGGTGTGGATGTGTGTGTGTGTGTGTGTGTGTATGTATGTGTGCGTGTGTGTGCAGAGATTGGACCCTTGAACTGAGTTTAACCCTCTCTGTCGTTCTTTCTGTGGATCCTTCATCTGACCTTTATTGTTGCTTTCCTCCTTCCTCCCTCTCTTCCTGTTGCTGACACCTTCATTTGTTTTAATCTCGCTCTCTCTCTCTCTCTCTCTCTCTCTCTCTGTAGAAAATAGAGAGAATGGTAAAGGTGTGTCAAAAGTCTTTCTCTTCTTTTTAATCTTCTGAAAATAAAAATAAAATTGATTGTTGATTTAACATTTTTAAATTAAGAATTTAGTTGTGATACTAAGAGTAATAACATATAATAAATAAAATTAAAATTATTATTATTATCAATAATACTACTACTACTACTACTACTACTAATAATAATAACAATAATAATAATAATAATAATAATAATAATAATAATTTTAAATGAATATAAATATATTAACTATACATCATTAATTATTTATGTAGAAATAAGCTTTCTTTATTAAATACCATTTATTTACAGTCTATTCACATTCACTAATTAAATCATTTATGAATATAGATACATTTAGATACGTGCTTAAATAAATAATTTTAAATTGAAGAAGTTTAATGTATCGTTAATTTTTTAAGGTTATGAAATTATGAAATACATTTGAATATTATATTGTTGTTGATATGAAGATAAATATGAAAGAAAAATACACAAACAAAAGCAATGCTGATGCACCAGACACATAATAATGTTAATGACACTGTAATTATTTCATGTATAAACAGTTTGAGACGTCAGTTAAAAGGAGGTTTATTAATGTTGTTTTACAGCAAACCAGAAGAACTTAAACAAATTATTTTTTACCTTTCCTCAATAAATTGATTGTTAATGGATCCTGTTTAATTTAATTTAATTTAATTTAATTTAATTTAATTTAATTTAATTTAATTTAATTTAATTTAATTTAATTTAATTTAATTCCAATGGCTCATGGCTCAGTTGGTATCTAATAAATTAGCAGTTATATTAAACATCTACTTTGTTTTATGATAACAGCAACAATGATCTTTTTTGTATATTTTGTATAAGAAGTATTGCTATTTAATTAGTTTCCTAACTAATCTGTTTCTTTAGTCATTTTATTTTTCATTAAATAAATTCCTGAAATGTGTGAAAAATAATATTAAAATGGAATGAAAATGCTTTTTGTACTGTATCAGTTAATAAATAAAATAAAATTAATAAAAGAAATATATGAATGAAAATTATTTTTAATATTCAGTTCAGGTTCTGACCTCTGTTCTAAAACCAGTTAAAGGCTCAGAATCTCTTCCCTTGGAGAGTGTTGAACCGTTCGACCCTGAATGATCCGTATGGTCCAATCGTCCACGTTTAGTTCGCTGGTAAAACGTCGTCCTGCTCAGCCGACAGCATCGGTGTGTGTCTTTGAAGTCGTCACGCCTTTGTTGCATGAAGACACGTATGATGTCAGCATGGCGTGAACTCCTGAACTGAACTTGAACCGGCAGCCGGGTCATCACAAGGCCAAAAGGCTTCTCTAACACACACATTACCAGCAGTGTGTGTGTGTGTGTTTCTGGTCATGTAACACCGACACACACCTGCTGCCTGCGTGACCAATATTTCACACATTGTTCTACGCTGGGAAGAAAACTGCGGCTGCAGGGAGGAAAGATCTCTTCTCCTCCAGTCGTTGGTGAATAGAGTGTTTCCATCTCAGCTGTTCTGTGTCTTCACGGCTTTTCTGCAGCAGGAAATCCGAATGTGGACTTGAAACAAGTTGCAAATAAAAATTTAATGCACAACATTTGGAACAATGAAAAAATGGAGCTTATGGTTTAGAGTCCAAGATGCTTTCAGAAAAACTTACTTTTAGTCACTTAAACTCTACAAACTATTTTTAGATTATTGCCGTATAATAAAAGGTTTGATTATGCTCTAAATATGTTTCAGTAACTCAAGATGTGGTCATTTGGGACTAAAAGGTGTGGGTAACATGTTCCCCACCATTAGGAATTTTCTCCTAATATTTCATAAAACATTTTCTGTACGAATAAATTATGAATCTTTTTTAATAAATAATTAACTTTGCTGTGAAATCTGTCATAAATTTGTAGATTTATTAATACTTTCATTGTTTTCAGATCATTTTCCCATGAAGAGATGAGAAGAAAACACTTGTTTTGTGCTGTTGTGTAATAAACATTTTTCTCCTGCTAATTGTGGATGATTTATAACCTAATTTCCTGGCTCACCTTTTTTCTATTCAGATACACACTAAAGAGTCTTCCTCTCTCTCTCTCGCTCTTTCTCTCTCTCTCACACACACACACACACACACACACACACACACACACACACACACACACACACACACACACACACATACAATCTATCTGTAGCCTAAATAGGAAATGATCAATCATGGGTTGAAAGCAGGGGATGGTGAACTCCCTCCGAACTCTCACCTCCCTGTGACCTTTGACTTCAGATGGAAGAGCAACCCAACAGGCAGAAAATGAGAGTGGAGGCAAAACTGTTCAGAAAGTATAAACAAGTAGAGAGAGAAAAATATGAGACGAGATGAAGAGATAAGAATAACAGCTCGACAAAGGATGCAGAGCAAGGGAAGCGTGGTGTGGAGAGGAAACCTCCTGCAGAACATGGGAAATAAAAGGGAAAAACAGGGAACAAAGAGCAGAGAGGACATGTTTGTCACATGGACAAAACACCAGGGGGCAGTGTTGGGACAGACTAGAACGCGCTGAAAGACGGAGTGGCGAGTGGGAGGAGCTTCAAAAACCCTCGACCCCTTATAGAATGACGAAAACCTGAGACTTAAAAATCGAATCAACAGCCCATCCTATTGGTCCATATATTTCAAAGCTTCACGAGGCGTCAGGTTGGCAGAGGGAGGAGCATCGCATGATGACGTTGTTGAGACACACAATCATCCATACATAGGGACGCCATGGCAACATCTAATCCTAACAGACAACGCCCTGTTGGCTAACACACAGACACAGTCAGGCCACATCTAGGTACATACAGCTATACAAACACACTCAACCGTAGCTGCACACAACAATGCAGTCACTTGGCTTCTTTATAAACGTGCATGTACGTGTGTGTGTTGTGTGCAAGTATGTGTGCGTGGGACAGTGGGAATGAGGTTTTTTTTTGCTATTCTTTCTGTCATCTGTTCTTTGAACCCTTCAGACTGACAGAGTTTCTTAATAAACATGCAGGTGTGACTCAACCCAACAGAAAACTGTACATACATGTACACGAAGAAGATACCGGAAGCCATTCTGCCTTGTCACCATGGCGATGGAAGGAAGCTGAGGTCCTTCAACGGGAAGATGTTTCATATCCCAGGGCTCGAATGTGCATCTGCAAGATTACGCACGCAAATTTGAATGGTGCACCTAATTTTTGACATGCACCTGTGCAATTGTGGAAAAAGACAGTAACTTAAAGTGCTGCCAACTTAGTGATTCTGTCGCTGCACTTAGCAAGTATTCAGACCCTTCTAGAGACTTCTAGCAACCTTCTTCTTTTCTCAAAGCGACTGGAAAGAAATCTTGCAACTTTTTTTCTACTGGTACTAGCTACAGATGGGGTACTGGTTGGGGATGGACCTCTTTATGTTTCAGCCATTGCAATAATCTGTATGATCTGCTGCAGCATCACCTGAGCAGGCGTCTGTTCATGTCCCCACATGAGGAAAGAACCGTGCGCTTGATAAAAACTTGTTCCTGACACGCTGTGATTGTCTACTGTGTTTACATCTAATTTAAAAAGTTGTCAAATAACTTGTATACAGACATGACATCACCTCTTTACTGGTGAGAAATCTCTTTATTTCCTCCTGCATGTCATACAAGAAATTTGAAGAGAAATGTTTACTTAATGATTAACTGAATATTTACTGATGTTTGAGGTAATTATCTTTATATTTCTATCACTTCCTCTATGAGATTATAATCATTAAAAGTTTTTGCACTTTTGTTCATATACATCAGGGGTGTCCAAAGTCGGTCCTCGAGGACCGCTGTCCTGCAGATTTTCCAGTGTTTCCTGATCAACACACCTGACTCAAATGAAATAGATCCAACAGCCTATTAAGTTTTGCACAAGGACTCATTAATTTGAGTCAGGTGGATCTGGAGCAGGGACACATCAAAAACCTGCAGAATCGTGGCCCTTGAGGACCGGAACTGGACACCCCTGATATAGAGGTTCTGGTAGTAATAAATTCAGCGTTTTTTTTTCTGGTCGGCCTTTATGCTCCTATACCATATAAACATTCATTTTACATCATTTTAGCCTCATAATCTGAC
This sequence comes from Melanotaenia boesemani, assembly GCF_017639745.1. Taxonomy (NCBI): domain Eukaryota; kingdom Metazoa; phylum Chordata; class Actinopteri; order Atheriniformes; family Melanotaeniidae; genus Melanotaenia; species Melanotaenia boesemani. The sequence goes on along the minus strand of NC_055683.1, from coordinate 3,481,829 downwards.
AGCTGAGGCTGGAAACGTCATGTCTGATGCTGACTGGGATTAAAAGCTGCAGCTGCTACATGTAATTTTGCCTAAAAACAAAACAAAACAAACAAACAAGAAAAGACAGAGCAAAAAGAGCAGAGTTTGTTTTGGTTCTTCTGGTTGTTCTCCAGATAATCCTGCCTAGGACTCCAAAGTGGCTAGGACCGTCCAAAAGCTCATGATGATCAATAGCAATTGCATAGGTTAATATTCTTCTATCCAACTGAAATGAATCTGATCAGAGATTCCAGCTAACACATGGATGCTGTAGAAAGTGATCTGAATAATTGTGTGTTTAATATTAATGAAAAAGATTTAATATGATCAGAAAGCTTTAAAATGCGTAATGCTGACTGAAGATGAAGCTAAAGATCAAATCTTTTATCAAATTTGATCAGTATGGCTATTTTCCCTTGCTGATCATGAAAAAGTTTAAATCACCGCTGTGGATCCGATAGGAAATTCTTTCTGATTGAGGCCAGTTGGATCAAGTGAGCATGTTTTTATACTGACTGGATCTTGGACTGGATCAGAACTGCTCGATGTAAATGCAGTTGACTAGTAAACTGATTTAGTTCTTCATGCAGCAAAAACAAGTTTACTGTTGCAGCTCCCTCCAAACATACACTATGATGTGTTTGTGTCCACTGGACACCAGGCTGACTATCGTCGTACCTGAAAGATGGAGGTGTGGTCACATGACTCATCAGAAAGTGAATAAAAGGTTGGGAAAGGTATGAGCTCATGGTCCAGGTGCAAAGGAGGTTATAGATCAATGGAAGCAGTTCCCACAGTGTTCAGAGGGAGGAAATGTGTGGAGTTCAGGGGATTGGATCAAAGAGTGTCTGCTTGCATGCACAAGATGATCACAAACACTTTGAACAGCTGGTCCTCAGGGTGACAAATAAACCTCTTAGTGGACTCTGAGTGGTTGGTCTGATCTGATTAAGACCGGTGGACAAATCTCGAAGACTTCCAATAATAATATAATGAGTTGCTGGTCTGTGTAAAACATCGGGTTCACGGTTACAATAAAAGCTCCAGTCAGTCCAACCTGACGTCCAATCAGTCCATGAGGTCAATCAGTCCATACTGTGGGCAAACTGGTCCACACTAAAGTCCAATCAGTAAATGCTGAGCTCCGATTAGTCCATGCTGACACATTTCAATTCCCAAGCAGTTACATATGAATGTAGGAAAGCATGAGAACATCTCTGTCCATTTCAGAGCTTCTGCTAATTTCTTCACACAAACAGGGAATCTTATGGAAGCAGAGACTCTGCTGGTATGAACCATGATGGTTCTGCTGGTTTCCATGGAGATGAAGGAGGTTTTATAGTGAAGGATTCAATCTTCCTGTCATAGACTATCTTGGGCTTCACATTTCTCTCTGGATCCACATGGTGTCCATAAGGTGAATGTGGGGACTATCCCTGGATTCCACAAAACCCACAAGTGGATCTACATGTGGACGACATGTTTTTTCTCTGTGAGGGCAAACTGCTCAAAACTGTTCAAAATCATGTGATCCACAGGTGATTTTTCTGTAAGGTTGCTCATCAAAAATAGGTGTGATACCAAGTTCAGGTATCAGATTGCAAAGATGCCTTAAAAACAAAACAAACAAAACAAACAAACAAAAAAAACATCAACATCTAAAATGCTGCAGGAAGGCGAAAACAAAGATTTCCCTCCACTGTTGTCCCATAAATGATCAGGACAGAGGATGGAATCAAAATTAAAATTCAATGTGATCCGTTGTTTCCTTATCTGGAGAACTTTATCTCAACATGGATTACACAAATTTAATTAGAAATATAAATTAGATTGAGATGGATCATAATTGGGTCATAATTGAGCAGATTTGATTAGATTTCTATGAAGTAGACATAACAAGATTATAACAGGATTGAATGTGGACTGCATCTCTGGATTTACTGTCAACTCAAGATTTCATACTCTGACAGTTTTATAGAAGTGAAATCCATCCATCCATTCATTTTCTGTACCACTTAGTCCAGTTCGGGTCGTGAAGAAGCTGGAGCCTATCTCAGCAATTAGCAGGCGAGAGGCAGGAGCACCTGGACAGGAGGCCAGTCCATCGCAGAGAAGCAAAATCTGTGATATTAAAATGTTATGACAGAAAAAGCTAATGATACACTTCACACAGAGCAGAGTATTCCAGCAAACTGTACTAAATATGTAAGGGAAGTAAGAAGAAGGTGCACACTTAGAAGTCCTCTGCAGACTATGACGAAGGACTATTTAATGTTAGAGGCTGAAGGAACTTCCTTAGAGGCGTGGCATAACTAAAAAATCACAAACGTAGTCGGTCCTTGTGTAGAGCAGTAAAAACATCTCAGGTTGGGATGGTTAAACGGCCTTCCATCCCTCTATATTTGATTTCCTACCTGTACCTTATGCTTTACGTAAGCTCTTTTTGATGAGGCTTTTTTTGATTGGCGTCTTATCTGAAATGACAAACCCAAAATAAATGAAGTACATCTTTAAACTACCAGAGCTGTATGTTTAATTTTGGTCCCTACAAAAAGCTGAGATTACTACAGAACTGTCAGAGTCAAGATGTGTCTTACAGTGTCCGAGTAAATTCACCTGGAGCACTGTAAAAAATGTAAATGGTTATTTTCCCCTAAAAGAAAACTACTGTACTTTCAGTGGAAACCAGAAAATAGCATCCCGGCTCATCTAGGAATGAGTAAAGTAATCCTAGAAATAAGTAAATTGATCCTAGGAATGAGTTTAGATATGATCATGTATAACTTATTCCTTTGTTCAAAAAAAGTGCTTAAGAATTTACAACATAAACTGAAGGAAACTGAAGAGTGTGGTTTGTCTGTCAGGGCAAACTGCAAACAAACTGGTAAAATAAACGCATATTTCAGAGATAGAGTGATATTTATTACTTCATCAGCTGCTACTTACTGAAATAAAAGACAATGGCAGAAAAGCTGGACTCTGAGGTGGCAGGTTTCTGTGCAGTAAGATAATAAAACTATAGACACTCTGACAAGTTTCTTTACTTTGTTTTATCATTTATTTAAGAATAATCTGACCAAATATTAAAACACTATTATAAAAATATGCAACCTTTGCCTTATAAAGAGCTGGTGGAATTTATGACTATATCTGCATGAATAAAACGTGTCTCAGGTTTAAAATAAATTAAGGGGGAACCAGTCAAATAGCCCAATACCCCAAGAAAATCCACCTTTACACTCATTAGTTTCCTTCAATTCAAGTTATAAAGTCTTAAATTATCATTGAACACTTTTTTTGAACATGAGAATAAGTTATACGTGATCATAACTAAAATGTCATGTTAACTTAATACACGTGTCTCTTTACACCCATTGACCAAAGTTCAGTCCACATGCAGCCTGTTTTCCCTGCACTCACAAACCAGTGAGAAAGCAGGGCAGAGTGATGTGCTGTCAGTGTAAAAATGTGTCAGTAGACAGTAGGAGAGCAGAGCCAGGACCAGGACTAGACCATGGTTGGTACAACAACCGCCACTGATCCCGATTCAAATCATTTTTATTTACAACCTAAAACATATAGAAGAATAACTCGTGGTCCAGTTCACTATTCAAACATAAACCAGCAGTGTTTGGCTTTTCCCCCCTGAACATTTATTTACAAGTATATAAAAGACAAAAAAATATTGTAGTAAAATAAAAGAAAAAAGAAAAAGACGAGAATAGAATAAATTGAATTAAACATTAAATATAGTATTAACAATAACCAAATAAAAATAAATTACAGAGAAGTTAAATAAAAACAAATAAACAATTACAAATAAAAAAAAAAAATAGAAATAATTAGTTAAATGGATTAAGGAGATAAATTATAAATTAAAATAAATGAATTAGAAATTAAATGTACAAAAGGTCAGAAGAGATTAGCAGCAGGTTTGCGACACCAGGTGTAAAGGGGTTAACGTTAAGGTAACCCACCCAATTCCAGCTGTTAGATATGAATACGTTACCGAGTCCACGTTGGGATAACCAGCCTGTTGGCAGGAAACTGGATCTCTCTTAAACATTCAGCCCTGGATTTTAGGTAAAACACACACCTCTCTATGCCTGCTTCTAACTCCAGCTCGTGCTGCAGCATGTTGGCTGTTCCTAAGGTTGGCCTGTAGGGGGCAGTGCAGCGTGACACATGTTTCATACTAGTTATGTGTGTCTGTGTTTGGAGAAGGCATAACTCTTACCCATGGTGAGAAATTTGTAAGAATCCATTCATCTCATTTTTCTGTCTGAAGACTGAGAAGGAACAGACTAAATAAAATTTACAACTTTCTGAAACACTCTCTCACACACTGCACGCAACCAGTGTGGCCGAGGGTTAAAAGTAATCCTAACAAAGACCTGGAGTCCCTGCGGCAGTTGTGAGATGATTCATGGAACAAAAAGACTCATATTTCCTCTTCAGCAGAGGGTTCTAATGTGTGCTGGTCGGGGAAGGACTCCTGTGAAATACTGGATAGTTTTCAGCCTGTGGGCCTGAACATCCGATCAAATACAATAACAATTAAAAGGCTTTACAAGCCTCAGGTGGAGCCACAATCGTCTCCAAGAGGAAGTCACATCTGCACATGATGTGCCAGAGAAGTCCAGAAAAATATGTTTGGCTTAATCTTATTAACCTTTGTGGATCACTTCAGTTTACTGTCCTTTCAGGAAAGTCCTCTCACAAAAAAATGCTATAAAAATATTAATATTTTTATCACTTTTTTTCTTTTCAAATCGCCCAACTACAGAATATGTAATTATTTTAAAATAATCCTTCAAAAGTCAGTTTGATCACATGATGCCGCTGTTTTATTCTCTCTCTCTCTCTCTTTCTCTGTCTTCCTCTCTCTCTCTCTCTACACACACACACACACACACACACACACACACACACACACACACACACACACACAGAAAAAAACATATAAAATGAGTTATTTTCCATATTCTACATTTTAGGGGGAAATTTATCAAAATAAATTGTGTTACTAATTTTTAGTACTTTTAAGACTGACAAAGAAAGAAAATCCCCTATCTTTCAAACATGTTTTTAAATGGAAATATCTCTTTTGGTTAGCTTTTTCAACAAAAAAATGATCTAAATAATTAAATATTTGGTGGTTTTGATTAGGGCTGAAGCTGATTGAGCGATTTGATCAAAAACAGTAGAAAAACATTTTATTTGTAATGTTTTTACAGCAGTTTTGGGAGGTGACTTCTTTATCTTGTAACCTTTAAGAAAAATTGAAACCGGAATTTAAAGTTCCTCAAGGAAAGCACTTATTACAATAAAACATCCAAAAAGTCCCTGATGACCTAAAAAGGTTAAAAACGTTGCCTTGTTGACTTCCTGTGATGCTGGAAGATGGAACAACGGTTTATTGTACAAACACCTGCAGAAATGTTGTGATGTTCTGTAAAATGTCAATTAAACGGATTAGTAGATCTTACAAACAGATATTTTACTCACACTAGAACACAGAATAAATGCTGACAGACTTTTGACTATTTCATGAAAAAAAGTGACTAATCTTTATTTTGATGCAGCAACATTTCAACCAAAGATATAAAAGTTATATGTTGCAGAAACATGTTGCAGCTAATTGGGTTAAGTTTTATCAGAAGTGGTAACCTTGTAGTCACAGAGGTGGACTTGGGTCTGGAGAACCGGGGTAAAGTCCCCGAGCTGGCAACGGAGGGGAACCACTGGGGCCCGTTAGCAAGGCCCTTACCTCTGAGAAAATGGGAGCCCACTGCTCCTAACGTAACTAGTGAAGGATTAAAATAAGAGGTGAGGTTTGCAAGATATATACTGACAGATTGAGACTATGTATAAAAAGAGCACCTTAGAGAGGCAGAGACTCTTAGAGGTTTGGATGTTAAGCAGAAATCGCCGTGAACACAGTTCATCTCCACACATGCAGGGTAAAGCTCTACAATGTCACTCTGATTGTTACACAGACAATATTCGTCATATTAGTCTGTTCAGGTCTAAAATCTGACTTTATTATCAAGGTTGATCAGACATATTCTAACAAGCTGCTTAGACTCACCCTTCTGTCCTCAGATAAACATCGCAGCTGGATAAACATCATCTTTGAAGCTGTTACTGCAAGGGGGAAAGAATCGCCTCCTCTCCTTCATAACAGATGTCCAGTGTTTCCTAAGTGAAACAATAAAGGAAACAATGGAGCGTCTTTCTTTTTATTTCAGAGAATTTTAATAGTTATCATGACTGCTCAAAGAGTACCAGGCCATTTCACTCAGTGAGGAAGGTTCCTGCAAACTAAATGGATCCAGACCCACAGAAACAGTCCCAAACTAAACTAACTTCATTTTCATGCTCATTTCTTTTAACGAGCTCCTCTCAATTGTCCTCCATTCATGGCTCATAGAGCTAAAGAGAGCCTGAACATGGACAACATGGTGATCTAAGCAGATTCATGCACATGCTTGCATTTATCTATTCCTTACTAACCACCAGTCGCATTCATGGCTTTGTTCCATGTTAATTTAGCTTCAATGTTAAATAGAATAAAATGTGGAACTCAAATAAGTTTTCATATATAACTAATCAAATAAAAATTAAAAACTCTACTCATGGCAGTGACGTAAATCCACTACAACTGATCAGTTTAAAATGATTACAGCAGCGCTGAGCTCCTTTATTCCCTTTTTGTTATTTTACATTTATAAATTAAAATGGATATTTCTCAGTTTTTGTATTTCCACCTTTTTCTTAGTTTCATCTGAAGTCTCTTTGGGAATCTCTCTCTGATCTCAGCCTATCTGGGATTTTTTTTCCATTTTTAAAGTTGAACATCTTCAGGTTGTCCAGGTTCTGGTTCTAATGTGTCAATCAATCTTTAAGTCCTACTACAGATTCTCAGATGGATTGAGGTCTAGACTTTGATTTAAACATTTCTCCTTATATCTTCATTAGGAAGATGAAGGCTATTGTCCTGCAGCAAGTTGAACCGGCATTCCGCTCTCTAATCTCTGGCTCAAAAAGGTTTTCCTACACATTTTCCCTGGATTTTTCTCCATCTATCATTTCCTCATTTCGGACAAGTTTCCCTACTGACAGAAACACCCCCACATCATGATGCTGCCACCACCATGCTTTACTGTTGGCTTTGTTCAGTTTAAGTCTCCTCTGACCAGAGGACCTTCTTCCAGATGTTTGGTGAGTCTTCTTCATGTCTTCTTTTTCTGTCAGCAGTGTTTTTTCTTTTGTCCATTCTTCCGTAAAGTTCAGGTCCATCTGACAGTGGTTCTTAGCACATATCCAGCAGTCTCTACTATTCAGGGTTCCCTTTATACTCTTTGTTGTCTCTCTGAGTAATGTTCTTGACCAGTCTGTAGTTTTGGTGGATGGTCATCTCTCAGCAGGTGTTTTTATGGTGTTATCTTCTTTCTGTCTTGGAATTTTGTCCCTTAACCAGAGCTCCATGGTCTCCATGGTGTGTCAAGTCTGGGTCCCTTCAGAACACATCAGCTGTGTATGTGTATGTACATATCAGCTCCACCTTCTAGTACCAGATTGGACCTTCTCTTTCCTTCAGAAATGCCTTAATCCCTGTTGTGATAGATGGAACCAGGGGGTGGAAACCTTCCTCAGACCACGTTCAAAGTCACTTAAATTCCCTTTCTTCCTCATTCTGATGCTCAGTTTGATCTTCAGCAAGTCATCTTCATCACATCTACAAGTCAAACAGGTTGGCAGGCACATTACACAAAGATTTTTCCACAGCACCAACAACTGGCAAAAGGCAGTCCCCCAGTTTGAACCAGCGCCCTTCTTGCTGTGAGGCTGTGAAGCTAACCACCATGCAGCCCTTTATCTATTTTATTTTATAACTATCCTATGATTATAGTTTTTCTGTCACAGGTGCATATTAGCTCCATGATAATGGAAGACACTGAGTGTTTGTCTGTTTAGTGTAGAAGTCCCCAAAACCAGCCAACCCATCAGGTTGTGTAGATGTGACCAATCCCAAAAGCAGCAAAGCATGACAGCAATGGAAATTTCCAAACACTCGCACACAGACTTGTAGTAGACGCAGGAAAGTAGCAAAAGAAACACTAGGTGAGTGTGTGAAGACTTTCTGACATGCAGAATCTTTGAGTTGGTTTTAAATGTGACACAAACGCACATGCGGTCTATAACAAAGTAGAAAAGTTTATTTAACGTCCTATTGAAAAGCAAAGCAAATGATTACACCCATTTACCTCTGTCTGGAAAGTTTTTGTTCTTTCTTTCCCTCTGTGTCTTTCATCGGTGTGATAATAGGACTATAAGAGCTAGTTAACCTCTCACAAACACCACAGTTCAACCCGAAACCACAGCAGCACTGTGTGAGTCTTTCACTCTCTCTCCTTCTGTCATCGCCTGATTTGAAAATACTTAGGATGAAGTAATATTTGCCTCAAACCATTTGTGTGTGTTTGTATAAGAGGGAGAGGGAGTGTTTAACTAAGGCTCAACAACCGTGTGTGTTGGCTGCAGTTTACAGTGTCAGAGGGTTGTCAAGCTGGAGTAAAAGGCTGCTTTCACAGCAACACGGTAACCATGCAGACCAACACAGAGCAGCCAATCACAGAGTCAGGATTTAATTAGACTCAGTTCAATTCAATTCAATTCAATTCAATTCAATTCAGTTCAACTCAGTTCAATTCAGTTCAATTCAATTCAGTTCAGTTCAATTCAATTCAATTCAATTCAATTCAATTCAATTCAGTTCAGTTCAATTCAATTCAATTCAATTCAATTCAATTCAGTTCAATTCAGTTCAGTTCAGTTCAGTTCAACTCAGTTCAATTCAGTTCAATTCAATTCAATTCAATTCAATTCAATTCAATTCAATTCAATTCAGTTCAATTCAATTCAGTCCAGTTCAATTTAATTCAGTTCAGCTTAGTTCAGTTCAGTTCAGGACAATTCAATTCAATTCAGTTCAATTCAGTTCAATTCAATTCAATTCAATTCAATTCAATTCAATATGATTCAGTTCAATTAAGTTCAGGAGGCATCCTGACCAGAAACCCGATCAACCTCATGTAACACCTGTTCTGGATGAGCAGCGGCTCTACTCTGAGCCCATCCTGGATGATCGAGCTTCTCACCCCATCTCTAAGGAAGAGCCTGGACACTCTACGGAGGAAACTCACTTTGGCCTTTCACAACGAGCTGTGGTAACTTCATAGTTTTATTTGTATTAATGACTGCAAGGACAAAGGTTGATTGGTAAAGATATTTTAATCTCTTAAGATGCATATTATTGCATTATTTGCTTTTTTTCCATTATGTTTGCCTCCGTGACTGCATACTGAAGCTGACACAGCCATGGCTATTGATTTTGTTCTTTCAGTCACTAGCTGGTGACTGTAGGTGAGGGTAAATCCAGAGTTTCTCCTTTCAGCTCAACTCCTTCTTCACCAGGACAGACTGATGCAGAGTCCACATCACTGATCCTCCGGTAGATCCCCCGCTCCATCCTTCCCTCACTTGTGAACAAGACCCCGAGATACTACAACTCCTCCAGTTGGGGCAGGACCTCATTGGGCAGGAGAAAACCCTTTTCCGGTTAAGGACCATGGTCTCAGATTTGAAGGTGCTGATTCTCATCCCAGCCACTTCAAACTCGGCTGTGAATCGCTCCAGCGAGAGCTGAAGATCACAACCCAATGAGGCCAACAGAACCACATCATCCGCAAAGAGCAGAGACCCAATCCTGAGGCCACCAAACCGAATCCCCTCAACACCTCGGCTTTTTCTAGACATTCAGTTTGTAAAAGTAATGAACAGAATCAGTGAGAAAGCACAGCCTTGGAGAAGTCTAACCCTCACTGGAAACAGCTAAATGAAATTATTTCCCATGGATTGATGATCACAAACTGTTAGAAGTCAGAGTAGAATATGATATTATTACTCACAATATTCCAATGAATCATGTATTATTCATCTCCAAAGAACAAAAGATCAGCTAATGAAGAGCCTTTCATGGATTCCACACCATCTTTCAAGAATCTCAGATAAGCTCAGTCTGGCTTCATGTGACAGAAACAGGACTTTTCAGGTGACCAACGAGCTGCTGCTGGGTTCAGATAAAAGAGATTTTGACGAAAAGTATTCAGAAAAGTTGTAGGAAAGAGTTTTTGATTCTGTTGATCATGAAATCTTCCAATGTCTTGTCATCATCTTCATGTATGTGACACTGAGCTGTTGACCCGAGAAACTTTCTTGTTTCTGGTTTCAGCTCAGCTGTCTGACATTCAGTCTTATTAAGGCCTATACATTTCTGTTTTTTTTTAAATCATGTGTTTCCAAGAATATCCTCCAGGTTTGCTGAGAATTTGTGAAGAATATTAGATTTTAAACCAGAAATAGATGACTTCAACAGATGGCTTAGAGAAAGTTCTGCGTACCTTTTTAACAAACCTGGGTCCCAGTCAGGTTCAATCCTAAGTTTCCAGCTGGACTCCAATCACACCAGCCCCATGTTTGTCCTCATTATCTCCCCATTGATTCTCACCTTCAAAGCCACACATAGACCATATCACAGAAATGTTGAACTTGTGTGTTTCCTCTCACACACTGACACCCACAGAGAGTTTATTAACTACCAGATCACCGTCTGTCTCTAGCCTCTGCAGAGGCATGGTCGCATTTGCATGATTACACTCATCTTTAAACACTCTTCATTCTCATTTTCTGATTGCTGACACAGAAGCTGTGTTGTCCTGGGTTTTCTTTTTACTAAGACCTACTTTTGTTTAGTTCTTTGTGTGTGTGTGTGTGTGTGTGTGCATGTTTCTGGTAATGTGTAACTTTTTCATCTCTTATAGGTGCTCCTGATGATTGTCAGCTTTGTTTTCCTGTAAATAATCAGATTACAAGAGGAGCCTTATATCCATAAAGCTCCTCTTGGCACAGACCATCATTCTGCTGCCACCATGCTGGACAGGACAAGTAAAAAAAAATAAATGTGAGAGTAAAATATTTCTCTTCTGTTGGTTTAATCTGATATTAATGAAAAATGGTTTTAATGTCAGATAAATGTTGTGCTCTTAAAAATTTTTTACTCAATTTTCCAAAATAACCCAAAATATGAAGACATTGGTAGTTCTGTGAACCTGGTCAGTTGCTACTAGTTACTGATCTTATGTTTGTTGTAGCTGGACAAGTTTAAGTAGATTTAATGATCCAAAACAGCTGTGTTGTACTTACCATGTAGACAACAGGGAAGCTGTTTCTGCCCTGATCTTCCAGTAGGTGGCAGTGCAGCGTGTCAGGTTTTTACACTTTTGTGTGTGTGTGTGCGTGCGTGTTTGTGTGTGTGTGTGTGTGTGTGTGTGTGTGTGTGTGTGTGTGTGTGTGTGCATATGTGAATTTATCAACACACGTGCACAGATCAGCAGCAGCTAAATCTGCTGCAGCTACACCACACAACAAAGGCCATGGCTAAAGTGGATGTTTTAGGAGAGCTTTAGCTTCCTGCCTGTTTTAGTCCTGCTGTGATGCAGCAGAAACTCTGACTGTTGTGTGTGATCATGTTTGTGTTATGCACTCTCTCAGTTGTACTAACACTTTAATTGGAAGCTGATGGCAGAGGCTGACAGAGGCTGCTGCAGCACACACACGGAGCTGGGAAGGTGTTTGGCAACACTCCAAAGAGGCACTGACAGATCTGCTCAGCAAACCCTCTCCTGCACACACACATCCCTCCTCCCTCTCTTCACACTCTGGGTGACCCTGACAGCAGTCCTGCAGTCTCTCCATCACTGCGTTGCCATAGCAACAGGCCTTAGGGTATGCCCGTGCAGTAAGGCTGCGTAAAGCGTTTCCAAGTGTGGTCAATGATATTGAACTGCTTCAGTTTTCTGAGGCATTTTCTTTTATCAGCTGAACCAACAATTAACAGGGTTTGTGATTTTTTTGTAACAATAAGTAAAACCAAAACTAGTTTATCAGTCAAACCTGTGTAGAAACGCTAGAAATAATCCACGCCTGTGTGAAGAGTCCAGGTTAGTTTTACTAAGCAGGTATCTGTGGCCTGGGAATGTGGAGGCAGAAAATGATCTAAGGCTGGATGTGTGTCTGTGTGTGTGTTTTTAACAGTGAGAAGCAGATAGCCTCTTGACTTCTCTGAGTGTTATCATGGAGTAGGAGGCTTAACACCTCACACAGCACTCCGGCTTATCTCAGGCCCCTCCTCCAGTGGACTGTTAACAACTCTAGGGGGCAGTCTTTGCTGTGTCTGAGCTGGAAGCTGAAACTGAATACATGTCATGTTTTTAGCTTTCATTTTGAAATATGACTTCAGGCTAGATTTTTTTGGAGTTGGTTGTGTGAAGTACTATGAGTGCATTAGTGTCTTAGATGGTATTCAAAGTGGAGAGTCAGATGGATTTCCGATTGGGTAAGCTTCATCTACAACAACTAAGTCCTCAGAAGTTTCATAGCAGCAAATGTTATGGATTTTTACTGTTATGAAACTGTCTCAAACTGTGTGGGCTGCAGCAGTCACTACATGCACCACAGTGCATAGACATGAAAATACACTTATATATACAACCCCAAGTTTAAACACATTGGGACCACAACATGTAAATAAAATCTCATCAAGACATATTTTATTCCCAGTAGAAGACAAACAACACATCAGATGATAAAACTGAGACATTTTACCATGTGATGAAAATATGAGCTGATAGTGAATCTGATGCAGCAACACGTCTGGAAAAAGTTGGAATAGGAGCAACAAAAGGCTGGAAAAGTAACTGGTACAAACCAGAAACACCTGGAGGAGCATTTGACAACTAACCAGGTTAACTGGCAACAGGTCGGTAACATGACTGGTATAAAAGGAGCTTTTCAGGGAGGCAGAGTCTCTCAGATGGAAAGATGGACAGAGGTTCACCAATCTGAGACAAACTGTCTTTAAAACTGGAACGATATCAGAAAATGTTTCTCAGACTTCGAAGATCCCCAAAATAATTAGATTGGGCTCGCAATACACATCACCACACAGTACTTACAGGTAACTTGGAACAAAATCAGGTCACAGAACAGGTTTCCACTTTGCCTCAGACCATTTTAAATGAGCTTTGGTCCAGAGAAGACGGCACTGGTTCTGGATTCTGTTCACATCTGGCTTCTTCTCTGCATGATGGAGCTTTAACCTGCATTTGTGGGTTTCAGGGTGAACTGTGTTCACAGACAGTGGTTTCTGGAAGTCTTTCTGAGTCCATGCAGTGGTTTCCAGTAGAGAATCATGTCTGCTTTTAATGCAGAAGATCACCAGCATCCAGCCTTGTCCCAAGCACACAGAGACTCCTCCTGATTCTCTGATGATATTCTAAACTGTAGATGGTGGATCTTTAAAGTCTGAGGAACATTTTCTGAAATTGTTCCACAGTTTCCAGTTTGTCTCAGATTGGTGAACCTCTGTCCATCTTTCCATCTGAGAGACTCTGCCTCTCTGAAATGCTCCTTTTATACCCAGTCATGTTACTGACCTGTTGCCAGGTAACCTGATTAGTCGACAAATGCTCCTCCAAGTTTTTCTGGTCAGGTACTTTTCCAGCTTTTGTTGCTCCTGATCCAACTTTTTCCAGACGTGTTTCTGCATTAGATTCACAATCAGCTCATATTTTCAATCAAATGGTGAAAAGTCTCAGTTTTATCCTCTGATGTGTTGTTGATCTTCTATTGGGAATAAAAAAAATGAGCTCATGAGGTTTATAAATCATTGCATTGTGTTTGCATTTACATTTTGTTTTGTCTGACTGAGACTGATGATACATTATCTAAGCTTCCTGAGACCGTTTCTTGTCTGTCATTCCTTTTGTTAGTGTTAAACGACCACACTCCTCTTCTCTGCCACAACAAAATAAACTCATTTGATTCAACCATGTCGTTTCTTTGCTCTTCTTCTTCTAGGGGTTACAAATCCAAGTAATGGGAAAAGTCCAGGATGTTGAAGGTGAAGCTGGTTGCCCGTTAGCATGTCAGCTGCTGTAGCTCCATGGTTGCCATGGTTGCAGTGTTTGCTGGGGTCAGGACCTGACGGGATCTGACTGTAAATGAGGACTGGGGGGATTTGATGAGAATGGGTGATGGTTGCTATAGCAACAGAAGCTTCTGTTCCATCAAACCCCCTCCACCCCCCTCTCTTTATATTGGTCTGCTGTTATTTTCCTCAGAATTGAACAAAAATAAGAAAAGTTTTAAAATGCCTTGAAGGAAATTATAATGTTGGAGTATATGTGTGTTTTTTTTTATTTATCTCTTATAGCCATGTCTGTTTTGTCTGGAGGGGACATTGGACAGTGAGGTGTAGAGCCTTCTAATCTGTTAACACAAATGGAATCATAAATGTGATCAACACATGAGGAGACGGAGCTGAAAGGCTGAGAAAGTCTGATCTAACTGCAGCAGAACCCTGCATCTGATCACACCTGTCAAGTCTGGCGCACATCACTTTGTAGCAGAGCCGGATCGTGTCGCCAGATCATGCAGACTGAAATAATCATCCACTGTACACACACACACACACACACACACACACACACACACACACACAGACACACACACACACACACACACACAGGCGCACATTAGCATGTAAATTAAGCTCCATTCAACCGCAATTCACCAGCTTTCCTCTTTTATTTGACCACACATCAATCCACTGGTCCAAACACACACACACACACACACACCCACACACACTTATACACAACGATGTGATGTCCAGTCACTCATCAGTCTGCGGTGAGATTTGAAGCTTGGTCTTGCTGTCATGAACAAATGCTGATGATGATGGAAGTCACTGATTTCGGCTAATCAGCAGTTTGATCAATAGTTTGATCAGTGGTCTGATCGGTGCATCTCCTCCCCAAAACAACCCCATGCACAATGACTTTCTATAATTATGTTCCAAGAACCTACAACCTCTGATGGTGATGAGAGAAGCCGTCGCTACAGAGCTTCATGCAGTGAGACGGGGTCATGTGACCTGAGGCCAGGGGTAAACCTGGGAAAGGAAGAGTCCGACAGACTCCGACAGAAGATGAGAGATAACATAGGAAACAAACAGTCTGCAAAAGTTTGAAGCTATTTCTTTACCAACTATGGATCACTTATTATAACCAGATTTGTGTTTTACATTCCAATGTGCATCGTTGTTATTAAAAGCAGTTTCTTTCAGATGGATCATAGTTTGTGCTCTGATTTCTGACTAATATAAAAACTGAATAACTTCGAGATCTCCAGATAAGATTCCCTGTAAATAAATGTAGACCCCTGTCTAACATCCTCAGTCCAGTTATCCATGCTGCTGTCCATGCCAGCAGGCGGTAGCAGGTACGAGGTCATTCGGACAGCAGAAACAGAAACTGGCTGCCAGATTCGTCTTTATGTCACACTTCACACCAACCTGGCTGAGTTCATTCACACCTCCTCTGACTCTGCAGCTCCAGACTGATTTATAAACAGATAAATTTGTGAATGGTTAAGGGTGGATTGGAGAGGAGCTCATGGCTGTGGTCAGTTGGAGGACGTGCCTGCATCCTGGTCAGTGACATGCAAACTATTTTAGTCTTTTCTCTGACATCTCAGATGCAGCTGCCACTGTCATCATTTTCTTGCAGCCAGGAAAGAAATAGAGTCTGATGAAGTTGTGATTGTACCTGGTTGGGTTATAGACCCTGCAGCTACTGCTCCTGTCCATTCAGCCATCTTGGATCTGTGATTAGTCTAACTGCCTTTGGGTCTATTTAGATCAGGTCACTTAAATGAAGTGTCTCTTCAGATTACTCAGTAAGAAGGTCTCCTTCCTGCCTCTTCTCTCTCCTACTGCCATCCATTCTCTTTACCACTTTCCCTTCTTGCCTTTCATTTTTTTCCGTCTTCTTCTCGTTCTCCAGATGGCTTTCTGCTCACTTAGCAGGGCTTGTTGGAGAGTTAATAGTTTGGAAACCAAATAACTTTCCATCATGCAGCCTTATGAATCGCGTTCACTGGAAGCTGTTTGGAAACACATAGTTTTCCTGAACAATATTCATTCTTCTGTCTCTTCTATTCTCTCGTTTTCTGTCCTCTCTCTTCATGACCTCCTCCTCATCTCTCTTGAAATTAAATGGCTAAACAGTTCATATCCTTAAATATGACTCAACCAGTCTGCCTTACATACTGTATCCCTTAATGCAGTGACCTGCAGGAGTCTGAGAATGTAAAAATTACTTTATTTATTATTAAATGACAAGCAATAACTTCTTAGTTTAGTTAAATGTATTCTTTGAGCGTTAACCAAGACGAACACAGTGACGTGATTGTTAATGTCTGCTTTTCTAAAACTACATTGAAAGAAATAACTCTTAGAATTTACTTAAAAAGTCATCCTAGCAATTTGCATGGTTTATTAATTAAAGCTGACTCCTTACAACAAATACAACTCACCCTTAACTAGTCATTTAACTGTAAAAATTCTGTTTGTTTAAATCCCTGTAAATTTTACAAGTTCAATTTACTTAAATTATCTAAGTAACATCTATTATATTTTTACATGTAGTAAAGAACTAATATCATATTAAGTAAATTAAACAGACACACATAAATGCATGTACATTTCCTGAACAAAAAGACCAAAATGTCAGCTGACTATCTACCAGGTTTTCAACCAGTCATATTCCAATGAGCATGTCGAGATTCGTTAAGCTCAGGGAGCATCAGGCATTATTTACACTCTAAATTAATGCAACTCTGCAACAAAATTTATGCTCTAACTATGCAAGAGCTTATCAAAATGATGAAGCACACAATGGACATCACAATGGGGGGAGTTCTTTTTGATCAGGCAGTGTATAGACAAACACAAAACCACTACTGCCTTTAAAAGACGGCAGGAGACTGAAGCACTCACAATACAAAGACACAGTTTTAGTCATTAAATGTAACAGGAGCATAACCAGCAAAACAGTAATACAGGTAAAACCTTAATGCTTCCAACATTTAGACCAACAGCTAAAGGTTCCTCATAAAAAGTTAAAATATTCAATTTTTCATTTCTGAACATGTCTAACAACAATTCCAGATATTAGCTGGCACTGCTAGCTATCAGGAAGTAAATGTTCGGCTTCTCAGTGTGTCAGGCAATACATTACCAAAGTTTATCATCTGTTTCTTGTTGGTTGATTTGCTTAAAATAAATAAATAAATAAATAAATAAATAAAAAAAACAAAACAAAACAAAACAAAACAAAAAAGATTTCAAGTTCCTGATCTGATGTGATCAAGAGTGACATACACATTATTTTTTAACAGCACTCAACAGTTCCCAAAATCATTAAGTCCTGATAACATTTGATTATTCAGTCTATTGGAGAGCCAGAACTGAAAAGGGCCACTTCAGGACGCTGTGTAAAGAATGAAAGGGGCATATAGGTGAAAAACAACAGGCTGGAAAGAGAGGAACAGCAAATGTAGTTCACAGTATCTTTGTCAATGTTTCTGCACACTTCTGCGATGACAGTGCTTTGTGTGTGGCTGCAGCATCTTCCATGGCGATGGCAGACCGAGTCTTCTGTAAAGTTCTTTTGAGGATGGTTTAATCCCATCAAGCTCTAGGAGAGGTCTCTAAAGAACCTCAGAAGTGTATCATTGTGCTGGAGGGCATGCGAGGTTGAGAGCAGGCTCAGCAGCTGCGTGCAAGCTTTTGCAGGTCTGCTGCTGTGTGACAGCATCTCCTGACCTTCAAGCAGAGCGGGTACATCTACTAGATCCGCTCCATCATCACCATCTTGTGGATGTGCTGTGATGCATCGTGTGGCTATCCTCCAAGCACACAAGCAAAAACAACTATTTCTTTCATTGTCTTAAGTCACTTTTTTATTTTTTGCATTAGCATTATTTTGTCATGTATGGCTTCAAATCACAGACTGCCGCTTCCTGCCGGACTCCAGTTTAAGTTTGATTTTGCTTTTTAATAACTTGAAAAATGCATGTAGTTTGTTTGAAATGACAACCTTAGGCCCATTTGAATGAATGAATGAATGAATGAATGAATTTATTGTCATTGCACAACATCAACAATCATTGGCAGTGAAATTCTTAGATCCCAGGCTCTTCTAACAAAGCTAAAAAGAATATAAACCACAATAAAAATAGTTGAACAAGCAAGAATAATAAAAAAAAGCCATACAGTAAAATATATAATAAGCAATAAGAAGATGATATTTAAAGGCGGCGTAGCTGATGACAGCATTTAGAAGTCTTATGGTCTGCGGTATGATGCTGTCCCTGAGCCTGCTGGTACGGGCCTGAATGCTGCCAAACCGTCAGCCAGACGGTAGCAGACTAAACAGTTTGTGACTGGGGTGGCTGGGGTTCTTAATGATTTTGGTGGTCTTCCTCCTACAACGCTGGGTGTAGAGGTCCTCCATGGATGGCAGGACCGTCCCGGTGATATGCTGAGCAGTTTTCACTACCCTCTGTAGAGCCTTGAGGTGAAGGGCGGTGCAGCTGCCTCTTACTTTAAGGTAATTTTTTAATTCTGTCAGAACAATAAAGTGATTGAATAATAATTTACCAGGCTATCCTTGATGAGGTCCTCTAGTTTCTCACAAAGGTACTGTACGAGGCTGCGGATTGCAGCTTCACATTTTGATGCTCAGGTTGAGCAGATTACTGTCAATACTGTACCATCACTTACTCAAGGTGAACAACAGAATCATATCACAAGAGCATCTAATGCAAGAAATGATATCAAGTGCTTTGAATAATAGCTCTACATGAAAGTTGAATGGGTAGCACACGTTTCCTGTGTGCTATACATGCGTACTATGAAGTCAAAAACAGATGAAGGCATGAATGGCTGATGCTCTTACTGGAAGCACTTTCAATCATGAGACTTTAGTTTGATGGCAGGGTTTTTTCCTACATCTAAACTATTTTCAACTCGTCATTTTGCAGTTGTTTGGGAGAAGTAAAAAAACAAACAAACAAACAAAAAAAACAACAGCATAAAAACAAAAAAAAAACAAAACAAAAAAACCTCTCCTTCTGGTTGGGTTTGGGGAACTTAGAGTCACGTATCAAAAGTACTTGGTCAGGAGTTAAAAACAATCATCACGGTTGCAGCTAACTATATTCTTTGAACGTTGTCTCTGTACGACACTGCAGTTTCTCTCGTTACCACCCGCGGTCGTAGGTTCTTGGAACATAATAGGGCGTTGTTGTGCGTGCAGTGGTTCTTTGGGAGGAAGAGGGTCTCAGAGAAACAGAGGGATGAGAGATGCAGTTTCTCTGACAGATATTCTATCTGTGTTGTCTACAAACATCTGTGTGTGATGGAGGGGGAAGCAGATAAGAGCCGACTGACCACCTGCTCACTGACACAACTGTAGACACACACAGATGTCTCACAATTTGGATAAACTCATTTACATGGCTACGCTTAAAGAATTGGAGAGTGTGTGTGTCTGTGTGTGTGTGAGAGAGAGTGGGGTGGGGAGGTCTGATTGTGTGTCTCTTCATCTGTTCGTGTAACGTTTATTGATAAGACAGGACAGTATCATCTACAGCCAAGTTCACAATGTTCAGCAACATTGGATCTTTGCATTGTTCACTCTACAAGGCAGGTTTAGAAACCAATGACTGATCTGTAGTGGGGGATCAGTGTGGTCTGTTGGGCTGGAGGCAGGAGGTTAACCGGACCTACTTAAGAACATGTTCAGCTCATTATCTCTGTCCAGACCTCCATCAGTCTGATCCCCCTTTAACTTGAAGTCAGTGATCTTTTTCATTCTTGACCACACATCCCTCACGTTGTCCTGCTGGAGCTGCTTTCTAACTTTTCCTCTAGTCCTTCTTGCACTTCTTCATCTCTGTTTTAAGTTCTTTAAGTTCCCTGTTTTAAGTTGTCTTCATAACTCCCTGTCTCCATCCCTGAAGGCTTTCTTGTTGAAGTTTAGCAGCTTTTTCGGGTCTCTGGTGATCCAGGGTTTGTTATTGAGGAAGTGTCTCACTGTTCTTGTTGGGACGATGCTCTCCACACAGAAGTTGATATAATCTGTCTCAGTTATGGCATTGATGTCCTCTCCATGTGGTTGACAGAGGAATTTCCAGTCTGTGGCCTCAGAGCGCCTCTCAGAGCATCTTCAGCTTCATTAGACCAGGTTTTAATTGTCTGTGTGATGACTGGTTGCTGCAGAATGATGGGCTTGTAGGTGGAGGTGAGAAGAACCAGATTTTGGTTGGATCTTCCTGAAGGAGGCAGAGGAGCTGAATGCATTTTTAACATCTTATTTTCTGTGGTGGAGCAGCGGAAAATCTGCTGGAGTGTTGGTGATGTTGCAGAGAGGGAGACGTTGTTGAAGTCTCCAGAGATCACAATGGATGCATTAGGATGCCGTGTTTGTAGCCTAGCAACGACGGAGCTGATGATGTTACAGGCCGTTTCTGCAGTGGTACCAGGTATGATAAACCTCTACCAGGATAACACAGGTTAACTCACTGGGTAAATAATATGCCCATCTGACATGCATGCTCTAGATGTTATGTCCTCTATCTACCGGTTACTTGACCTAGCAATTAACATCCAAAAAAATGGTGGTCATGACGCAAGTGAGATCTCCACCCCATGTTACGTTCTCCCCCTAGGGCTGTGCAACAGTTTGGTACCTCGGCAGAATACTTACATTGCCATCCAGTGCTCCTGTGTGTTTGAAAACAACCGCTTGAAAACATCCATGTAAGTGGTCTACCGGGCAGCGTGTGTGTCCACACTGCTTCATGGGTCAGAAGCCTGAACAGCTTAATGTCGACACATCAGACTCTTTGGGGCCTTTTCGACTGAGCTGGCTCCAGAGCTGGTTCGGAGCCAGAGACTGCCCATGCATCGGTTCTTTGACTTTACACAGCCCAAGCACCAGCTCCTGGAACTCAAAACTGGTTCTAAGCTGGACCAGATCTAACAACCATGAGGGTAAACCCTGAACCACCATTTTCAAATCGGAGAAGGCATGGATTGTTAAAACAAACAAAGTTGTTCCAAAGAGGAGAATAAATTCTGTTCTCGAAGATCGGCCGGCAAACCAATCAAACGGGGTGTTAAACACCACCACAGCTACATCCATCTTCCTGCGCCTGGTGGATGAGTCCACGGTGGAAAATGGGAACGCCACTGGATCTGGTGAGTGTAGGGGCTTTCTAGATGGATATGTTATGGATTGAGTGCAAATCATTTTAAACTTATCTCTTCTGTTAGCCATGCTAACCCGCTAACAAAAGACTGGTGTTCAATAAATAACAAATCGTTCTCTAACTTTTGGCCACGTAAGTGCAGTGCACTATGTTATATACTGTGGGGTGAACACAAATGGAGGACAGGGAGAAAGTTTACCTCTCATTTACTGCAAGGCAGTGCAATGATGGGGGGCATGGTGTCCTAAATAGAAATTACGAAAAAGTGTTTTTCTTTTTTTCTAATAAAACTTTTTTAATTCAATGATTGGTTACGAGTAACATTAAATGGGTACTATATCTGTAGCATCAAACTAACATGTCAAGCTTTTATTTATGATGGAGGGGTCTGTATTTCTGTATGACTTACATTATTTGCTCTTTAACTTATTTACATACACTTTGGAATTTTGTGGTTGCATGAAACATGTTTGAGTTGTCACCCCACAGCTCTCTTTTCATGGTACAAGTATGTAATAGGAGTGTATTATTAGGACATGAGTGTAAACATCTCAGTTTTGAAGTGGAGTTCTGTCACTTCAGTTTGGATGCGTGTGAACAGACATATGTAATGAGTTGGTTTTTGTGGCATTAACAGGCAGTTTCTGTGTGTTTTCCTGTTCTATCTGTTAATGAATGGCTTTCCAGCAATTATCCTGTATGAGATCTTGGTCTGATAACAGTTGGCTAAATTCTCCCATTAGGTAATTGTGATCTGCCAAGCAGGCATGGCACATATTTCCCTACAACACCATTCACCTACCATAACTGAACCTCAACTAAAACACTGACCAGAACAGGAAACAAACACCCAGCCATGTGCAGGCGCCTGTCATGGTTCACGGTGCGGTTTCTGATTCTTACGTTTGGTTTTTGTCTGTTTTGGTTTGTTCAATCCTTGCCTCAGTCTTGGTTTATTAGTTCTGGTGTTTGTCATGTTTAGTTGCTTTTATGATTTTGGTCTAGGAGGAATTTGTTTCTTGCTCTTCGTTTAAAGTTCTGGGTTTTTGTCACTTTTAGTTTCCATTATGTTCATGTTTTCGGTTTTCGGCTTTGTCATGTTTAGTTCAGTTTTCCTGTCCCTGGCTCGTTATTTCACCTGGTTTGATTTCTCATTCTCTTCACCTGCTCATAATTACTCCCTCTGTGTAAGATTGGATCGGCTGAAAGTCAGACACAAGCGCAGGCTGGTTGAGAGAAGGATTTTAATGGAACTCTAACAGACCAAAGGTGTGACAAGACAATACAAAGTTCTGCGGTGTGCTGAGGGTTTAAGTAGGCCGGAGGACAGGTGTGACTTGTTAGGTTGATGAGGATAGAGGCAGGTGAAGTCCGATGAGCTGGAACAGATGAGTCCTGGGAGATGAAGTCTTAGAACCGGTGATCAGAATTCTGGTGAAGCAGAGCGTACTGGTGCAGGAGGAGCAGGCATGACACTCTGTCTTCAAATACCAAATGGTTTTCTGTCAGATCCTTATGGTTTATTCCCTGTCATGTGTGGTTCCCTGTCCTGAGTTTTGGAAAATAAACCCTTTTACCTACACTGATCTGCCTCCTGCCTCATCTGCCTGCATTTTTGGTCCTGACCTCCGCCACCACCCATGATAACTCCCCCCATCTTCTGTTCCTGATCTATGACTCACAAATCTCTTGATTTATTCCTAAACAACATATGAGAGGATGAAATTTAGAGAAAAACCTGGAAAAGAACAAACCTTTTCCATATTGAGCAGAGGTAATTTATCCACAGTTCCTGACAGACTCAGCCAATCAGCAGCAAGGTGTTTTAGAGCTTCTCTACGAAGCTAACAAAGTCTAATAAGCCTGTATTTACATGTTTTTAGGTTTGAGATGTCCTCTGTGTCAAAAAACCCACATGTGCAAACATGTGAAACAAATGTGGGTTTGGAACATTTTTATGTGGTTCACATGGGAAATTCTTGTGATTATTCTGTAAGGGTGAGATGCTGACTCAGCACAAAACCAATTAAAATTAAACACAGGAATTCTCTTCTAAGAGGATTAATTCATCATGGAAAATGTTTTTTCTAAGTGGATGTGTCTAGAAGTTGTAAAGTTCCTGTAAAACACTGAGTCCCAGTGTTGATCATCTCCAGCCAACAAACAAAAAGGACTCGGGGTGAGCGGGTCGTCAGTTTGACCGTGTGGTGCTGTGTGGGAGTACAACGGCCTGCTGTGTGTGGATGCGTGTGCGTGCCTCAGGCGGACAGCAGGAATGTGTCAGCCCAGTGATGAATGAAGCTGAGGCTGCAGAGCCCTGTGGACAAGCTGTACCACAGGGTTCACCTGCACGGCAGGACTCACCTGCCTCTGGGCAAATTCCAGCTCCTGCATGAGGTTTGTGTCTCCCCACCTGAGCAGCTCCAGGATGGATGCTGTGGAACAACAAGAAACTAGTGTTTCCTGTGGAAGCCTCAGTGCAACGCTGCTAAATCTGTCTGTGTAGGTTTGCTGCAGACACCTTCACAGCTGCAACATAAACATCTGCAACTGTGGAGATGATTCGTACTTCAGCTTCACATGTTTAAGCTTTTTATTCATTTTTAGATACTCAGTGAGGAATTTTGGGCTTCATCCACCAACTGTTCCTACTAACAGATGTGTATGAAGATTGTGGCATGCACCAACATCTTTGTACGTTGGATTTGTTCTTAGCTGAGAACGAATTCTACGAACACTCAGGAGAACCTGTATGAACGTGTCAACACGTTTGAACAAAATCAACATTTGTGTTGTTTTCTGCTGTTTCTGTTTCATCAAAATACAATAATAAAACTACAGTTGTGTTTGTCAGATGTTTAAATAACTTCTTGTAAATTGGACAGCATTTTATTGTTTGTTAAATTAATAGCAAGACATTGCAGATCATATCCTTACATTATAATTTCCCTCAGGGGAAAATTACACTAGTTTTCATCACTGGATTGTTTTTATTTAATAATGATTATTATAATGATTAGGCTCAAATTGATCTGTCTGTCTGTGAAGGGCCCTGAGATGACACTGTTGTCAAATAGCGTTATACAAATAAAGCAGAACTGAACTGAATGGTTATTTTTATTAAGGAATCCAGGTTGAGTCCTGGTTGCCTAATTAATAACACCTATCAGACTCACCTGGAGGATTCTTTAGATGTGCCACTCGCTCTGGAGGCGAGCCACAATTGAAATGATGCCACAGCAGAAGAAGATCTGCTTTACCAACTGTTGGAGGTGCAGCAGGCTATGCAATGAACATTTATGCTATGGTGTACCACTTTAGCCCCGACGACCCGAGGATGTTTGTCCTGATAGGCTCATGGGATCAGACTCAAGGCTGCTGTCCAAGTTCAGGAGGAATTAATGACCTGTTTGTACATAAAACTGCTTTTATATGATTTTAATCTCACCATGTCATTATTTATAACAAAGCTATCACTTTTAAAAAAGTGGACAACCAGGTTTCACTGCACATCCTAATATGTATTTTCTGTTTTCATTCATTCTTTTGGCATTCTGTTTGTTGTTTTCCTTGTCTGTACCATTGCTGTCTGTGTCTGCACATGCCCTGCAAGTCTCATAAACTTTTATGGGCATTGTTAATTAATGCACAGAAGAAAAAAACAATACTATAAATCCAAGTTTGAAGAAATTAAGGCTGAAAGCAAAAAGTTATGGGAAACCCTAAATGAGGTGATGGGAAAAGTTAAAATGAATATGATGCTTTTGTTTATAGAAACAGCTGATGGATTTATCATCAAACCTATATAGCTCATTACTTTAATGATAATTTTACTGATAATTTGGAAACTATAAGGAATAAAATGTTGCCAATGGATGGTAAGCTGTCTGAATTATTAAATAAACAGCATGTATGCACAACAACAACAACAACAACAACAAAAAAGAATTTATCTCATGGAAATTACTCCAGAGCAAATGAAAACACTTCTCTTGTCTATAAAGTTTGATAAACCTTGTAGTCACAATGATCAAGATGGTAAACTGCTTCAGCTGGCAGCCAGAATTGTAGCAAAACCACTGTGTCAAATTTTTAATTCACGTCTAAGAGAAGGCATCTTCCTTCAAAGGTCACTCCTCTTATAAAAAATATTACATTTTTTGAATGTACCAAACAGTAGATCTACTAGTACACTGCCAGTTTAAGCAAACTCATGAAAGGCTTGTAAACAGATTCAACTTTACCTCAGAAAACATCAATTCTAAATTCTTACATGCATATAAGGAGAGTTATTCTATATGTACAGCTTTAACCCAACTACCAGATGACTGGTTAGAACAGACTAACAGAGAATGGTGGGAGCTGCTGTTGGATTTCAGTGCAGCTTTTGACCTGATAGATCATGAGCTGCTGCTAATCAAATTAGGTGCCTATGGATCAAGAAATGCAGCTGTTAAATGGATAAGAAATTATCTCTGTAACAGACAGCAAAGTGTTGTGTTTAATGGTACTCTGTCCAACTTGAGATTACTGCCATGTGGAATTCCACAGGGAGCTGTCTCAGGCCTCTTTTCTACACCACATTTACAAATGATACATGTGTGATTATGTATGCAGATGATTCCACATTGTATGCATCAGCTGGCAAAATAGAGGAGCTTAATAAAGTCCTTCAGAGAGTTGAGCCTGGTGTCTACATGAGTGTCTGAAAACAGGCTGAAATTTAACATCCCCCAAACCAAGGGTGTGTTATTGGGACCTAAGCTAGCTAAAAGAAAGTAAATAAAACTAATCTTATCTATAGAAGAAAAAGTTATTGAGCTACTGGGTGTTGATGGAACACTCTCTTGATCAACTTATATCAAGAATGTGAAATAGGAATAAAACTGTCCTTGCTGTCAGCACACTACCATAGTGAGAAGTGAGAAACCACACATGCATACACACATGCAGTCCTTGGTGCTGGGTCAGGTGTTGCAGAGAGAAATGTCAAGAATCTCTTGGTCCAACCTTACTGTGACCCCAAGAAAGGTCAGTACAGGTCAATGAAACCCGAGTCCCAAAGGCTGAGCTATCTCTGCACTCACCCAGATGGAGGCTGGTGGTGATGCTGTTAGGACAGAGTGTCAACCTGTGAAAGAGAGCAGATCCTCAAAGTTAAAAACATTCCTGTTTGTTCAGCTGTTGGTTCAGCTCCAACATCCCATCATCACATCTGACAGACTGAATTTATCCTGCAGCGTGTTGGAGCAGCATGTGCTGTTTGCAGGTATCTCTTCACCATAATGAGGCATAACCTATGAGGCTGAATAATAATCTAGTAATGGTGAACTAATGGTAATGGTCTATGGTAGGTAATGAAGAGAGACTGCTGTGTTGTATGTTTCAAATTATTAGCATCTGATAGCATGAAACCACTTGGGGACGTTTCACCCTGAACACAAAGAAAAGCCTGTTGATTACATTAGAAATGAACCACTCGAGTGTCGGCAGAGTTGTTTTTCTGCAGCAGCATCCGTCTCCCCAGCAGCTCCACTCACCTCATATAGAGTTTCCAGGTCTAAAAGCCTAAAAGCCTTGTTTCACACTGCAGCAGAGGAATTAATACTTCCTTCTGCCGTTGACATGATTTTAACTAGAAGTAAGGAAGTTGTGGGCAAACAAAAATGGGTATTTGTACGTTTCATAAGTGTGGTAGCAGTGGTGGTTTGATGGGGGGGGTTACTGACATATAACATCTGTGAGATTTAAAAAAATGGAAACTTCCTTAAATACAATTTGTGGTTTAAATAAGCAGGCCGGTTGGCTGACAAGGAATAAAATAACATGTCCTTGAAATAACCTGTGGGTCAGGTAAATGACTGGTGACAGACTAACTTCGATGTCTTTAACATTCCAAATATTGATTCAGTAAACTTCTGTAAAGAGACAGCACGAGGAAAAGGAAGAGCTTCCTGGCCACGTACATAGGTTTTACAAATGTTCAGGCTTTGTCAAGAAGAACGCTCTTAGCTGGGGTGTGACGTCATTCCCAGGTCTGACTTCCAATCGCCGAGTCAATCAAACGCACCATGAGCGCTCATGGATGGAGGAGGTAAATGTGCTTTCAACTCAGTTTCCACAAGTCTCCAATCACACCAGGAAAAGTTTCTAGATCTGTCGTTAGTTGCTTCTTTGAAACAGAGTCACTAGATGGGTCTGAGAACTCACTAAAGCGTCAACGTAGCTAAACTAGCAACACTGATGAAGCCGAGCTCTGTGTCTAAATTTAATCGGTGTACCAGAACCACTGACAAATATTACGCGTTTGTCAGTGTATAATATAATATAATGTAATAAGAAGACGTTTATTAAATTTAATAATTGGATAACTTATGCCAGTTGTAGGCTCCCATGCATTTAATATCCACATATGTATTAACTTGTCTGGAAATCCTCCTCCTAGCTTTGCAATGGGTGGGGGATGCAGCTGTTTCACTTTCATGGTCATTTTCATCATAATTTCGCTCATTGGGTGATGCCTGTCATAGGTTTGACTTAACCAACATGGGGTTGTGATCATGGCCGGTGTTTTGGAGTCGACAACACAAGTTAGGACGTCAGAGGATTTAGCAACCTCGAAACAGGCTTTGTCACAGGATTTGTTACGCCTCCTCTCTGGATTAACCCCTGAACCAAAACTCTTTATTGTATTATGATAAGAATATAATAATAATAATAATAATAATAAAGAGAAGAAGAAGAAGAAGAATTTGTCTCCTTAACAATGAGGTTAAAAGCAGCTGGACCAACATCTGTCTTGGACCTGGACCATTACTGCATCCTCAGGTCTGAGTAAACTAAGGAAAGGAAGAAGGAAACCAGGACTGTGACCCTGCTGATGACTCTGAGCTATATGTTGCTTTCAGGAAACAGTGAAGTAAAGATCATCCATTTCAGTATTCACAGTAAGGAAGGACAAAATGAGGACAGGTAGTCATAAAAAGAAGACAGACTACTGAAAACCTTGTAATTAACCAAGCTCTTCATGTCCAGAGGGAGAAAAATGGGAAGAAATACTATCTGTGACAACAAATATTGAGGTTAACGAGTCAACTTTTGACAAGACAGGAAGAAAAAGTAAAGAGCTTAGCAGTGAGTCAGAGAAAAACTGTGAACTGGCAGCCTTTATGTGACCTGGCAACAATGAGGAAACACACAAAAATGAAAAAAGGCCCATTTCATGTGTCCACCTGAGCCATAAAAGTACGCCGAAGAGCTCCAAACCAGTTGTGCCAGTGACTATAATGATGTGAGGAAAGATGTCAGTCATGTCTGGAACAGTGTCATAAAAACAGGGCCGTCATTATACCTGGCAACCCAAGCTTTCACAGTGCTGTGGGTCCCAACCAGGAGGTGTTTATAGACCCAAGCTTATCAGTAGTAATGTGTGGTTATGACCTCACTGTCTGATATACAGAGACCAGTTTGGTCCAGTCACACCACCAGTAAACTGGGTCAGAGAAAGCTGAGACAAGACTGTCACAGAAGTCATAATAAACATGATGCAGTGATTAAAGGTGGAGCCGAGCACGTCTTCATGGTGAGCTGTCGGTCTGTAAAGGTCAGAGTTTGGTACATGAAGCAGCTGCATGCTGCAAAGATGGACGAAGACGAAGCAGTTAGTATTAGCATGAATGTTTGGCGGCGCTCATGGATCAGTGATGGTTGGGTTTTCTGTGTTTCAACGTGCTCCACATTTAGGTGTGGGTCCAAAAGCATGATATCAGTTATCTGGTGGTTCTGATCTGACCTGAAGGGTCAGCTGGGATAGGCTCCGCCCCCTGCATCCTTAAAATTAAATTAAGAGTTTATGAAAACTGATAAATAAATAGTTAACAAAAATGCTACTAGTTATGCTTTCTTGGAAACTAGTAGCATTGTTGTCCAACTAGTTGAAGTAGAAGCTGTACTGGTGAAGCCATACATCAGAGTCCCAACTAGTCAGCACTTTAGCAGGCCTTCACCTAGTACATTTAATCACAGCAATCAGTGAGCTGCATATTAGCTAGCATGTTAACTATATAGACTAGAATAGAATAGAAATACTATATTAATCCCTTCAGAGAGCCCTCAGGGAAATCTGGGTACCAGTAGCAATACAACACCAACAGTAAAGCAGGACAAGACACAAGACACAATATATACAAGTACAAAGCAAAATAGTCTCTTTACCAAGCTTCAAATTTCTGCTCTAGATAACTAGTAGAATTCGACTTGTTTGTGTGAACAGTGACACTATTTCACCGGATGGTTTCAGTTTCATATCCTTCCATTACTTCCTGATTTCATCTCAAACATGTTTCTTATATTTAACTCCACTTTCAACGTAGTCGGGAGTCTGTGAAATGTAAATAAAGCCAGAATCCCATCAAGTCATATTTTATTCCAAGTAGAAGATCAACATCACATCAGATGATGAAATTGAGACTTTTCACCATGCGATGGAAAATATGAGCTGATAGTGAATCAGCAACATGTTTGGAAAAAGTTGGAACAGGAGCAACAGAAGGCTGGAAAAGTAACTGGTACAAACCAGAAACACCTGGAGGAGCATTTGACAACTAATCAGGTTAACTGGTGACATGACTTGGTATAAAAGGAGCATTTCAGAGAGGCAGAGTCTCTCAGACCAGGCCTCAGATTGTCTGAGGGTGGTGAAACTTTTTCCTACTTTCCACCTCAGGATTCGGGGGTCAAAGTTACACCAGCAGCATCATGTCAGAGTGTTATTATCTCCCTTCAATGTTGATTTTCCTCCCTGCTGAGTTCAGACATAATAACAGCATGATGGAAATAGCCACAATAATAATTATTATAATACTTGGCGAATGGAGAAACCTGCTATTTCTCCACATCTTTAGTGTGTTGCAGGAGCAGGTTTATGTTTCATGACTTTTGTTTGTCTAAAGAAAATATTCCTGCATTTTACCATCGGTGAACAATGTACAGTGATGTACACTGTAAAATGTAACATTGGTTTAAATAGAATATGTTCAGTGGAAATAACTTTATTTTAATGTAGTTGTCATTAATACTAACCTGAAACAAGTCAGATGAACACTGAAGTGTAAAATGTTGAATAAATTAATGTTCTTAAGTTAAATAAATGGGAATAAGGTGAGTAGCTACTTGAGTTGACGGACAGTGATGTTCACTTCAATTAACACCAAATTAGAGGTAATTTATTGTATAAAAATTTGCATTTTTGCACTGGATGATCTCTGGCTCCAGACCTCCTGCTGGGACAAAACCAGTTCTCAGGTTTCTGTTCTGGTCTCAATATTGACCTGATATCAGCAATAACCCACCTCCCAGCAGAGTTTACGTTAATTATCATCATTCCAGCCACTTAAACTAACTCACTGGAGTTCATAAAAACTTTATTTCTTCAAGGAAACAAGTTTGCATATTTTTTAAAATAAAATCAACTTGTTGGATTTTACTGTGTACATGATGATGATGATGATGATGTAATACTCTGAATTTGTCACGTCAAACTACCTCTCCATCTGTGTGTGTGTGACTTTAATACGTCTGTTACCAGGTACAACCTGGGAAAGTGAGCTGAATTCAAGCTGGATGGAGTAGGAGGACGTCTAACTGGTCCTCACAAGATCAAGACAAATGTGTGTCTGTGTGTGCGCATGCTTCAGTGTATTGTCATCCTATGATGAATGTGCCCCCACTTTCGCCCCAGCATTGATAATGGTTGATGCATTTTAGCTGTTCCTGTTTCCCCTGTCTTTCTTTCAAACACACACACACAGACACACGCACACGTGCGCGCTCGCACGCACACACATACACACACGCGCGCACACACACACACACACACACACACACACACACACACACACTGGGTGGTGAAAGAACATGGCACAATAGCTTGTTTAACTCAGGATGGCGCTGCATGCAGACTCCGTTGTGTTTGTGTGCATGAAGAGGACACAGGGTCAAAGGATACACTGCATTAGTAATGACAAACAGTCATAGGTGTTCAGGCTTGTCCTGAACCCTCAACAAACACACACACACATGTACACATGCACACACACAACTAATATGTGACAGACAAATTTATTTCCAGGTCCGAATCTGATCCAGTTGTGTTTTTATGAGTTTTAAAATGAAGAAACATCTTTTTTCTTTAAATCAGAAGCCTTTTGAAAACCAGCTGACGTGTTTTTACACTGTGCATATTTTCCAGTAAAGCTCTGGATAAACAGGAATGTCTGGCCTGATAACCTTCTGTGCCCTGTTCTCCCTCTGACCTCTGACCCCAGCACAGCAGCCTGCTGACAAACATGTTTTTCCAAAAAGAGAAAATTATTTAAGGCTGCTTCATGACCTTTTGTCTTGGCATCGTTCAGTCCGTAAAGATCCAAAATGGGTTTGTACTGTAAGTAATACAACAGTCTGCTTTAGCTCGACTCCGTCCTCATGCAGCTCTCCAATATCAGTTAATTTTAAATTATAATCAGTTTGAGGGAGTTAGCTGAGGCTTTGAGTTAAAGTTGAGATTTATTCCTGCAGTAGCTTCCACAGCTTCATGTATCACTTTGTGGAGGAAGAAGTCTGACCCAGCTCTTCCTCCAAGAGGCAGGTCTGGTTCAGCAGGGTGTGCTGGAATCCTGGTAAAAAGATCAGCAAACACACTCAGCACTGCTAACACATGCACATGTTGAACGGTATTTATTTCCTTTATTCTCCTCAACATTTCTAAGACACTTTCATTCTTTGTTTCTTTGTAAACTGACTTTTGTATCAACAGAAAAATAAAAAACTCTTTAAAGTGTTTTTAAAATTATGCTTTTATTACTTTTAATTTGGTGTTTTATTTCATGAATTCCAAATATTTTACAAATAGAATTATTTTAGAGCTACAAAAATCAAACATGTTGACAGATATTCTACAAAAAGATTTCAGGGAAATGTACTGAAAGATAATGTTACTGGGCTGAAAGGTTTTTCATGACGACCTTTCACAGCCTTCCTCTTCTGATAAAACAGGGATGTTTCACATATCTTTTACTGGTCTCCATCTATCAGTAAGAAAGATTCATCAAGTAATATAAGTTTACTATAACCAATAATAGTTTAGTGATGCATAAAATGTTGAGTCAGTAATGAATGTTCCAATATGCAGAACTATAGAACTTGTTCAGGAATAATGCTGCAGGACTGAATGTATCGGCCCTGAAAACCAGGAAGGGTGTAAAATAAATAATGTCAACTTTTAACACTTTTTGTTAAATTGTTTAAATCCTTGAATGTGTTAAATAATGTGCCCAAAAGGAAAAAATTATAAAACTTAACATGTGTTAATAAACCAAACTGATCATCAAAGTTCAAGTCTTATTCTTATTATCAGGTAACAATGGAACATCATCTTGAATGCATGGACTCAGGAAGACTTCCAGAAACCACTGTCTGTGAACACAGTTCACCCTGAAACCCACAAATGCAGGTTAAAGCTCCATCATGCAGAGAAGAAGCCAGATGTGAACAGGATCCAGAACCAGCATCTCTGGACCAAAGCTCATTTAAAATGGTCTGCTAGAATCCTGCATCAGACAAGAATGGGGCAACATTCCTCTCCTAAAACTCCAGCAACTGTTCTCCTCACTTCCCAGATGTTTTCAGACAGTTGTTAGAAGAAGAGGGGATGCTACACCATGCCGAACATCACCCTGGAACTACTTT
This sequence comes from Melanotaenia boesemani, assembly GCF_017639745.1. NCBI lineage: Eukaryota > Metazoa > Chordata > Actinopteri > Atheriniformes > Melanotaeniidae > Melanotaenia > Melanotaenia boesemani. The sequence goes on along the minus strand of NC_055683.1, from coordinate 3,448,817 downwards.
TTACACCATGCCGAACATCAACCTGGAACTACTTTTTACACCATGCCGAACATCACCCTGGAACTACTTTTTACACCATGCCGAACATCACCCTGGAACTACTTTTTACACCATGCCGAACATCAACCTGGAACTACTTTTTACACCATGCCGAACATCACCCTGGAACTACTTTTTACACCATGCCGAACATCAACCTGGAACTACTTTTTACACCATGTTGAACATCACCCTGGAACTACTTTTTACACCGTGCTGAACATCACCCTGGAACTACTTTTTACACCATGTTGAACATCACCCTGGAACTACTTTTTACACCATGCTGAACATCACCCTGGAACTACTTTTTACATCATGCTGAACATCACCCTGGAACTACTTTTTACACCATGCTGAACATCACCCTTGAACTACTTTTTACACCGTGCCAAACATCGCTCTGGAACTACTTTTTACACCGTGCTGAACATCATGGAGGAGTGTGAAGAGTGTTGCGACTGGGATCAGAGAGGATGTGCAGGGCCTTTCTCCTGCAGCGCTGTCGGTTGAGATCATGACTGGATGTTCAGTCCTGGTGATGGGTTGTGAAAATCTGGCCTCCCGCTGTAGAGCTTTGAGGTCCAGAATCCTAACAGTGAAAAACGGTGACACCACGAAAACTGTGCACAGAAACACACTTTCTTGTGTGTTATGAATTGCAGACATTTGCCAGATCCCAGCTGTTCCTTCATGTTCCTGTAGAAGTACAACCACATCAGTCTTTGTTCATAATGAGAGCTCGCACACACTGCTGTGTTGCTGAGTTATGGGAAGGAAAACAGAAGCTTTGGGTCAGAAAGTATGAGGTCACCCTTCAAGAATCTGCAGTCTGTCTCAGAGTCTCTCCCTCTCCTTCATTTTGCCTGACTGCTGTAACACCATGAAGAAGAGCTCCCAGTTACACTACCATGTTCGCCTTCACATGTGAGTTTCAACCATGTGGTATGAGAGTTTGAGGAGAATCCACTGCTTTTACTCCTCTAAGATGTACATCTGTGGTGCTGCAGGGCCTCTTTCTGGCTTCCAGTTAGATGAGGGAGGGCTGTCTTCAGTGTGTTAGAGAGAGATGAGGTGACGACTGAGCTTGCCACCCAGGGTCTAGGTCAGACATTCATAGACCAGCTGAGTAGAGAAGGAGATGAGGATGAGCAGGAGGAAGAGTTTGTTTACATGTTTAGATATCCCTGAGGATCTTCAAAAGGTCAGCAGGCTGGCAAGCCACCCGGAAAGCCCTGTTACATTCCTCACTGCTGCCTGACGTGTGCACTGTTGTACCTAACATTGGTTTTAGATTAAGTGGATTTAAATTCATTAAAATCTAGTTGTTATTAACACTAATAAGTCTCATTAGAGGTCTTTTCACTTGTATTAACAACTAATTAGAGGTAATTCATTGTATGAAACTTTACGCTTTAGGAGTTAAGTTATGTTCAAATTGCCCTGTATTCTTTGAAAGTATTTTATTTATTTGGTTTTTCAATAATTTAAAAGGTGCAAGAAAGTTTCTAAAAATTTCAGTAAGAGGCAACATTAGAAATAAACTCTTTCCTGTGTAAGTTTTCTTTTTCTTCTTGTTTCTTGTCTCCCTGATGATCTCTAGCTCCAGATCTCCTGGTTTGAGGAAGCCAGTTCTCAAGACAACATGTTCTAGTCTTCAGAGTGACCTCAGAGCAGCAATAATTCCCCTTTCACCACACACAGGGTCTCCAGATTTTTAGTGAATGCACCGGATGGCCCACTTAGACTACAGTTATCTAGCCTCTCTTCTTCAGCTTCATGAGGCTTCTTGATCATGATTAGTCTTCTAAACCTTAGAAGTAGAGATTGGAAAATATTTGCTTTTTGCTTTCCTGATAACACAAGATTTTCATCAGTCAATATAGTTCCCTTAACTTTAGAAAGAAATGAGCTAAAATGATTTAACTGTGGTTTCCTATCCAGAAAATCCAGCTTCTAATGAGCTTTCTTTATGTGCAACTTGGACAACTTAAAAACGATGGCATTGCAACGTGTTGCTCATGGTTCCCATGAGAAAATACACAACAAAGAGCCTCCAAGGATTTAAACATTTATTGTATATTCAAGGCAATATTACAACAGCAATTTAATTTCATATTTTTAAAAAAAAGTCATATTTTCAAAATTTATTAACTAAAAATGTGAAGCTCTTGGTTTTCAGTCTCAGTGAGGATATGAAACACTATTTGTCGCCCCATCTCATTCAGATAAATGATTACACAGCTAAACACATTTTGTCTTTAATGAAAACATAATTAAAGCCAACGTAGCACTACAAGCTACAGCTCTGTGATAGATCTCTCTAATCCAATCCAACTTTATTTATAAAGCTCTTTAATAACAACCACAGAGGACCAAAGTGCTGTTCAGAAGACTAAAAGCATAAAGAATAAAATCAGTCACAACAATAAAATCAAATGAGACAATTTAAAATATAAAAACAGAAGCAAAATGTGAAAATCTCAAGAGTGTAAAAAAGCCAAGCAAAACATGAGTTCAAAGAGGAGACTTAAAATCAGACAAGGAGGAGGCCTGTCTGATATGCAGAAGCAGAACATTCCACAATCTGGGACCACCAACAGCAAAGGCCTGATCTCCTCGAAGCTTATGCTTTGTTCTCAGCACTGTCATGACCATCTGATCAGCTGACCTTAAAGAGAGTGAAGAAGCATAAGGGTGACAGAGCTCAGAGAGGTAGGGTGGTGCAAGATCATGGAGAGTTTTAAAATGAAATAAAATTATTTTAAACTGGATTCTAAAACAAACAGGCAGCCAATGGAGAAATGGTAACACCGGAAAAATATGTTCATGTTTACGTGTGCCAGTTAAAAGACGTGCAACAGCATTTTGCACCATTTGACAGCAAGTAATTTAAGTCCCAACAACTCCCAAATACAATCTATTACAGTAGTCCAGTTGAGTGGTTATAAAAGCATGCATGATGGTGTCAGAATGCTGCTTCAAAATAAATGCCTTCACGTTGACTAGCTGCCTTAAGTGAAAAGAAGTGTCTTGACGACTACCTTTACTTGACTGTTAAGCTTAAAATCAATGTAGCATCTAGCATCACTAGCTGCAGCTCTGTGATGGATCTCTCCAACGCAGCATCACTAGCTGCAGCTCTGTGATGGATCTCTCCAACGTAGCATCACTAGCTGCAGCTCTGTGATGGATCTCTCCAACGTAGCATCACTAGCTGCAGCTCTGTGATGGATCTCTCCAACGCAGCATAACTAGCTGCAGCTCTGTGATGGATCTCTCCAACGCAGCATCACTAGCTGCAGCTCTGTGATGGATCTCTCCAACGTAGCATAACTAGCTGCAGCTCTGTGATGGATCTCTCCAACGTAGCATAACTAGCTGCAGCTCTGTGATGGATCTCTCCAACGCAGCATCACTAGCTGCAGCTCTGTGATGGATCTCTCCAACGCAGCATCACTAGCTGCAGCTCTGTGATGGATCTCTCCAACGCAGCATCACTAGCTGCAGCTCTGTCATGGATCTCTCCAACGTAGCATCACTAGCTGCAGCTCTGTGATGGATCTCTCCAATGCAGCATCACTAGCTGCAGCTCTGTCATGGATCTCTCCAACGTAGCATCACTAGCTGCAGCTCTGTGATGGATCTCTCCAATGCAGCATCACTAGCTGCAGCTCTGTCATGGATCTCTCCAATGCAGCATCACTAGCTGCAGCTCTGTCATGGATCTCTCCAACGTAGCATCACTAGCTGCAGCTCTGTGATGGATCTCTCCAACGTAGCATCACTAGCTGCAGCTCTGTGATGGATCTCTCCAACGTAGCATCACTAGCTGCAGCTCTGTGATGGATCTCTCCAACGCAGCATCACTAGCTGCAGCTCTGTGATGGATCTCTCCAACGCAGCATCACTAGCTGCAGCTCTGTGATGGATCTCTCCAACGTAGCATTACTAGCTGCAGCTCTGTCATGGATCCCACCAACTACTACTAGAACTAGAACCACTAGTTACAGATCTGTGATACATCTGTCTAAGCAATCATTGCATTTTTGTGCCTCTCTGATTTGGCCTGGTTGGAAAAGCTTTAAGTACTTTCTTTCAGTTCTTATGCATCATTAGTGTCTGGGGTTTTAGGAGGATCAAATATCTCCAAGCATATTAAGATGCTGTCTGGTTGCTTTTAGTGGTCAAGTTAGTTGTGAAATTCAAACCAGGCTGCTTTAATACTTTTTATAAAAATGGAAAGATTTTTAGTTTCGACTGCACTGGCAGGTCCTCCCTGGTCTGGCTGACATCTGAAGGAAATGTTTAGAAAAAAAGATAGGAAAAAAAACCAAAACAAAAGAAACAAAAGAAACCAAACAAACAAAAAAAACAAAAAAAAAACAAACAAAAAAAAAAAAAGAAACACCCAAAGTAGTTACCAGTGGAGTCTGTTCACTGCTGTAACAAAGCACCTACATGCATAAAATCAGCTTCTCTTGCTGAGGTAGTGCCACACTTTGTTTAATCAAACAAAATTAACACTTAACACTATTAAAGAAATGAATCTTCTTGCATTGACGTGTTAATTTTGACAGTCCTAACTTTTTAGGCTTAACGAGGGCTGCACTGATACCAGCATCGGGTATCAGTCTGATACTATGTGTGTGTTCTGATATTCAATATTAAATAATAGTATAAGAGTAAATTGAACTTGGTTTGAAAAAAGTGTGGTATTGGTGCATCTCCAAACCTGTTACATACATCTATGAACTACAGTGGTGCATCTCTTTATTGGGTCCAGCTGGAAAACTGAGCCACACTTTGGTTCCGCATTTAGTTTCAGGTGAAATTATTGCAAATAATAAATGCTCCCAGCTCTGCCCTCAGCAAGTGGCAGGGGGCACAGGGGGGTCCAAGTCTGTTGTCAGGGTAACACTAGTCCACCCTGGACACCCTCCACTTAGAAACGCCCCTGGTTGATGAGATTTGAAAATCATTTCATTCTGTTTTAATTTACATTTTACACAGCATCCTGATTTCTTTGGAATTGGATTTGTATGTTAAAAATGGTGACACTTTACTTTGTGCCTGCCTTAAATTAATTCTATTTGACTCTTTATGATCACTTTGAACAGTAAAAAGAGCATGGACTCTCAGTGGTTTGACAGAATATTTATTTGAGGTAGTTTTAGGCAGATAGGCAGGGACATGATTGGAAGTGTTTTTAAGGCAGCAAAACTAATAAAACTCAGTCATTTAAAAAATTCATTATCAAAAAATACATCTCAGTCACATGATTTACAGTCCACAATAAATCTACCAGTATTAAACATAGTGGAAATGACTCCTGACTAAAGAAGTGTCCACATATAAATTTAAATCATTCACCTACAGTAACTTGGTCATTTTGTCAGATAAAAAAACAACAAAGTCTTGTTTCTACTGTCTTTTATCAGTATAATAAAATACAACCATTCATTTCTTCTGAAAAGGAAGAAAGGGGAAGTGAAATATTTTCTCTTCCTCAAATTGTTTCCTTGTTCTCACTCACACACCAACCAACATGTCCAATAAATATTTCCTCAAGATCATAACGCAACTAAATTTTATCACTGAGTTTTATCCTAATTCAATGTTTTACAAAGACCTGAACAGCCCTCATATAAAGAATTTTAATAACAGCAATGACAATATTCATGAAAGTTGAAAAAAGTAGCTTCAGTCATGAAGAGAAAGGAATGATTTTCCCACCAGAAACTCCCAAATGAACCTTCAGCTGTCCCAGAATCTGGTTTCTGATTTTACTTGTTTTTATACAGAATGAATCCTCAACGTCATTTACGTTCACTTTCCATCAGGTGAGTTTAAAGAACATAACGTAATAAATCCACCATCATGTAAGAGGATTAATAGAATAACAAAAACACTAAAAACACATTTTTATTCAGCATCATCAAAAACTAGACAGAGATTTTGAAGATATCAACAGCAGTTATGTTTTACTCACTTAAATATCCCCGAGCCCACCGTGTAATTCACACATCATAAAGACACCAAAGTGCATCTAGCCATCATCATCTTCATCATCACCATGCACCAGAAGCTGTTTGAAACATTTTGTGCTTGGGGTCTTAAAAGTCAGAGGTGTGCAAACCCTAAAACTTCCCGTCTGTTCAATGACAAAAAACTCAGCAGATATTTTGAAGATAGAGAAAATTTTCATTTTTGAAAATGTGGCAAAATCTCAACTTCACCAAAAATAAAACCATCAGGTCAAATCTTTAACGGTTTTAAGTCAAATGCGGAAATTTCATGTGAATTATCCTGCTTTGAAGATGGTCAACCATCATCCCTTCCAGAGCCTAACAAGACGTTAGCGGGTTAAACTTAACCACACAGCAACAATCATTAGATGGAATGAAATAAAAGAAAACTGTCTTCTCTAACCCCAAACACGATCTTTTCTTGAACCTTATCCCTGGTGCTTAACCTAGACTAGTTAAATGGATCCCAGAAAGAAGAAAACTTTCAACTGTATCATTGCTCCTCTGCATGCTGACTTTTCCTGCCTGAAACAACACTCCAACGCATCATAAGATGGCAGCAAGACTTGTTTTCTCCCAATGCAGTCTGAAACAACAGCTACCTGCATCATTATGAAGACCAAGAGTTTGTTGTTGTCAGGCTGTTTTTACCAAAGATGTAAGAGTCTCCAATATTTTGCAGGATGTACAGCACAATCTCCTTTTCATCTGTTTCTCTTTTGTTGTCTCGTGGCCGTTCAGACCCATCTTCATTAGAATAAGTGGTTCCAGTCAACACTTTCATTGTGGCTTTAAACAGTTGTCATCAATATATAAAACTAGACCATTATTTATTGTTATTTTAATTTAAAATCATTTTATTGTTTTGCTTGATTTGTTTAATTCATTTATCATCACTAACTAAACAAACCATTGGCCAGCTCAGTAACACAGTGGCAGTCACACATTTAGCTGGGCTTTAGTAAATCAGCTGCTCAGCCCTTTTACTCCCCTTAATAAGAACAGCTTATTCATTCATAAGAGGCCCAATGAAAGAAATATCACAAGAAGAAAGGTTTGACTGAGGTAGCACGGAAGTTCTGTTCTTCGTTCACAGCTGACAAGTCTCAGAAAAATGTCACAAAATACAAAAAGAAAATAATTTTCTGCTGGAAACACATTCTTGACCAAAAGAAACAGAATGTTTATGAGCGTCATCATCAACTTTTCTGTCCACCGGATAAGTTCCGTTTCCCGTTCAGGTGTGGAAGCCTGAGCAGTGATGCCTTCACGTGTCTTATGAACGTCCTCATACTCCTACTACGTCTCCGAGCTCGGGGATGCGCCTGGAGACGTGGACAGGGAGGAGTGATCCGTGTCGTCCAGGTCCTTGGTGAAACCACCACCGGAATCAGATGAGGCGCGCGTGCTGGTGAATGCGCCCTCCCGCTCGCGCTTTTTCTGCTTCATGCGTCTGTTCTGGAACCAGATTTTTACTTGCGTCTCGTTCAGCTCCAGCGTGGCGGCGATCTCCACGCGCCGTGCTCGCGTCAGGTACTTGCTGAAGTGGAACTCCTTTTCCAGCTCCGTCAGCTGCCGCGTACTGAAGTTGGTGCGCATGGTGTTGTTGTGGGCCCCCGACAGGCCGAAGTCCGACACTTTGACTGAAAGGAGACAGAAAACATCAGCTTCTTCTGCTTAGGATACATCACTAAAAAATGTAACAGAAATGACCATGCTCACATACATCTTCATCATTATCAACATCATATTCAATCAGAAAAAAACCAAAAACAACAAAAAAATTAATTATATATATATATATATATATATATATATATATATATATATATATATATATATATATATATATATATATATATATGGAGATAAATGGAGAAAATTGTAAATAGGTCGGTGGCTGGTGAAGCCGGGAGGGAGGGGGCTTGCTTTAAAAAGATAACAGACTTCCATGGGGAGAAATTGTCCGTCTGCTTTATCCAATACGAGCGAAAAAGACAAGAGACCAGATATCGGGGCCTACAATGGACCCAGACCCAGACCGGTCTGTTACTTATCCGTATATACGTACATAAATACTTTATTTATACTTTTTCAGCTTTGAACCACTGCGCTGTGATGGGAATGGAAATCTTCTGATATTGAACAGTTTTGTAGACCAACAGACCAAATAAATAAATAAATAAAAATAAAAACTAAAAGATTTTTTCTGGTTATCTATTTTTAGGCTCAGAAAGACTATTAATAATTGAGTTTATTTCTTAAACACAGCTTTACAGAAAAAGAACAAAATTGTTGGTGTGATTTTTTTTAAAATATTTGAATCATATTTCAACCATAGAAATATGTGTGTGTCTCATTAGAAACCCAAACGAAAAGTTTTTGTGTTCTGCGGTTGTTTCTCTTATAAAACGACCTTCAGCTCTTCCACAGCGCGTTTTTTCACAGATTAACGGATGTTGAACTCCTTTCCTTTAACGCAGCCGCCGTGCCGGATCAATGAGACCTACGAACCTTTTCTGACTCTTTAACTTCCCGTCAGGCCTCACCTGTTTTCGGTGGGTTCCTCTTCACTTTCATCCAGTCAAAGGTCTGTCCGGACTGGTGGCTCTCCTCATCCCCTCTCCCTCGGTCCTGGGAAACCGTCAGTTCCTCATACTCTCCTCCATGCGGGAGTCCCAAATAGCCCACTGTGTCCAGACCCCCGCAGGCCTGCTGCGGGTACTGGGCGCCCTGGGGCCCGCAGTAGGCCCCGGCCAGTGCACTGTAGCTGCTTCCCACGGATGGGGCCGAGCTGTGAAAAGTGGACTGGCGATAGTAGGTGGAGGACACAGACTCCTCCATAAAATACTGCGGAAGAAGGGGGTTCTGAGGGCCTGCTGTGGAAACATAATCCGAGTTTGTGGCGCACGTCTGTCCCGCATACGAGCCGGTGTTGGTCACACTGATGTTAGAATAAGGACACAATAATCCACTCTGTACGCCCTGGTTCTGGTGGAGGCTGGACTGATGATGGTATTCATTGTGCGGTTGTTGGTGGAGATGATTAGAAGGATGTTGATGTTGCTGGCTTGCTCCTGTTTGCTCGTGAGTCCCTCCATCATCGGCTCCGATATTCCCATAAATCCTTCCCTCTGCTGTGTAACCGCTGTCACTGTTAACAGGAGCGGAGGGGCCCGCGTGTAGGGAGGAGGCCACTGAGAAGGCCTGGTGCTGGTCCAGAGGAAGGTGGTGCAGGTGGTGATGTTGGTATCCAGGTTTGGGCGCAGAGTGACCAGTTCCCGGTCGGTTAAAAAAAGAGTATTCCACAAATGAGTTCATGTTGTCCATGCAGACCAGAGGCACAGTATGGCTGAGAGACGGTTCGACCGAGGGCAGAAAAACCACCAACCCACGGATGGATTTCACTAAATCTAAAGATTCAGTGCAAAAATAATAAGGGTAATAAATAGATAAAAATCAATAGCAAATCTTAATTTGAAGGAAGATACAAAAATACAAATAATAATAATAAATGAGGCCCCGGTGGAAAAGAAAAAAATCAGAGACCACAGGATGAACAATTCTCCCACATTAACACAAGAAGAGACAAAAATCACAAAAACAACAGCAGGAACTGGAAATAAAGGATTTTTAAAAAGTTTGTTTCCAATCCAAACCAGGCATGAACCTCTTGTTGGTCGGTGAGTCCGGGGGCCCCTCCTCTGTCAGAATCAACCTGAGGTCCCCAAAAACTCTTCAGAACCGGACTCACCTCTTCACCTGTAAGCCTCCCAGACGTCTTTTTATCCTTCAAATTCTCTCCTTTTCCACAACTCTCTCTTCACCGAGTCACTTCTGTTCCACTCTTCTCATCTACCTCTGTCGCGGGTCACGTGACTCGTCGCCTATGGCGACCAGGCCAGAAGTTGTCAGATGGTTGCAGGAGTGAGAAAAAAAGTGTGTGTGTGTGTGTGTGTTTGTATGTACAGGAGGAGGGGAGGGGGGGTCTTTTCGGTTCAGGAGTGGAGTTTACGCGCGTGTTAGCGGCGACGCACGCGCCTCATCCATCACTCGCCGTGACATTAGCACGACAAAGAGGCTTCAATCAAACCGGCCCATCAATCTGATATCAGCTCGGATCTGTCAGAGCAAAGAGAGAGGCCGAGAAGAAAAGAGGAGCTGAGAGGCCTCTGCAGCCTCCACTCCTCTTCCTCCTCCTTCCACATGCTACAGAAAAAAAGTTGCAGAAAAACCACATAAACTGGAGATTGGAGGAGTTTCAGCACCCAGAGCAGCTGCAGCCCAACAGATGTAAATCTACTTCATCTGAATCAGGATGTATTTTCCTTTCTTTCAAAGTTCATGTCTGGTACAGAAATAAACATTATTACCTAAAAGTCAGTTTCTTTATATAGTAAATATAATTCAGATATAAAAGGAAAGCTGTCTTCAGTAAAAACTATCAGATTTTAGGATCAGAATAAATGATCTGTGGAAGAGAGCTGGCATCTGAAGTGTGGCTGGCTGGGAAGAAAAAGAATGACCAGCAGGTTTAGAAACTTGTCTGGAGCAGAGATGAGCTGGATGTTCAGGAGGAAACCTTTATGCTTACTTTACAGATGTTCTTTCTCATTTTAGAGCACCTGAAAACGGTTTATTAAACTATGTACAAAGATACTAATGTCAAATGATCCTTTATAGAATAAATGGTCTCCATGCCAACAGTCGTTTGGAAACAACTGTTCTGCCACAGCAGGGTGAGAGGTTGACTGCAACAAACAACAACATATTTACCCACTGGTCCAATGCCAAGCAGAAATAACTGGTTGTGCTGTGTTGTGATGTATCTTCAGCACTCATCAACTCTTCCCTCTGCACCACCCTTCCTTTACTAACACTGATCATTGCTTTAAAGATTATTGATTTGACTTTATCTTTTCTTTGCACATTCTCCCTGCAGGATGGAGGGAATCTCTGTAGATTCAAAGGTCCGTATTGACCTAACAGCCCCATCATGTGGGCCCGGGAGTGAGCCCACAATTTACCAATTGGTTTGGGCAGCCATAGATTTCTGATGGGTGACTGTGAGGCTCCACCAGTGTGAGTGTTTCCTAATTGAATGAGAGAGCTGATCAGTTAAAGCAATGAAGTTAAGTTAGACAGGAAGCCTTCTGGTTAGCTGGACCCTGCCAGTCTTGCAGAACAAGAAGCTGGGCAGACAGAAACAATGCCCTGCTTGTGAACTCAAGGCTGGATTGTATTATAGTTTACTCTTCAAATATTTCTGAATAATAACATGACTTTCTTTCTGCTTTTTTCTTCTAATTTTTTTGCACTACTGAACTCAAAAGAAAAAAAAAAGATTTCCTGTCTGGAACAAATGTCTCCTCACCAGGTATGTTATTTACATTCTTCTCCTCACCCGTTATAAGTGGCTCCAATGAAGCCGTCATTAATTTCTCTCCTCCACGGCTTTCCTGAAGAGCCTGACAGCGAACGCGCTGCCATCCTGCTGCCAGCACAAAAAAGGACAAGAGATGTGGGCGAGCGACAACGAGGGAGGTTAATCATCAGTGAGGGCTGAAAGGAGAGAGGCAGAAGAGTGGGCAGGAAGTCTGCAGGAGCAGACCTGAACAAGAAGAAGATTAAATGACACCCACATATCTGTCTGAGCTGTGGAGAGGGGTCACAGGGTCACACTTAGTTTTTACAGTTGTGTGAAAATGTGAGGACATAAAAACCTGCACTGAAGAAACATCCTTTGACTTTAATGTGTACATCAATCCCACATAATCGTATAAAACCACATGATTTTCTTCCTTTACCCAATGAAGCATCACTTGTTTAACTATTCATAGTAAAATGTTCTTATAAAAACTGTGTTCATTGAACATGATATACTTTAGTGGCCTTAATACAAATGAACCATGTTATAATTCATTTAATCGGGTCCAGTTTACCCAGTTTTCAACTGTAGCTTGAACATGATTTCTTAGTCGAATATTGAAAGAACTCGTGTAACTTTAACGCCATTCAGTCAGTTCTGTGGTAAAAAAAAAGTTCCCTAAATCAGACTTGATTCTTTAAATGATTGTGGACTAATTTCCAAGTTTGTGTAGAAATATATAAAAAAACATGAAAAAAGGCAAAGACTGAAAATAATGCATCAGCTATATTGACACTTGTCAGAATAAAGTCTGCAGGAACGTGGCCTATGATCAGTCAACACGTCAACATCAACATTCAACCGTGATAAAAGCAACGCAATGCAAATGATTTCTTTTTTTTTCTGTCTGGGACAAATAAATACTTTTTACTGCTGAACAGGTTGTATCGCTGCTGCAACTTAGAACATGTTAGTGTGTGTAATAAATGCAAAACTGATGATTTCTACTGGTCTTTCCGTATGAAATTTGCAGCTTCAGATGTTTCAGATGGTGAAAATGTGCTCTTCTCATAACCTTCATCTGTGTAGCTCTTAGCTTGGCTCGCCCATCAGGAAAACCTCCCTGATTCTCCAAATCAGCGAGATCCAGCCAACATCTGCTACTGGGAAAAGACTGCGTAGTACTTCAATAAAACTAAATATCCCTTTAAACAGTAAACAACACAGAAGTTGGAAAAGGCAAACACATTCAATCCAAATCCCGGGAAAACATTTAAAAAATCATAAACCAAGAAAAATAAGGGACTTAAACTTATCTAAAGTGAATCATAACTTTGTGAATGAAATTTTTCCAGTTCAGGAAAAAGCCGCTTAGCCTCCTCATTTAACACAGCAAACAGAACCTTTCAGGTCATAAACTGGTAAACAGTAAATGTTGCTTCATTAGAAGAGAGTATTATTCTTTAAGAAAAATCATTAAAAATAAACATTGAAAGAATTAAATGAATGAAATGAAAGAATGTTTCATAAATAAATGAAATACTTTCATCTCAGGACACTTGATTAATTATTGATGCTGAATGTAAATCTTGCAACTGAAACCTCTGCACAGAAAAGATGCAAATATTTACTATTTAGCTGACTCAAAAAATGACCCAAAAGAGGAAAAAGAAGTATTAAAACAATTTAACTGCTGGAGGATGTTGCAGGCAGCAGAACGTTCTCCACGGCGTCTCCAGACTCTGTCACGTCTGTCTCATGTGCTCAGTGTGAACCTGCTTTCATCTGTGAAGAACACAGGGCGCCAGTGGCCAAGTTGCCAATCTTGGTGTTTTCTCTGGTAAACGCCAAACGTCCTGCACGGTGTTGGGCTGTAAACACAACCCCCATCTGTGGACTTCGGGCCCTCATACCTCCCTCATAGAGTCTGTTTCTGACCGTTTGAGCAGACACATGCACATTTGTGGCCTGCTGGAGGTCATGCAGGGCTCTGGCAGGGCTCCTCCTGTTCCTCCTTGTACAAAGGCGGAGGTAGCGTCCTGCTGCTGGGTTGTTGCCCTCCTACGGCCTCCTCCACGTCTCCTGATGTACTGGCCTGTCTCCTGGTAGCACCTCCATGCTCTGGACACTACGCTGACAGACACAGCAAACCTTCTTGCCACAGCTCACATTGATGAGCCATCCTGGATGAGCTGCACTACCTGAGCCACTTGCGTGGGTTGTAGACTCCATCTCATGCTACCACTAGAGTGAAAGCACCACCAGCATTCAAAAGTGACCAAATCATCAGCCAGAAAGCAGGAACTGAGAAGTGGTCTGTGGTCACCACCTGCAGAACCTCCTTTATTGGGGGTGTCTTGCTAACTGCCGATAATTTCCACCTGTTGTCTTTTCCATTTACACAACAGCATGTGGAACTGATTGTTAATCAGTGTTTCTTCCTTAGTGGACAGTTTGATTTCACAGAAGTGTGATTGACTTGGAGTTACATTGTGTTGTTTAAGTGTTCCCTTTATTTTTTTGAGCAGTGTTTCTATATATATATATATATATATATATATATATATATATATATATATATATATATATATATACATGTATGTATATGTTCCCTCACCAACTTTGTAGCCTTCTCCATTCTCTCTCTCATTTTGAGAACTCATTTTTAGAACATCAGTTGCAGTTCCTCCATTACTGCATGTCCACGACTCCTGGAGTACATTTAGGGGACCTCTCACTTGCCAAAAGTTCAAATGCCGAAAACCCGGTTGATGCTTGTGCCACCTCTTGATATACAACAAGAAGAAAAGGCAGTCACCTGTCCCAGTCTTTTCCACTGATAGTAGAAACCTTCTTCAACATGCTCTTCAAGATTCTGTTATACCTTTCCACTAGACCATTAGTCTGGGGGTGGTAGGGCATGGTCCTTATACTCTTTATTACTAACAACTTATAAACCTGCTTAAGTATGTTTGATAAAAGATTAGTTCCCTGGTTGGTCAGTGTTTCTGAGGGGATTCCTACTCTGGAGAACAGCTGAAGTAGTGCACAAGCTATCTGCTTGGCTGTGATGTCTCTAAGAAGGTAAAGCTTCAGGGTAGTGAGTACTGTAGTCAAACACCACTAGAATAAACTAATTACCTGCCTGTGTTCTTTCCAGTGGACCTTTGATGTCCATTGCTGTTCTACTAAAAGGGACATCGATATGGGAAGTGGCTGCAGTGTGAACTTCGGAACATTTTTGCCTCCTGTTAACTGACACACCGAACATGACTGGCAGTAATTGTGCACTTCTGTATAAAGACTCAGCCAGTAAAACCGGCTAAAAATCCTGTCATAGATCTTTTTTAACCCTTTATCAATGCCCCGCCCACAGGAAATTATGACCTACAATCAGAACCTGATCCCACAGAACTTGAGGTACCACTAGCTTCTCTGTTTCAGACTGTGCAGACTTGTGATACAGCAATCCCTCCCGAAGAGTATGACCTTCTCCTACCTGGTTATTGGTAGCCTTACCCTCCTGAGCCAAAACCGCTTGTCTAAAGGCCTCTTTCAGCAACTCATCCTGCTCTTGTAGTTGCTGAAAATCAATGGGTATGTCAGCATCACATTCATCAGGATTTGGCAACACTTGTGACCCAAATTTTGCAACTCCAGCCATTTTCTCTCATCTCCTCCTGCACCTACTCTTCCTTACTTTAACCAGGTTCTCTGTAGGTATATCAGACTCAAAGTATACAACTCTGCCCAGATATTTAGCTCAACTTGTGGTGGAACCATTTTTTTCCACTTAGAAAGAAATACAGTGAACTGATTCTGTGATTCTGGAGCATTAAATCAAATCTTCTGCCTTCTCCGTCCGTTACTAAAAACAGTCTGGCCAGACAGGTCAGATTACTCCACAACCAGGAAGCTATGCTCCACTATTCCTGGAAAAGAGGGAAGATATATGTGTGTGTGCTTTCTGCACATAATGAAAGATGATACAGGAGGGAGAGTGAGAGAGAGACACCAAGAGAATGAAAAGAGAGAGGAGACGGTGAACATGGTTGCATTAAGTCCTAAACCCGATCCTCTAATGCAGACACACAGCATTTATCAGTCATTATTTACACTTTTTCTCACATTTTAACTAAAAGGGTAAAAGAACCAAAGAGCAAACACAGCTGAGACACTTCAAGAGAAACTGCTCAGGAATATTATGTTGTTGAATTTTAACATCACTGTATTAGATGTGCTAATGAAACCAAGTCTTCCTGGCTCTCCTCTGGGTCATTTTCAGGAAGAATCTGGGAATTTTGGAAAGCTGGGATTTCTTTGCTCCCACCTGTCTGTGTCGCAGTTCCTTGGAAACCTGTTGCCCTTTTCTGGTTTGTTTTGTTTGCTTGTTTGTTTATAAAGTGCAACTAAAGTACAGCAAATTGACCCTCCTCTCTAGTTTCAAAGAAAGATGTTCTGGACTGCAGTATTAGTAGTATTAGTAGTATTAGTAGTAGAAAAATTTTCTCTGTGGGTTCATATGGATTTCGCTGCTTCAAAGTTATTATCAGAAAGATTCTGTAATTTGGAGATTCTGGCACACATGACAGGATTCTTCTTAGCAGATTTAGAAGCCACGCACTTAGTGACAACAGACAGACAGATGGCACAATATCTCTCTCTTCTGATCTTATGGTGTGTGTGTGTGCACTCCATGCACTAACCGATTTTTCAGCAAAGTATCAGGATGTTCATGGACAGCATTCTAAATCTGGCGTAGTCAAGTGAGACGTCAGGGTAAACAAACATGGTGGATGAACAGGAAGAAGCAGTGATGGCTGTTTTCAGCCTCCTCTCCAAAACAACACACAAAAGAGAAAAACAACACTGTTACAGTAATGAAACGTTACCAACAGCGTTCCTCTTTTCAGTAACGAGTAATCTGATTACTCTTCCCATCATCAATGTTTATTCTCATTATACATAAATACAAAATTACAACGACAGACATTATTGCCAAAAATATGTTGTGTTACTATAACCAACATTTGTTCATCAGAACACCTTGATCCCTAGACGAGGGGCATGTTTTCCTTCGTTTTTACTCCCTCTTCTGTCAGTCGACTGAGTCAGCTCTCATCTTGACTGTCTTTTGTTCATGTTCATTTTTGTACATGTGAATTACACACAGCTTGCTCAGCTCCTCTCAGAGCACCCCCCACACTACAGGATATGTAGAGTGTCTGACAAAATCTCTCTTAACACGCCCCACACCACAGGAAAATCGGACACAGTGTTGTATGCAAACATCCGACAATCAGGCCCAGCTGGCTTTGATCTTAACGGGGAGATTGGGACAAAAATTGGACCAATTATCCTGTAGTGTATACCTGCCTTTAGACTGCAGGAGACACCAATTCAGTTCAATTCAATTCAATTCAATTCAACTCAACTCAACTCAACCCAACCCAACCCAACCCAGTCCAGTCCAGTCCAGTCCAGTCCAATTCAATTCAATTCAACTCAACTCAACTCAACTCAACTCAGCTCAGCTCAGCTCAGCTCAATTCAATTCAGTTCAATTCAATTCAATTCAATTCAACTCAATTCAATTCAATTCAATTCAATCTTATTCAATTCAATTCAATTCAGTTCAGTTCAGTTCAGTTCAGTTCAATTCAATTCAATTCAATTCAATTCAATTCAACTCAACTCAACTCAACTCAACTCAGTTCAATTCAGTTCAGTTCAGTTCAATTCAATTCAATTCAATTCAATTCAACTCAACTCAACTCAACTCAACTCAACTCAACTCAATTCAATTCAATTCAATCTTATTCAATTCAATTCAATTCAGTTCAATTCAATTCAATTCAATTCAATTCAATTCAATTCAACTCAACTCAACTCAACTCAACTCACCTCAATTCAATTCAATTCAATTCAGTTCAATTCAATTCAATTCAGTTCAGTTCAATTCAATTCAATTCAGTTTTATTTGTATAGGACAGTCTAAGTCATTGTAGTATGATTATAATCACACAAGATGACAGAAACATATTCAAACAAATCCATTATTGGATTAGCATTTTATAACAATTTGTAAATAATAAATACAAATTATATATAAATTGTAATTATTATTCAAATAACTGTTTATAAACCAATTAATAAAAATAACGACCCAGCTAAGAAAGCCAAAAGATTGGATCAAATATTCTTTTTGATTCTATTCTGCATCCTGAGCTGCACGAGGAAACAGTGGAAATGAAAACCTCCATCAGAACCAGAACCAAGAAGGAAAACCTCTTTCAGAACCAGGGCCAGAAAGGAAAACTTCCATCAGAACCAGAAGCACAACCAGGAAGAACAACCATGTTCCTGGACTGGTTGGAAGTGGAGAGGATGGGAAAGAGGCGTAAACAAGCAGCATAACTCTGATCCAGGGAAACACAAATGAATGACAACGTTAGATATTTATACATGAAGAGTAAAGACAGCAGAGAGGAGCCTAGTGCATCATGGGACGCCCCTCCAGCAGAGAGGAGCCCAATGCATCATGGGACGTCCCCCCAGCAGCCTCGGCCTCCAGCAGCAGGACTAAAGGATGGATCAGGGTCACCAAGCCAGACCTGCAATGAGATTGAGCTTCCTGAAGCCAAATTTAGACCCTCTCTGGTTGCACAGAGAGGGTCTAAATAGCTGAAGGTTCTGCCTCCCATTCTACTTTTAGAACCTCCAGGAATCACAAGCAAACCTGCAGTCTGAGAGTAAAGTGGTCTGATGGGAAAATCTGGAGCTCCGAGATCTTCAAGATCCAATGGATCTTGGTCACTAAGAGTTTTATATGTGAGGAGAATAATTTAATTCTATTCTGGATTTAACAGGAAGGTGATAAAGGGAAGATAAAACTAGAGAAATATGATTTCTGTTGATTCTTTTCAGAACCCTTTTGGATCAGATGGAGACTTCTCAGAACATTTTTGGGACAGAACAATAATAACCGGGAATTACAGTCGTCCAGTCTGGAAGTAATAAATCCATGGACCAGTTTTCTGCATCACCCTGAGACAGGATCCTTCTCATTATGAGAAGATTACTTAGGTAAAAGAAGGTGGTTCAAAAACCTTGTTTTATATGTGAGTCAGAGGATCCTGGTCCAGAATAACTCCAACGTTTCTATCTGTAGAACTGGAAAAAAAAAAGGTATATCCAGAGATGTTCACAAGTCCTATTTGCAAGTCCAAGTCAAGTTGTAAGTCTGCCATGAGACACCTGCCCTCTGGTCTGCTGAGAAGATGCATTATAACATGCAAGAAATTCAAAATCTGCTTTCAGCCAGATCTTTAGCATAAACTGACCAAAGCTCTGTCCCTCTCCTCTGGATGATTTCTTATCAAAGAGTTTTTAATGTGAACCAAAATCCATCTGGACCCACAGAGAAAATTTCTGTACTACTAATACTACTAATACTGCAGTCCAGAGCATTTTTCTTTGAAACTAGAGAGGAGGGTCAATTTGCTGTACTTTAGTTGCACTTTATAAACAAACAAACAAACAAACAATATATTAATTATTTTAGATCCAGTACTTTCAGGTCCAATAAATATTCCTTACATTCCTAAATCTGCAACAGCTGGACTTTTCTAATAAATCGACCCAGTAAAACGGCATTGCTCTCAGTTTGGTCCCAGTTTAACGTCATCATGGCAAAGTCACAGATTATGGAAACTGTTCAGTAAAGGTCTCATTCTGTTTCTGAGCACATTCAGTGAAGCCAATCTAATGAAGTTAATATTGTTTTAGTATGACAGTATAACAAGCTAATGTTAATAATGCTTCTAACATAGATGCTAAAATTAGCTTTATATTACAGTGACTAACTTCTCCAGAAGTTTTAAAGTGGATGAAGGTGAATGTGGTGGATCCTGGACTTTTTTAACCACAGATGTTGCATTTTGCAGATCTTTTATTTGTCCCTTTAATTAAATTTTCAGCACCCAAAAGTTACAAAGGTGCTGCGAGAACAGATGTTTTCAGCAGTGATGCCATTGATTTGATTGATTGTGGGTGCAGACTCTTCTATGTTCGTGTTACGTTACGTCAGTGTTATGTCTTGGGAACTGACAGCAGAGAGTACAGAACCCTGAGGAACTCCGTGGCTTACTCTGGGGCATGAGGAAGACTCATCATTTACATGTTACCAGTGAATCCTTTTGCTGTTTTTAAAGTCAGCTAGAGTTAATAGATCCTGATTAAACAGGGTTTATGTATCCAGCATGTATCATCATTGTTGTTTGGAAACACTAATCTCAGGTTGTGGAAAACCAAACCGGCTTATAGCTGGAACCAATTTAGAATAAGCTCTAGGACCAGACCCGAACCAGTTGGGCCACTGGATTGAGAAGGCGGTAATTGGAGCTTTTCAGAATTATTTTCATTTCCTGTTTTTTTCTGTTTTTTCAGGGTTTTTTTTTTCAGTTTTTTTTAATGCCATGAAACCGAAGGAAATCATAAAAGAGACTTAAATAAAACAGAATGGAGGAACGATGTTTACCAAATTAAATGACCTAATTTGTGTTGTACCTCCTCGTACGAGTAAGTCCTCGGACCAAATTTCTTCATTTCCTGTGTTAATAATATTGTTTATGTTTACAAACCTGTTTAAATGTTTTGTTGCTTTCTTTTTATTCATCTGGGGAGAACATTGTGCAAGTGTTAGCTGTGATTTAATAAGTTAGAAGATATTTAGATTAATTGAAAAAATGGTTTGACAAAAGTAAATTGTCACTGAATTAGAAAAAAAAAAACAAAAAAAAAACAGCATATGTTGACTATAAGTCACTCCAGAGTATAAGACACACAGGTCATAAAATGCATCATGAAGAGGAAGAAAAGAAAAAAAAAACACCCTCACAGTCCCCCTTTCAGCTCGACCTCTTTGCCCATTTTTGGATTTTCCGGGACTAACGGAACGCAAGACGCTACCAAGATGGCGACGTTGGGAATCTCCCAACAAGTTTCACTTTTGCTCTTCAGAAACCTACGGGTGACGTCACGGAGGCTCCGTCCATCTTTTCTATGTCTATGGTTCATACACTAAGATATTTTTTGTTTTTGTTTCTTTCTGTGAGTGAGTATCTGTGCTGTTATTGTTGTGATACATTTGTGATGTTTCTTTGATTTGGTTATTATTTAGGAACTCTTGATTACTGTCAACTCAGTTTATACATTTATTTATTTATTTTTTGTAAAAGCCATAGGAAGTTTGGAGTAAAGGGCAGGTGCTTCTTTATGTGATGTTTTTGTCTCTTTCTTCTTTCTGCTTTTGTTTTGCCTGTTATTGTTGTCTTTCTCATTTTTCTGTCCAGTCTGATCAGGTCCATCAGGATTACATAGATTCCATAATTCAAAGAAAAAAACAAAATCAAAAACAAAAAACAACAACAGCAACAAAACCCTCCAGTTAATTAATCAATTAATTAATTGGTTTATTAATTAATCAAATTATCAAGAGCAGCCTTGTACACATAAACCGCTCTTGGCAAACTACTTTGAGAAAGCAAATTTGTTCGGCACACCACTGCGGACGATTATTCTGTTTGCTACAATGCTGGACAGGACAAGTAAAAAAAACAAAACAAAACAAAACAAAACAAAAGAAAAAAGCAAGTTCTTTCATATCTGACCTGATGTGTTGAAGTCTGTTGAAGTTTGTAAAACATTTTTCAAAAAAGTGCTATAAGGTCAGCAGCAGAACTAATGATCACTCAGAGATCTTTGTATTTTACTAGTTATATATAAAGTGCATAAGACTACAAAAGAAAGAGAGAGTAAATATAACTTTTTTCCCTGCAGACCAAACAAAGTGCTGGGTGGATTCAGAGGCTCCATCCAAACCTAACAGTGCTTGGCGCACCATGATGACGTATGTAGTGACAAATCTGCACTTCGAAGTGGACAGATCCTGAATTAGTACTCAGCTTATGTGTTCGACCACGGACACCAGGGGTGCCCAAGTTCAGTCCTCGCGATCTACCATCCTGCAACTTTTAGATGCAACCCGTCTCCAACATAATTGAATCAGATGTCATCTGCATGTCATTCAACTCTGCAGAGGCCTGGTAACGAGCCTGTCATTTGATTCAGGTGTGTTGGAGAAGGGTTGCATCTAAAAGTTGAATGATGGTAGATCTCGAAGACCGGACTTGGGCACCCCTGACGTACACGCTGAACTTCTGGTGGGTGGCAAAATTTGAGTGGGCATACCATTTGCTGGGGGTCTGAAAGTAGACCTATGGGGATCAAGAATAAGGTTTTGCTCGTCAGTGACTGAGTCTGTTTGAGTGGGATCAAGGAAATGGGATTACTTCAGCATGTGCCACACCTGTGTCCTGATGTATGCCAGACTCGCCTCGCTCTTTAATTAATCCAGTGATTCTCGTTAGCTCGTCATGTAACAGGTGTCCAAAAGATTTCCTACTGAGTTTTGCAATATTGTGAAGGTCTCACAGCAACGTTTTTGTGACATCGGTACCCTTCTGACTGAGGGCTGAGTATGGCAAGATTTTCATATCACTTTTTTTTTTTTTTTTTTTTTTAAATCATATCACTTTTACCGTATTTAATGGTGTTCTTTATCTTTTATACATATTTTCTTACCAAAATTATCATCTGATAAAAAAATAATTAATACATTTGACTGGCTATAAATTTATGTCTTAAGGACTGTATTATGTTGTGTTTTTACATGTCCAGATACAAGATATGTCTACGGTCTGGTAAGACATACCTTGGATCTAAAGTTTTTACAATCGTCTTTCTGTCTTTCTCTGCGGTATTTATAGGAACCATATCCTTGAGGAGGTAAGCAGACCACATCTGGTTTCACAAAATCAAGCTCTGGTTTTTCAAAAAAAAAAAAAAAAAAAAAACCTACAGTACATGTATCATAAAATGAAAATAAATAATGATCAGATATGAATACAAATTATTAGTTAACCCATTTCCAGGTATGTCACAGATGTATTTAATACTTGATTGTTTTCTATAAATACACAAAAATAAATGAAATTCAGTATGGTTGGACAGAGTATTGTTTAATTTAATATTGTTTAATAATCACTAAATCATTATTAAATGTTTTTTGTTACATTTGTTTTTAATATCATTCTCTACTTAAACAATACATTTATTTAGGAAATTTCTTTTTTGGCCTCTTAAAAAATCACACACACACACACACACACACACACACACACACACACACACACACACACACACACACACACACACACACACACACACTGGGTGGTGAAAGAACATGGCACAATAGCTTGTTTAACTCAGGATGGCGCTGCATGCAGACTCCGGTGTGTTTGTGTTCACAAACAGTCCTTTTCTCAGGTCATTTTACTAACACTGTTTCCTGTCTGCAATTGTACAATATTTTACAAAACACTTATAGAATGTACACTGAATATTTCTTCTTCACCTATCTTGCTTCCCTCCATGTTTGCTGTTTACTAACTGCTCCCGTTTATTTTAAAAACAAGACATCAAATGATAGTGATGATTTGTTGATGCCTCAAAAATACAGTAATAAACTCTGCAATAATCGATAAAAACCCTGGGTTTCACTGATTTAGCCAGTAGCTGTATCCAACACACACTAACACTGCCGGTGCAGTCGCATTGCAAACGTCTGTCTTGGACCACAAGGCACCCCGGTGAATCTCTACAGCCGTAGTGAGGACACGCCCTCACACATATAGATTTTGCATATCATTAACCTATCATAATAACATGATTAGTTTTATAGGCAGTGATGTACAGATAGTATCAGGACAGTACCGTTACATAGATATCACAATTTAACCAAAATATAACTCAGACAATTATGCTATGAGGCTAACGATATGCTTCTCCCGCTAACTCAGAGTTGGTCACTGGTTTTAATTATTTTTATCCTTTGCTTGATATGAACACATTTTTTAAAGAAATTTGACACATGGATCATACATTATAATATGTTTGTTTTAATTGGATTAATTATTGGACTATAATTATTGAATTGAACTCTGATTGTAAAGGTGTCTTGAGATAGTGTTATTGTGAGTTGGTGAATTGATGTTGATTCAATGGATAAATAAAAAAAAAATCAACTTTTAAGTTCTATGGAAAGTAAAACTGTGCTGCTTTCCAATCCATTTAGAGTTGATGCATTTAAGTCCATTCATTCATCCATCCATGTTTTGCCCTCCAGTTTTCCAGGGATGGGTTGCAGGAGCAGTAGCCTAAGCAGAAAGACTTCCCTTCCCTCTACAAAGACATTACCAGAAACAAAATCCCTCCATTGTATCCTGATTCTTGCTCGGGGTCTCCTCCCTGTGGAGTGTGCCCAGAAAACCTCTTTAGGAAGGTTTCTACCAGGTAAACAGATGCCCGAACCACCTTTCCTGGCTCCTCTCGATGTGGGGGAGAAGGGGGTCTATTCCAAGGCCCTGACTGAGTTTAAAACCATCTCAGCATACACATTAGCTGCATTTCCATTACCCCTAGAATTGCAAAAAACCTAAATATCGCAATAAAACACTGGTAATGGAAACACTTAAATTTTGAAAAACCTCTCACATGTTGCTAAAATGTTTTTACGCTCTCATGAGGTGGTTTTTAGATGTGTTGATATAGAAGTATATCACAGAAGTGTCATAGAAACATTTTTTTCACATTTATACGTCCCCACATGTGACATAGGGGTCACGTAACTAGTTCATTTCAAGTAAAGATGGTGCAGTATGAGTAGACACAGGAGGAGGTGGAAAAGCTTTTACAAATAATTAAAGAAAGAAATATATCTGCCATCTTTGATAGCAAACAACAGCGAAATGCAGGGGTTTACAAAGAATTAGAAACATCCTTCCTCCCCAAAGTGGAGTCTCGGGGGATGAGCTCTTAAAAGAATAACGGCCAATGCCCTAAAAACCATTGAATGGAAACACTTGCAAATTGCAATTGACTTTGTCGAAATTTTAGAAATATTGCTGTTATTTTTCGACAAACTGTAGTCAAAACGCAGCTGTTATGGAGGACAATAATTTCTGTTACCCTGGCCCCAGTTGTGACTTAGTTTACTAAGTATTCTTTTCTAAGTGATGGACTCACGCTGCCCTCTATTCAAGTCACTTTCTCCAGACTTCTCCATGTCTTAAGTGGACAAACGGAGACTAAGTTAAGTTAAGGTAAGTCTGCTGGTGTTTCTTTACGGGAAACCAGTAAAAACACATTCCCCGTTGACGTACCTTCTTGCCTTAACAATTTGAACAGGTCAATACACAATAACTGTCCAGAATCATTCTAATTTCCTTGGTAAAGACAGACTGCATATTTCAATTGGCCACTTAGCTTTCTGACGCGCAGAATCAGTTACGACCATGCATGAGTGACGTATGCATAAATCATGAAAACTGGTACTTACCAGTTGCCTCTAGAGTCCCACAGGCCAAAAAGGCCCAGTAGATCTCCTTCAGCTTGACGGCATTCTTCACCACCAGTGTCCATCAATGGGTTCAGCAATACATTGTGGTCTATATTGATCCGTCTAGTGACCATCGATGCTCACTACTTTTCAAGATGCATCGTGGGTAATTTTGAGTGCAGTACTTTTTTCTCTCTGGACATTTGGACACCCCTACAAAATGACGTGGCCCCTATATAGAGTACTATGTAGGGAGTAGGGTGCACATTCGGACACAGCCATTGATTTGTGCTAAGGACACAAGTTTCTGGCATGGTGGCAGTTGGAAAGTAACTTCTTTGTGACTAAAGCTTTTACATTGACTTTTTAAATATCTCCTGATTTCCTCTTTTCTTTTCTTCGCTACTGAAGTTCTGGCAGAAGGGAACCCCCGACTGACAGTGGGGAAAGCCAATCACATAGCAAAAAACACAACGCGGAGCCAATCAGAACAGTTTAAATAGTTTATTAGACATGGCTTAAAGCAGCAAGGCTGCTTTAAGAGAGAGGTGAGAACTGCACCACGAAAAATTTTAAGGAAAAACAAAGAGTTTCTGGATATTGGTACGGACATGTCCCTATCGTCCCTACCTAATTCTACGCCCATGCTGACATCCTTCAATATCTGAGCTAAGATGTTTCATACCTTCAGTCAGTCTCTGCTGGAGAATTCAATCTGCTTTGCAGCATCTGCTGGGGCAGCAGAACCAGAACAGGAGACTTAATCCACAAAAGACCTGGTCAGTTTAACAAATCCCATCTAACTTTATGTCAAACACAGGCAGAAAATTGGAACAAAATATGTTGTCACATATTTTTTTTTCATCATCCATCATTCATTCATTCATTATCTTGATAATTTAGTCCATTTCGGGTTGCGAGTAAGCTGGAGCCTTTCCCACCTTTTTAACAGGTGAGAGGCAGGTACACCCTGGACAGGTCACCAGTCCATCGAAGGGCCAACACAGATATGGACAATTAACCATTCACACTCACATTCACTCCTAGGGAGAATTTAGAGCGACCAATTAACCTAACATGCATGTCTTTGGATGGTGGGAGGAAGCCAGAGAACCTGGAGAGAACCCCCCCCCCCCCCCCCCCCCCGGTATGACCGGTTCCAGAGCTTGGTCCGCATTGCCAGCAGTAAGCTAGATTAGTTTCCAGTGAGGGTGGCCTCCACCAAGGCTGCCCATGTTTAATAAAAGATAGAGAATATTTTCCCATTGCATGAACACTGAATGTTTGTTATCAGTGACAGTTGTACTACAGTCTTTTTAACCTACTTCTGTTTTCTTCTGCATTCATGATGTCATTTAGTAAACGCGTCTGTGATACACTGATTTAATGACACTGAAGGAATCTGAGGACATGGACATATATGTTGATGAAGTGTTGATAAATAAGTTTTAACAAATATCAGGTAACTAATTTATTTTGATAAATGACTTTTTCACAGGGGCCCTGTTAGAAAACAGTTATACAGTTTGGCATTTTAGTTCTGTTCTGTGTGCGTTCAAGAAACACTGCCTCCCTTTCGGTTTAAACCTTTCGGTCTGACCTACAGGCTGCATTGCATGTCAAAGGTAAGGTTAGTGTAGCATCAGTGAAGCACACTAATGTGTGTTTGAGGGTAGAGTTTCCTCTTGACACCCAGGATGATAAAAAATCCACTGCTCACATATTTCACCGCTGCTGCTAAGTGGGTGATCTATCATGCCTGAGTTATGCAATATCATACATGCACACGCACGCACGCATGCACACACACAAAGGTTGAAATCAAAACAATGTTGGTGATGGTGATGTAAGAGATAAAGAAAGCGTCCACGTATTACAACATGGCAGCAAACCGACAGGCAGTGACAGCCGGGAAAGAGAGATTATTGGAAGACACGCACACAGGTATGCACACACACACACACACACAATCTCTTCTTAACACTCATACAAGGCGAGATATGTCTCCTTGCATAGAGATCTACTCTGCTGTAATCTCTGCCTGCTATACACTTCAGTGAATGGTACAGGTGAGACTGGAGTGACTAAGACTCTGCTTCTCCAGTGGAAACATTTTTATGGGCTCAACATAAATGTAATATTTCCCAACAACCCTTAAAGCTACAAGACAGTTATTACCATTTTTGGTCCACCAATTTATTTATTTCTGTCTGTCTGTCTGTCTGTCTGTCTGTCTGTCTGTCTGTCTGTCTGTCTGTCTATCCATCCATCCATCCATCCCAGTCAGCATCAGACATGATGTTTCTCAGCTGTCAGACTGGGAGGTAAAATGATGTAAAATGAACGTATGAATAGATATAGCAGCATAAAGGCCGACCAGAAGAAGAAAGCAGAATTTTTTTACTAACAGAACTTTGTAGAAATAACACACAGATCAACAGTGACCAAGCCTTTTCTCATCTCATCATTCTCTCAAGTCTTGGCTTTCAGGAGAAAAAATATTGTTATTGAAACAAACACACAACAGAAACTATTTCCATGTTTCCACTTTTTCCTCATTTCCAGTTATTCCTGCTACTATTTACCTGCTATCCTCACTAAACCAACTCCAGCTCAGCTGCTTTACATATACATATATATATATATATATATATATATATATATATATATATATATATATATATATATATATATAGATAGATAGATAGATAGATAGATAGACAGACAGACAGACAGACAGACAGACAGACAGACAGACAGACAGACAGATAGATAGATAGATAGATAGATAGATAGATAGATAGATAGATAGATAGATATGGGGTGGGACTCAATTAAGAAAAAAATAATCTAAATACAGGCTTTGTAACTAATTAATCACTATTAGTTGCATAGCAATATTTGCCTCAAAAAGCAACTTTTTTTTTTATTTAAATGAGTTTTAGTGCACGACTCTACGCTTTACTAATGTCTGGAAAAAAGTTATCAATCTCTCTTCAAAAGAGAATAGACCTGAAGTTAAAGAGTCATTTTAAGTACTTTAACCAGCAGCTCCAACTGTTCTCTGACTAAGAGTCTACAACATGTTTTCAGTACTTTTAACTCTTTAAAGGTTTTCCTCCACACTCTTCATTAATAGAAATTAGTGTTTGATGTTAAACCAGGGCGGGACTTGAAAAAAATGTATGGGTCTGAAAACTTGCTAAATATAGCACCAGAGTAGTTAAGTTGGCAACACTGATTTTTTTCCCCCCACTAATTAATCGTAATTGTGGCATTAAAGTCCCAACCCTAATATATTTTAGGTCCAGGTCCATATGGGACAGGTTCTGGGTCTGGATCCAGACCGGACACCGAATGGACACCGAAAACGGAGGCAAAGCAAGACAAGTGTCCAGGGTGGCACTGGCCAACTCTGATTGGAAACCTCAGATGATGGACAGGTCACTGTAGGAGGAGGACAGAAACATCTTTCCAGACCTGCAAAGATCATCAGTATCACTACACCAGTTTGAAGGAAATATCAAAGTAGTTTCCTAATTATTCATGTTACAAAGATATAAACATGTGCACATTTCTAGACGACATTTTGTCCCTGTGCTGGTATAACTGCTAATGTTATGTAAGGCTATTAGTCTGTTAGCATGAAGCTAGGTAGCAGTGCTAATCTAGTTATATGCCAGCACTAGACTAGTTTTGAGCTAATGTGAGGAAACAGGTCATATTTAGTTTTCAGTGAGCGTATTTAGGGAATACACCTAAACTCAGTACATCAAGATTTTCACATTGGAGCTGAAACTAAACTATAATGATGCTCAAAGAGAAGCTCAGTATCCACGTTACTTAGCGCTGACTAAGCTAGTGCTACATGATCCAGTTTAATTTAAACAGTAGACTAGCAAGGCTGCTAGCTGGTTTTAAAGTAGCTACAGTATGAAATTGTGAAAAAATATATCTTGTAAGCAGTCTGGTTTAGAAGAGGAAGATATAAGAATGAAGAGAAAGGGAGATACTTCTGACTTTTTAGTAAAGAGGAAGGACACAGACCCAGTATCAGCAGCTCCACAGCACAACGTAGAGCTAGCCACATCAGGATCCGGTCTAACACCAGACACTAAACCAGAACTGATCCCTTTCTACCGCGTCAGGATCCAGTCTAACACCACCAGACAGTAGACCACAACTGATCCCCCGTCTACTGCGTCATGTGCAATTGACGACTCACTACTGAAGAGGCTAATTTACAAATGTGACACCCCTAAATGTTGTTAAAGGGTGCTCTCAATGTTACAGCATCACACCAAATCTCCTGGCTTCTTAACGTGTGATAAGACATAAAAAGCTACCACTCTGCTCGGTACTAGATCACAGATCTCCTGGCGATTATTTCCATTTAACCAAATGGTTTAAACATTGGACATGTGAGGGTAAATCCAGATGTCTGAAACTTTTTATCCTGCTTTGGAAATGAAGTTTATTAAAGAAGATTTCAGTAGAGTTCCCACTGTTTCCTTTCCACAGGGGCCTCAAATGTAGGCTGAATGTTTTCATTTGTTATTCATGAATGAAAACAGAAAATTATTCATAAACAGGGAATATAAAGCCCAAAATGCCTCTAAATGACTAATTCAGACTGTGTACTCATGAAATGGAAGGCCATTCTGTCGCAGTGAAAAGGGCCCACTACAAAATTATTCTCTCTAACTCTTCACTTCTTCTTTTAAACCAATTTATGGAAACTTTTTTTTTAATTAATCGTGATTATTAACCACTATATATATATATATATATATATATATATATATATATATATATATATATATATATATATATATATATATATATATATATTCTCTGATGGAAATCACTTTCTTTTCGTTTTGTTGTGGAAATCTTTTGCTCAGTGTTATTTCTCCATGTTCAGTATAAACAGTATCATGTTTAAATAAAGCTTACTTCAATTAAATAAGGACACATATCAAAAAAGGTTGAAAAAACAGAGCATCATAGGATTGACTGGAGGGTTTCTATTGCGCGACCACAATAAGATTTTTTTGGAAATCTTTCTTCCTTTCTTTGTTTGTTTGTTTGTTTGTTTGTTTGTTTGTTTGTTTGTTTGTTTCTTTCTTTCTTTCTTTCTTTCTTTCTTTCTTAATCTTGTCCCCTCAGACTGTGGGTATAACAGTGTTTGGATCACAATTTAAAGATCCACAATTTATCTGTTTTAGAACAGACATGTGGTTGGCTAACGGCCATTAACTCATTGTTTGTATTTATGTAAAAGCAGCATCGTATTGAATACTTAATAAAATATTAATTGGCCTTCATATTCAGCAGGAATGTAAACTTTTATGATTATGTGCTTTACTGTAGTCAGACAATGTTGTTGTATTTTGTTTGAATGTTAAAGTTTGCACCATGAACGTAGAAATCAACCATTATGACGTCATCCACAGCTGGTCAGTGGTTGAAACAAAGATGGAGAATGACATATTTTCTCTGTCACAGCAAAGCCTGCAATAGACGCCTGCTTGTAGATGGAAGTGATAAGATAAAATATGCAGTAAACCCTCTGATGCATTCATTTTTAGATAGAACCAAATAGTAATAGTAATAATAATAATTAATAATGATATTAGAATATATTAATATAATTTATTATTATTATTATTATTATTATTGCTGTTGTTGTTGTTGTTGTTGTTGTTGTTGTTATCGGCAGTGATGTGGTAGGTCGACTCTACTGCCTGCGTAATTGTTAGCTTTGTTTCTGAAAGTAGAGCAATCAGTCTTTTCTGACTTGCTCACTCCCCCTTGTTCACGCGCCCGCGCACACATTGTGCCTGTCAGTGTGGGCCAGTCATCCTGTAATGGCTGCCACTGCTCATTGTTCACATCCTCTTTTGTCTTCAGCGCCATTTTGACTCCGCAGGAGGAGGAGCAGCTGGTTAGCATCACAGCTAATGGCTGGAAGCTAACCATGCTAACCATGCTAACCATGCTAACCATGCTAACTGCTTTAGCTTCACAGTGGCGACCAGAAAATGTGACTCTGGAAAGTTGCAGTTATTATAGGATGATGTTTCTATGAGCTCGCACACTTTCTCAGTTATAAACCGCCAAAAGCAGCTCATCTGTGAAAGTGTACTCAAAACTAAAAACTACTTTGAAGCTTTTAAACACAATTAATCTTTTTATTTTTTTATTTTTTTATTTTATTTATTAATTATTATTATTATTATTATTATTAATATTAATATTTAAATATCCAATTTCCTTCGAAATATTGCGTGGGAAATGATAGAGAGTTACGCCTTATCTTTGAAAAAAGAGAGAAGGAAATGAATGAAATTGTTAGCTTGTGATAAAATGTAATTTCATCTAGGAGAAAATATAAATTGGATTTTAATTGGTTGTGGAACATTAGAAAACATTAATGGTAGTTTGGTTTGTTTGAAATAACCTTTTATAGATCTGTCATCTCATGAAATCATAAATGATCCACAACTGTTTGTAAAAGCAGCCAGATAATTAATAAAGAGCTTTCATAAATATAGCACATAAATTATTAATGTATGAAACCACACATAGAGCACCTTGTAAGTGGTTATTTATTATCATTAATTATTATTATCCCGCTATGAAAATATATGTACAATAAATAATTTGGACTTTTACTATTAAAGAATCTGAATAAATAAAGTAAAGTCTAAACATGGAGTCATCAGCAGGGTTTTCCACGCATCGTGCTTCGCTGGGAGAATAAATCCATTCTTCAGTTTGGATTTTTCTGAGCAGTTCCAGTTTTCTGTGACCAGTTCCTGAGACGTTTTTAAAGATCCATGAATCTGCACCAGAACAGACTCCAGGAAACAAATCCACACACCAAGAAGTCCAATCCATTTATCAAAAAATTATCCAAAAAATTAAAATCTAATAAATATATGAAACTTGGACGTGGCAAGAGAGAGAGAGAGAGAAAAATCACGTTTCAAGTGAGAAAATAATGGAAAAAAAAACTAATTCCTTTTGATGTCTGAAATTAAAACGAACTGATACTCTATTGAACTAAATTACAGCTTCAAATAAAAGTGAAGTAAAATATTTATTAAAAAAAAAAAACATTTTTTCATTCGTACATGTTTCAGGAATGTTGCCGAGTAGCGTGTTTAAAAAGTGAGTCCTTGCCGAGTGTCGTCCTGTCCGTGAACACCGCTCTGACCGTCCTGTCTGGCTTTGTTTGATATTTTCTTGAAACGGTAAAGCTTCCTCTCAGAAGTTGAGGTGTTGCAGGTCTATGGTGCACAGTGTGCTTGTGAACAAGTCGAAGTCCTCCTCAGAGAAGTCCACCGGGCTGTCCAAGGAGCTCCGCAGGCTGGGGGAGAGGCAGGCGTCTTCGGGAAAGAACGTCAGGTCGGGCAGCGCGGATGATGATGAGGAGTCCCGCTGCTCCGTCGCTCCTGCTACTGCAGGGCCAGTCTCTCTAGGCCGAATCAGGTCTGAGGTGTCGGCGGAGTTTGTCAGTATGAAAGCCGGCGGAGACTGATGGGGCGGCGCAGAGTCAAAGGAGCCAGATGTCCTGGGCAGCGGTGGGCGTTCAGGAAGGCTCAAACTGCCTTCCTCCTCCGCTGCGGGGTGTGCTTTGTCCCCGCTGCCTGGAGCAAGAGCAGTGGAAACAGTGATCGAGGGTGGATTTTCACCACCCTGTTCGTCCTCCGTAGTCTCCCCGGTCCCAGATGCTTCCAGAGGCTGGCTTGAGTACGGAGACGACGCATCTGCGCCTTCGAGTGGTTCGAATCCACCAGAAGGCGGGCTGCCTCCACTACCATCGCGGTGGTGCGTGGTCTGACGCTTGTGTTTCATTCTCCGGTTCTGGAACCAAACTTTGACTTGCCGCTCGGTTAGATCCAAAAGAGCGGCGATTTCAACCCTCCTGGGCCGGCATAGGTATTTGTTGAAGTGGAACTCTTTTTCCAGCTCCAGCAGCTGTGTGTTTGTGTAGGCCGTGCGCAAGCGCCGGGACCCTGCTCCTCCAACGTCCAGACCCGCCTGGCCCGGGTCTGCTCGGAAACAAAGAGCAAGAAGGACATTTATTAGATTTGCTCAGATTCATTTTATATTTAATTTCCATTTCGAATTAATTCAGTTTTATGAGAAACAAAAAAAAAAAAAAAAAAAAGCTTTTATGCGTGAAAAAGAGGGACCCCTATTCTCTCTCTCTCTCTTCTCTCTTTATATATATATATATATATATATATATATATATATATATATATATATATATATACATACATACACATATATATATATATATATATGTATATATATATATATATATATATATATATATATATATATATATATATATATATATATATATATATATATGTTGTCTGTGTATATGTGTGTGTGCGTGGGTGTGTTTGTGTGTCTTTAGAAAGTAAAAAATCAACCAAAATTCTAAATTTAGGTGTGTAAGAGGAACAAAACAACAAAGACCAGAGATTGTCTTTGTCAAAGAGTAGAGAAGCTGGATGAGCTTTCTGATGAGAAAAAAATGCAAATAGAAGAAGAAATCGTGGCCCAGGAGAGAAATGTGCCACTGACGCCGAGAAACCAATTTTCAGCATTTTTTTCATTGAAATAAGAAAAAGCAGTGTTATAAAAGATGTAAAGACAAAAAATAAATTATGAAAATTATTAGATCAGGCGTTTGTACAATCGATAAATAAATAAATGAATAAATACATACATACATAAATAAATAAATAAACAAACAAACAAATAAACAAATAAATAAATAAATAAATAAATAGTTTTTGGGGGAGAGAAAATAAAAAAAATGAAGATTATGAAGGTCAGTGGAACAAAATCTAAATCAGAGCAAATCTTGTGATTCTTGTATGACTGGAGAACCCAGCTCTCCCCACCCCCACCCACCATACGTTGTCACTTTCTTTGCATTCTGTTATTTTTGCTCTCCACCTTTTCCTCTGCCCACTGGAGCCCAGGCATTTGGGTCACAGTGAGCAGAAATAAGATGGTACTTGTGTGGAAGTACCACTTAAATTCTTGATTTAAGTGTGCCAAGCACTGCAGCATAATGCAGTGGTCTAGATATGGCTTCCTTGTTCACAGCATCACAGCACTGCACAATGCAAACACACGCACGCAGACAGAGACGCACACACAGAGGCATGCATACTGATTGGAAAACGACTCTTGATCAAATCCATGCGGTGTAAAAACAGCTTTTTTCCTGAAATGGATGTAAACTCATAATGCAAACAGAAAATCACAACACATGGTTCACACCCCTCCACCACGCGCACACATGCACACTGATCCCAGCGTCCTAACACACCGACCTGTGGGTGACTCAATGCCCGCTGAAGCATACCCAGAAGCGTTTGGCGACGGAAAGGATGGGGCCGGGGTGATGATGGATCCCCCACCGCTGGAGCTGCCCCCAGGCTTGGGGCATTTTTTTGATGATTTCTTTTCCTTCATCCAGGGGAATTCGTGGGCCAGCGGACCGACCAGGGTGGACGGAGCTGGGGCCTGGCCGGGTGGGCAGGACTGCGGGATCGCTCGGTGGTGCGTCTGGTGGCCATTAGTGGCAGAGGTTCTCCGGTTCTGCTGGCTCCCAGCTGCTGGTTTCGGCTGGCTGGCTGTGCAGGGGCTGAGGCTGGGGATGGTGTGCTCGAAGGGAGGCGGAATAACTGTCGACTCCTTGATTGATGAAGTTTGAAATGACTCCAGGACGGCAGGAAAGGATGTCAGGCACTCTGCTAGGGACGGCTGGCTGTTTATAAACCCGATCTCCCTCTCAAATTCAAAATTCATAGCTTCTTCATGTCGGTTCCCCTCTCAAACTGCGAGACCCCCGAACAGTCCTTTCCCCCAAAATAAATAAAAAATAAATAAAAAATAATGATAAAAACATATAAGCACGCTCACACGCGCGCACACGCATACACAATATGGCTTTTGAGAAAAAATAAATACAAAAAATAAACGCAGCAATATTTAAGCTCCTGACCGCAATGGCGTAAAAACGGTGGCTAAATCATAATTGTGTATATTGGTTATATTACAGGCGTATGGGGATCTGGGAAGGCTAAGCTGAGAAGCTATGGGGCGAAATTGCAGCGGATTCCTGGTCATGTGACCCGTATCATCCAATCAGCACCCTAGGCCTTGCGGCTGAGATGTCTGTGGGAAGTTGTATTATTATTTTTCTGCCAAATGCTGAAGGAACGAGGGGCTGTATACCATTGTTTTCCCCTAACAGGGGGTAAATTCTGAGAAGAAAGAAGGAGAAGGCGGCCGGTCACCATGTGCGCCGTGTGGGCGGCAGGTCGGCGCATCCCGGCCTCTCGTAGCTCCAAACAATAGGGCATTTTTTTTCCAGTCTACTGTGTGATGTAATGGCGGTTAACATTAGGTTAACGGAGCTAGCCAGCACCGTTTACAATATGTCTCCTCATGAAAAAAAATACTGTTTGCAGCTCTCAGCTCATTAATCTTAGGAAGTGTGACAACGGCTGATAAATCCCTCAAAAGTCAGACCCAGAAAAAACAGAAGAGGGTTTTAGATGCGCAGCAGATCAGGAGGAGAGGATGACTGAGATTTCTACTCAGCTGTAAAACACATGGATCAGACTTAGGTTTGAAAAGAGGCAGAGAAGGGAACCTGTTCATGTGTAAGTCCATGATTTCTGTATTTAATATTCATGTATGTCTGATAGGAGCTTAAATGTGTTCAGGTGAGAGAGAAACCTGAGCAGTCTGAACATTATCTCAGCCTAAATTAGCTTTTTCTCCCAGGCTCTCTCACCCGCGCGCTTGTCTGTGATGCTTGTCCGTTAAAATGTGCAACGTTCACGTAAAGAGTTCACAGCGAGGTCGCTCCACAAGCTGGGGAGGGGAAAAACAGAAAAACGAGCCCCCCTGTTCTTCCTTCTGATAAAAAGACAGCGTAAATAAGACGAATGCTAACAGTAAAAGTGCGGGTGCTCTGAGCAGCACGTGGAGATTTTATACGGATGAAAAACTCAGGAGTTCAACAGAGGATATTTTGGGGAAGACCAGGACCAGGAGAGACCCGAGAGTGGTCATCAATCTTTCTCTCCTTAGAGAGTCTGACAGCAGCACTTTTTAAAAAACCAAATAAGCACTTAGCTTCCTGCCTTCTCTGCTTTTAGGGTAACTATTTGATTTATACAATTATGACGTTTAGCTGCTAACATATATGCGCCAAGTTTTATTAGGACTCGCGCCTGTTTATACCCCCCTCCTCCCCCCCCCCCCCCCCTTTTTTTTTTTTTTTTTTTTTTTGTTTCTCAGGCACCAAAAAAGGCAAAAATGCAGAAATGTGTGTGGGAGTGGGGCCCATTGAACGCAGCAAAAAAACACTAGCACTGAGTAGGCAGAGGCTGCGTGGACACACCAAACACACACTGAGCTGCAGCATCACAATACCTCGCGCACAAGCGCTTCTTTTACATTTTATCTCATATTTTTAAGATGTTATTTTCTTTAAAACATTTTTTTTTTACTCTGGAGTTTCCTGGGACGTCTGATGGAAAGCTGAAACGATTTTCACTTCTGGGAGTCAGGTCACTGCGCGCGTGGAAAGGTCGATTAAAATTAGAGGCTGTTTACATTTTATTTTATTTTATTTTATTTTGTTTTTTTTTTATATAATAATTAGATAATGACAATGATTAAGATATTACACAATAACGTGTAAGTCATGAACCGGATGGTTGCTTTGTTCTGCTGCTGTTGCATTAATGTTAATAATCCGTCTGATTGCTTTCATCATCCCTGCAGACAAACTGGTCGGTACTGGACAGTAAAACCAGGTCCATGATCCTGTAGAGACCTGCTGTTCCGTTTATTTATGAAATTGCTGTAATATCCAAACATCACTCGGTCCATGCAGTTTTGGTGAGCGCGCGCTTTGGAAACAGATTTAGAAATTTTCTCATGACAAACCGAGCTCTCCATCTGCTTTTATGAGGCAATAAATTAGATTCAATCTCTGCTCATTGGTGGTTTTATTGTCTGTTAGTCCAAAGGAGATGTAAAAGGAAGTATGGCCATTATTTATGGGATTCTGATTTATGCCTCAGGTTTTATGTTGCTCTCAGGCGTCTGAGCACGCGGGTTGTAGAAAAGGCGGAAAAAAGAAAGAGAGGTGGGCGCAGAGTTAAAAACCATGTAAATGCAGCAAGGCCCAGGCCCCAAGGCATTTTTTTTCTTTTCTAAAACGTCAACTGTGAAGGGCCTGAATATATATATATATATATATATATATATATATATATATATATATATATATATATATATATATATATATGTATATGTATACTTTCAGACCCTTGGGCTCCTCCTGCTGACATCTGACATCAGCAGCTGTGTTTAACTGTTTCTCCACTCAATTTTTTTTTGCCAGAGTGCTGAGAAAGATTTTGTTTAACATTTTAATGCCAACCTGCATTTAGCTCTTAAAAACTATATCTTGTTTTTTGGGCCAGTAACCCTGATATCAGACTATATGGGATAAAAGTGACTATCTGACTCTCACCTTTTCACCTGGTTTAGTTTTGTGTCAATAAAATCAGAATTTAAGAAAGCTTTCTGTTTCTGTAATGGAGAACTTGCCAATAATCCTCATATTGTGTAGAATATCTGAGATTTTGGTTAAATTAAAGCTACTTTTTCATCTGATTTGCATCCTCATATTTTTACCAGGAGCTTTTTTATGTGAGGAGTGTTGTGACTGGTCCTGTCTGCAGCAGGAGGGATGGCAACATCCCTTTTGTTTGGATTGTGCAACATGAAAGAACAGATCAACCAACTCTTTCCAATCTTTAGTTTTTTTTTAAAAAATGATGATTGGTCTGAATAACATAAAGTTTTATTAAAGAATTGTTTGACATACAACTCTCTCAACAATGAATGAAAAAGATCTACAAATAACAAAGAAAGGTTCTGTTTTCCTCCAGAAAAACTTCAGTTCTCCAGCTAATGGTTTGTCTCTATTTTTGGACTATGCATGGGTCTCCAGTCCCAACTTGACTTTTTTCCCTGTACAAGCCAAGACATTTATGTACAAGGGTTTTTATAGGAACATAAAAACTACTTATTTTCCTCTAAAAAACATTAACTAAAAAATTGCAACTTCAGTACAATGGACAAGAGGAAACACATTTTTTTCATAACAGGTAAATACTAAAAAAGTACAATATTTTTCCTCAATATAAATACATGAAGGATAAATAATATTAATACAAAAAAGAAAGTCTTTTAAACTGGCTATAACAAATAAATATTTATATATGAATGTTCACTTGAACACACATTGGCGAAAGGCTCTTTGATTGGAAGGCCTTCCATCCTCAAAATAAGATTTTATTCTTTTTTTTTTTAACCTTTTACCATCAAAATGTAAACTCTAAGTGCAACAATGATGCCCAGATGTAAGAAGCATTTGTGTAAAACATTAACTTTTAAAAACAACTCCTGAACATCAGCGAGTTCAGAGGAGATCAGCTACTGAACACCGAGTGGGAGGGGTCTGCGAGGGTGAAATGCCCTGCAATGTAATGGGAAGTTTGACGAAATGAAACCAGTTGTTTTAAAAATCCGTTGTACACATTTGCTCAGATCTCTGGGTCATGCATTTATGTTGAAATATATACCCTGTTTCCACGTTAAAAAATCAAGACAAATAAAACATTAAAAATCTGGACTTTTACACATTGTTGTCCTCCCGTGCGACAGAGAGCGAGCCTGGGGGGCGAGGGGTATGACTTATCAAAACGCAAATAAATATTTCTCTTCTCTTATTATTTACCCTGTTCCGAAGATGTGCCTAAACGAAGACAGTAAAAATGTGTGTTTCAAGTCCTCGGACATGCTAACATGTTCTGGCTGCAGGTTTACATCCATGAACACAAGTTATCGTAGTGCAGCTGCATGTGTGGATCCTGCAGGAGAAAATAGGTCAGCACACATTTGTGTCAGAGAGCTAGTTTAGATTTTTAGCTTATATCTT
Source organism: Melanotaenia boesemani (assembly GCF_017639745.1). Classification (NCBI taxonomy): domain Eukaryota; kingdom Metazoa; phylum Chordata; class Actinopteri; order Atheriniformes; family Melanotaeniidae; genus Melanotaenia; species Melanotaenia boesemani. Next base: position 3,409,854 of record NC_055683.1, on the reverse strand, counting down.
CCTAAACCCTGTTACACTGATGGCATGTAAGTGTAGCGATGAACAGCTGTATGTGTGTGTGTGTGTTGTGTGTGTGTGTTGGGAGCATGGTGAGAGTAAAATAGATAGCGGGTTAGTAATGACCGGGTCAGGACAGAAACAGGTAGGATGATAAAAGAGACAGTGAATAAAAAGGCCGTCCAGTGGTTTTTATGTGCTTCATGAAACAGAGGGCTCAGAGGATGATCCCAGCTGCCAGCTACAGCCACATATGTCTGTTCAGAGATGGAGCTGATGGAGAGGAGGATGAAGAGTCCTCCACACTGCTCGGCTCTGCTGACAACAACGTGCTGCCTGTAGGGGGGAGAGCTCAGCCTAATAAATCCAACCACCTCGTTAACTGCCCATTAAAATCTCAACTATTTCACTTATCAGGCAGGAGAGCTGTGTGTATGTATGTGTCTTCCGGGGAAATTTTACCATCAAAGAACAAATTTAAACCCCTCAGTGACTCCAAGAGGGTGATTATGGGATTTTTTTCATACATGCTAGCTGTAATGTTGCAATTTGCTCCCGCAGTACAAAAGCTGTTTAGAAACGTCCACAATGCTTATAAATCCACGGGAAAAGGATAATTAGTTAGTAATACTGAAATACAGACACTTTTTTATTTCATATTAGATTTCTTTGTGACGTCTGCTAAGTGTCTGATTGTGGTGATGCTAACTGAGATGTAAAATCAGAGTTGGACCCTAACAAGTCCATCAGGGAGGTGTTCTTCTCAGAAAGCAGTAAAATATGGAGCTGGAAACCAGACTGATGCTATTTTTCTGAGGGCAGTAAAACATGAAACTGATTCTGGCTCTTTGTGGCTGCTGATGAGGACAAACCACTGGATGGCTGTTGTCTGTCTTGTATTGAGACACCCGCTGTCACATAGCAGCAGTGGAGTCCCTCGTGAGTTAGTCTGTTAGTGAGTTGTGGTACTTGTTCTGCTTTGTCTTCTTTTTCCTACATTGTCATTTTGTTCCAAACCTGCTACAGGTGTGTGAGCTTGGGTGCTTCTTGGATTCTGCCCTGAGTTGAAGTGTGGTGCGCCGACAGCTCAGTGTAAGTCGGGTGTGTTGGCGGGTCACAGGGACCCTGGGGGCCCCCTCCACCCACGTGGTGCTGGTTGGTGGCTGACATGGGCCCTGCGCCATTGTAGTCCATGGTTTGGTGATGGGTTTGTGTGGGGCCGAGATGGTTTAGCCCGTACATGGAGGGCCCCGAGCCGGGCATGGGCTCCACGTAGCTGCCACTCCCAACGTAGACTGGACTGGCCTGCATGTTGGTTGGAGTCCCGTAGCCAGTGTTGTTGGCCTGGACTAGGCTGTGGTGGGGGTGGGGATCACCATAGTCCGGATCTGGGGCACCATACTTCTGGGGGGGGGCAGCCCTTCATGGACACATTGGAATAGGCCGTGGACATCGAGTAAGACACTCCTTGGTGAATCTTTCCAAAGGACGGTGGAGACGGGGTATCGTAGGCTGGCCCCCCACCTCCACCTCCACCTCCCATGGGGTGCATTGAGTTTAGGAAGCTGGCGGAAGACTGCATGGGCAAAGGAGGGGAGCCTGTCGGTGACGGTCCCCCAGAGCTGGAACTCAAACCCTTGGACTTCTGGTCCTTCTTGTACTTCATCCGTCTGTTCTGAAACCAGATTTTGATCTGGCGTTCAGACAAGTTGAGCAGGTTGGCCATCTCCACGCGGCGCGGCCGGCAGAGGTAGCGGTTAAAGTGGAACTCCTTCTCCAGCTCCACCAGCTGGGCGCTGGTGTACGCCGTGCGAGCTCGCTTCGAGGACGCTGACGAGCCACCGGTCGGACTTTTCTCCCCACTGCTGCCACTCTCAGCTCCTCCTGATACTGAGGACAGAAGAGAAAAACACTGATTACAAATACATTGGGAAATTACTTTAAAAAAAAAGGATGCAAGTGGTTTACATTAGGAAAAGAGGAAATAATAATTAATAGGTAAAATGATGAACGTGAACAGAGACAGAGAGGTGAGGACAACTCCGCGCAGCTAGGCTGCATGCTGGAGGAAATTGAAAGCATTCAGGTTCTTAATAAAGCAGAGGGGGTACGGGCAGGCTGCCTGAATTATCCCTTGATATTAGTTGTCAACACTTCATAACAGAGGCAGTTATTAAAAGACAAAGGCCCTGGTGTTGGCTGAGAACACCTAAATTGCATCAAGGCTGGAAAGACAAACCCCCCAAAGCAAGAGCAGCATCAGTAGCAGAAGCAACTGCTCTAACTTTAATCTTCTCAGTAAAAAATTCCCATTTCTCATCTCATTTACTTCACAGTGACACTCTGACCTCTGGTAGAACCAAACACTTCGGCTGGAAAGGGTTTCAGCAGACCAGATCCTGGTAAAAACAGAGGATTTTTAACTTTTATACAGATATTTCTATGACTTAATTTGATTTAATTGATGCTTGTGTTTAGTGAATCCTTGGACCCTTCTTCTACTTACACCAGCGGAAACCCGCAACCTGTTGGATCAATGATGGCACAGGTAAAAAGATCTTTTAGGAAATGATTTGTACTGTATCTTAAGAGAGAAGGGGTGTGCAGCCCAGGTCCTCGAGGTCCAAGTCCTGCAGGTTTTAGATGTTTCCCTGCTCCAACACAACTGGTTCAACACTAACAGACTCGACAGCAAGTTCTGCTCATTGTCGCGTTACTTTGAATCGAGTGTGTTGGACCAAGGAAACATCTAAAACCTGCAGGACCATAGTCCTCAAGGACCAGGGTCCCCCACTGTTGTAGTAATTGTTGTGTCCTTTCATTATGTTTTGTGCTCTATAAAAATCTTTGTGTTCCTCTCATATGTTTGATAAATCACTATTAATGAAACATAAGTAATACATGAAATAAAAATCTGTTTTCTGAATTAACTATAGACAACAAGCGATGTGCACTACTCACAACAAGTTAGGAATATTCAGCTTTTTTTTATGATGTCAGAATGAACCTAAAATCCACTTTTACCTCTACAGGTGAACTTAATTAGACTTTCTCTAAACGTCTGAATGATAAACTGTACAGTTACGTTTTCATTCAACAACAGGATGATTTAACAAATACAACCAAATTTTCTGTAAATTTCACCAGAAAGTTGAATATCCTGAGCTTTTTGTGAGTGGTGTATGTGTTCATTACGGTCAACGTTGTATATGTGTCTAACTGCGGGGGGGGGGGTATTGGTGGGTTAGTCGTTACAAAACAGATTCAGATTTCCGCCAATGGAGTCCAGCAGCTACAACAACAGCTGTACTAGTGTCATTTGGTCTTTCTCTGTCTTTACTCTGTAATATGAGTCATGTTTGCCCTCTTCATTTCCTTCATGAAATAGAGGACTTTTTATGTTTGTATTAAAAATGAGCTCTTTCTACAATACAATATTCTTTAAAATCTGTAATCAGGGTTTTTAGATAGATAGGTAGAGATAATATTACAGTAACTACAGATTGGCCATCCCACACTCACTTCTGTCTGAACACGACCACCCCATTATAAATTTCCTGGAAACACCCCTGTGTGACGGTTACTCTGTTTGAGCTCCATCAGGTTTTAAAAAAAGCTGCTAAATGTCGAATATACCAGCCAACATCACACATTCAGAACACACTGCAGATACAATCAGGTTAGATTTGTCCAACAACATTACCATCTGAATCACATGAAGTCTAATGCATGTACTCTACACAGGTCTGTGTTATACAGTCATGTCTGTTTAATGGACATGCAGCTAACGTTCTGTCCAGGTTCTGACTAGATGAGCACATTTAACATCGTCATGATGTGATTCAGCTGCAGTGTTTCATGACAAATGTCACATGTTTGATAAACAGGAGACAGGTGATGACTTAAGCAACAGACGGCACCTCATCCGGCGTGATATGCAGTTTTACTTTTCCACTTTCCTCTCGGTTATTAGAAAATAATCAGGATTAGGCAGAATATGCATGGCTAGATTTAGATTTAACTGGGTGCGTTAGTAAAAAATGAAATCACGTCTGAATTCTGAAGGATCACAGCTGCTAATGTAAAAAATCAGCAGTGATACGTTGCCATCTCAACATTTATCCATATTATGGGATGTGAGATTTGTTATTTTAGCACTGGGTTGGTTTTTCTCATTTTTCAATAGCAAAATTATTACAAATAGGTTGAAGATAATCTGACTGTTAAGGCATCATATCCACACTTATAAATTCCACCTAAGAAACAAAGACATGTCAGGCTGCAAAGGTCACAGGTGAAGCAGAAAGTCTGGTGTTATGATGTGGTTGTGGCCCCATTGTCTGTCTTTGAGAGAAGTTCTGAAAACCTGAGAACTTTTCTACTAGATGTAAACAATCTCTACAGCAGAATCAGAAGAAGCAGTAAAGTACTGAGTCACACCTGAAGCAGAAATTCAGCTTTTCTCTGTAAATATTCAGCATGTTACAAAGTTATTAATAGATCAGAATTGACTTTTGCATGTTTGCAAAGTGTTTGTACTGAAAACAGAGCAGTCAAAGCTGAAGTGAGATCATATCTGTTTTTGTTCTTCTCACTGTGTGTTGAGGCTGCTGAAAGTGACTGGCGTTTATTCACATGGACAAACAAAGATGAGGATATTTATCTCAGACAGCTGTAGTATTGTCCATGCAATTGTCTGAAATCAGAAACAGCTGCAACTATCTCCTCTCAGCTCTTTTTCCAGATGCTGAAATTATTTCAGGCTCCTATTCCTTAAGACACAACGGCTTCTTTCTTATCAATTAAGTTTAAACCGTATCACTCATCAACAGATATTCAGTGCAAATTTAAACATTTTATTCTTTTTAACATTTTGCTTTAAATATCTGCCTATTGTTCTACTTTTCTCTGTAAAAATCTTCTATAATATTTAACCTCATCCCACTGACGTCCTGTTTACAACATCTTTCTTGGAGGTGTGAAATGAAGATGAGTAAAAGGAGCAAGGAGGCAAGGAGTTTCGGTGAGCTGGAGAACATGGATGCAAGGAGGTGATAAACAGCTAATAAACAGTGTTCCTGCTACAGCTGAACAATTCCTAATGCACAACATCACTGCTCTATGTTTAGATGCTGATGATGACGATGATGATGATGATGATGATATGACTTGCCATGTATAAAGAAATATTTCAATATATGGTGCTAATCTGAAGAGTTGCATTCCTCATCTGCACCTGTGCATGCTGGTGAGCAGTAGAACATGCAGAATGCAACACCTTCTCCAGCTGGAGCAACAGACTCCTGTTAGAGTCCAGATATCTCTGTATGCATCGATGTCACAATAACAATAATGTCCAGCTTCTTTTATTTAACTATTGACACCAATTTATAAAGAAACAACAAAGTTTGATGCTCTTTCTCAAAAGTTTTTGGGGGGATGTATGTAAGTGACCCACCTGTGGGTTTTGGGAATTTACAGTTTCAGTATTTGTCTCATGGCACATTTCACCACATGTTGCTCTGGTTTTTAAATTTTACCACACTGAATAATAGAAAAATTAGTTTGGACTACTAAAATAAAATGTTTCTTCACACTGAAGAGATCTTGTCTGATAGAGATTTTACTGATAAGAAACCTTCTAATCCACAAGGAATCTGATCCTGGAAAGAGGGATGAGACTATGGTGAGGAGAGATCAGGACAATAAGAATAAAGCTGCTGATGCAAGAAGGAAACCAGGGGAGTGATGGAGAAAAAAGAAAGAGGAAGAGTTAGTTGTTTTTTTGGGAACAGACAGACGGAGAGATAGAAAGATGTGTAATCTCACACACCATTTCCAGAGGTGTTGCTGGGTGAACAGTTTTTCTGCTTGGTCGTTTGCCGGCTCTCTTTCATCCAGGGAAAGATCTGCTTGGCCAGAGTTGGGTTGGGCGGCAGTGAAGAGGAGGACGATGAGGAAGATGATGTGGACGAGGAAGAATTAGATGACTTATTGGGGCCTGATTTAGAGACTGCAGAGGACCCAACACCGCCCCCCGGCTGCTGAGCTGTGCCATTACCATTGCTTGGGTTTGGGGGCAGTGGGGGGGACACCTGGGAGACGGGGTGGTGCTCAGGCGGCAGACTGGGTCTCATGCAGCTGCCATTTAGCTCCTTGGTCTTGGCTAGCTGCTGCTGCTGCTGCTGGTGGCCTCCATTGCTGCCAAGTGACTGTAAAGAGCAGGCAGAACGCTGGTACGAATCCACATCCAGATGGGTTGTTGACTGGAAGGCGGGCTGGTGGTGGGACACTGGAACCGGGGCATCGTAGCCACCAAAGCCATTGGCTGCGGCTGCAGCTGCAGCTGCTGCCCCTTGCACCTGGTAGGACGAGTAGCCACCAAACAGCGTTGCGGAGTTGTCGTAGTATGTTGTCTTCTGCATTTCTGAGAGAGGTGGCAGCGTCTTCTTTTGCTCCGGTCCTTACTGAAAACCACTGCCGGAAGACCATTTGGTACCAGAGGTCACGTGACGGTGTCTCTCCAACGGTCCCCTGCAATGTGACCTGAAAGGTTAGGAGAGACAGAATAAAGAAATGACAGACTTAAATCCATCTTCCTCCTCTGAAAGCACCATGACATGAATAGAAACCACTGCTTTTCTCTCCTCATCACCTTCCCCTCCCCCAACCCCTCAGAGCTCAGCACACAGCCAGCAGATGCTGCGGTGGAGGGAGCACGAGGAGGGCAAACTGTATACTCCGCCTGCACATGCACACTTATTCATGGCACATTTCCATAGAAATGTCGCCCTGTTCAATTTTTATTTATCCATAATTATTCTTGATATAACTTTGTTCAATTACAAAATAGTGGTCTGTTTATAGTTATTATTCTCACTTTGAAAAAAGGCCTATAAGATCATGAATGAGTTTCACTTTTCAATAAAATCAAGTTGTGTGTCTTACTTAAATCTTTTAAACATTATACGACATCTTTTATATCCAGTGTTAAATTTATCTTTATTATTTTTCTATTTATATAAAATCCATCATTTCTGCAGATATTCGTTCAGTGTAGTGCATATTGTTGTCTAAAAGAGGTAGTAAATATGAGCCTGTCATGCATCAGTCGAGTCAGTGTTGGCCCTCCACGTCTGATCACTGCATCATGCCTCGTTGTTCCCTCATTATTAACTGGCTCTATCTGATCTCGGTTTGCTGTTTACAAGGTAAGAGGAAATCTGATGGATGCACGGTAAGAAAACAACAAAAAATAGAATAAATAGAATAAAAGAAAATAAAAACAATTAATGGCATGTTGTCATCATTTCAAATTTAATTAATTCACATAATCCCAAACACTTTCAAAGGAAGCAGGTGATAGATAGATAGATAGATAGATAGATAGATAGATAGATAGATAGATAGATAGATAGATAGATAGATAGATAGATAGATAGATAGATAGATAGATAGATCATTTCAAAGTAAGATAATAAAAGAAAAAAGGAGGAGGAAAAACAGCTGAATAAACCTCATTTTGGCGCACAATCTGACGCTCACCGCTGCGGAAGGCCAGCGGCAGCAGGCCAGCGTGTTTTCGAGGCGCGAGGGAGCAGCTGCTCTTCATTTGTTAAGATAAAAATAAATAAATAAATAACCTATTCAGATGAGAAAAGTGTCGTCATACACAAATTGAACCTGAAGCTAGTTGTGTAACTGCTGGTCTTTACATCAAATTCGGTGCGAAGAAAAATAAAAAAAATTCAAATAGTAGTTGCTAAAAATAACCGGCTAGCTAAAACCATAGTACCTCAACTAGAAGAAATAACCGAAAATAATCTGATACGATGGAGGCTAACATCTTCTCATTTGTGTAAGCAATTTTGTTAATTTATTAGCCCACCATTTATTTATTTATTAATAGTATACTAGTAAGAACTAACGAACGGGTAGATAAACATTAGACCAGCCACGAGGAAAAACATGAGCGTTATTGCTGATAATAATAAATGTTAATGTGTCCGAAAAAACAAAGAAGAAATAACAAAAGCGTAAATGTCTTCACAAAGCGTCTATAGAAACATTAGGGATTCTCTATCGAAAAAAGAAGGTATAATTCCCTTTTTAATTTTTTTTTTTAATTAAGCGGGCCTATCTTTTTTCTGGCTTTTTTTTTTTTGTTTTTGTTTTTTTAACTTGACACTGCAGCCTTTCCTCCAGTTCTCAGCACGTCACACATGTCAGCCATTTATCTTTCTGGTAGACAAGCTGGAATCCTAATTATTTACTCTGAGGAATAGTCCCAAGGAGAGGGAGAGGCAGAAAGGCCGGAGCAGTGAGTGTGGGAGGAATATGTTATTAAATCATAACGCTGTTTGGCCATTAAACGCAACACGAATTTTCTCTGCCCTTGGCATGTAAGGCTACAGCTTAATACAATCACCAAGTTTACTAGACGCCTCCCTGAATAATCGACTTATAGGCTACTGAGAGAAAGACATTCACCCAAACAACAGAGAGAGAGAGAGAGAGAGAGAGAGGGGGGGGGGGGTCCTGTGTCTGTGTTTTATCCCGGGATATAAAATTACAAATGGCGCCTGACATGAAGACAGAAAGAATACGTTCTTTTGGATTTTCCACGTATCTTCACCACATTAACACGAACACACAAAAGGAGGCGACTCCAGAACCAAGACGAAACACTTTTTCTTTTCTTTTTTCTGTGTTCATACCCTGAATTAAAACCAACTATCAGAAACCAAAACAGCCTTTATAAATGATTAAAATCACACGGATTAAAGAGATCAGTCGTTAGAAAAGAAATAATAAAATGAAGAAATGGGCCCGCGTGGAGAGAAAACATTTTAGAAGCAGATCTTCCAGAAGAAAGATGGTCGACCATTGCTTTGTAAATAAACAGACTCGCTGAGAGAGGAGGAAGGTGGCCAGAACAGAGGAAGAAATGAGAAGGAAAGCTAAATAAAATAAAAGAAAATTAATTAAATTAAATTAAATAAATAAAAAATAATAAAGCTGAGAAGAGCGGGCAGCTGGAAGAAGGGTTTGTCTGAGGCTGCTACCTCCATCAGCTGAAACCATCGTGAACTCTTCTTGAACTGGATTTAAGTCCGGCCCATAAATCACCGAGTCAAACTCAAACATAGTAGCTTATATGGGCCTATTTTTGTTTGTTTTTAGCTCGTGCATTACGGGCCGATCCGTTTGCCTACCTTCCTTAGCACCGCTTGTCCCGGTCCAGTCCGGCTCGAGCCCAGCAACGCCGCATCATAGCTTACGTTCTCCCACACGTCGCTGATTACTGATCAGAATTAGTAATGAAATTGATAATATCCCTGGTTTGTTGTCCTCCTTTCTCTTCTCCGACCCGCTGCTCCTCCGCACGCTGTGGAAACAGCGCGGCCGCTCGCGAGAACCACAACACCTCCAGGAGCCGCAGCAGCGGCAGACCGGGCTGCGCGTACCGAACACCTTGTGGCATGAACGGCTGATGGGTGAGGGAGCTGGGGGGTGGGGGTTTACGGCGCCAGTGGAGGGGCTCGGTCCATGAGCGGCGTTACCAGACGGGATCGGTGGAGGATGCAGGCAGGCTAGCTAGCGCCAGAGCTGAACGAGCTTACCGGGAGCCTGCCTGCCGCCTGTTCTGCCCCCCACCCCCTACCCGCCCTCCACCTCCACCCTCCACCCCGGCACCAGCTCAGCCTGCACCGTTCCTGGCTGATAACAATGGCCTCAAATTTCTCCCTTTTTAGCCTGTGTCGCTCTCACAGCCAGTCAACAACCAGACAGCCAAGAACCAGTCTGTCAGTTAAAAAAGAGGCTCTGAAAACCAAATTCTTCTCAGAATGTCACCCCATTTCATCCTAGAGATGATCAGTCACGATTTTTATTTTTTATTTTTTTCGAGTCGGTTGGTTCACGTCCTCCGTTTTTGCTCCGCATCGGGTAGATCCCTGAAGGCTGAAGGTGATATTATTCCACGGCAGTGGGAGCTCACAGTGGGGGGAGCAGCCCGACTCTTCTCATCATTTTGTCAACCAGGATCACAGACTGGACAGACCGGCAGAAACACCGGGACCGGACTCACGGACACAATGACTCTCAGATCAGCGTCACTCACAAATTATGCTAATGTGACTGCGTGGAAATGAGACACGCACACGAGCAGTTCAGACTGATTCCCACGTGTCAGCACGAGACCTGAAATTTTTTTCAGTTCAGACTTCCCTGGTGCCGCGTTTAAAACAAGTTGGACTCTACAGGTTTTTCTGTTCCTTTACCAAAGCAGGCTAACAGGCTATTACCAAGTCCTTAAAAGTAAAAAGTTTTCAACAGTAGATGCTATCACACCAGGCCACACACACACACACACACACACACACACACACACACACACACACACACACACACACACACACACACACACACACACACACCAATCACGGGTCAGATGCACATTTCTGTTGGTAATACAGTCTATTTTCATTTAGGGTCAAAGGTTATCAGTTCTTAAGATTCATGGAGGGAAAAAGTTATGATGAAACAAGCTGCAAGCATTAAAAACTACGCAGCTTAGCCAGAAATAAGTATAAAATATGACTAATGAAAATAACAACCTAAAGTAAGGAAGACCTCCATAATGAGAATGTCATTCAGTTACAAACTCTGAATGAAAATATTGAGCTTAACATTTTAATCTGAACACACAGCTACACCTCTCACTTTCCAAGCTTGCACTTCCAGGAAATATATTTTTCAGATCTCACTCCTTTTCTTAACATAAATAAATAAATAAATAAATAAATAAATAAATAAATAAATAAATACAAGAAGTTTGTTTTGTAAAATGTTAAAACTTATTTTTCTGCAGCTGCAACTCACAAAAAGAAAAATAGATAAATAAATAAAGGGGGAGGTGTCCTTAGTGTCCTTAAGGTAAATCACAAAAACAGAAAAAATTCAAATATAAGAAAGTAACGTTGTGGCGCTTTTCTATCTAGGAACGGAATTTGAAAACGTCCTTTTAATTATTATACCTGCTGTAAAAATGCTTTAACATACAAGTGAAGCTGGCAACAAACGTCAAAACAGCCAGCAGCAGGAATGCAGGAGGACTTAGTGAAGAATAGTCTGAGGAAAGGATGAAATCAAAATGAAAGTAGAAATATCAGTGTCCTCCTCTGCTTTCTCTCTCCATCGCTCTCCTTGTTTTTATTATTCACGAAGCCACCCTGTCGTTTATGGCTACGTAAGATTTATGAGTTCTCTCGCACCCAGGAGTGTGTGCGCACGTGTGTGTGTGTGTGTGTGTGTGTGTAAACTTTAAAACAGATAGCATTTGCTGTGGACTGCTGAAATGAGAGGATGAGCTCCGTGTAGGTGGAAGGTGGGAGCCTGAAATGTGTCCGTCTGCAACTTTTCTTTAGAAGCAGTTTTCCCCGGACTGAAGGATCTGCTAACTGCAGCTGAACAGACTCATCACTCATTAACCAAACTACTAATCAGCTCTTTTTTTCTTCACTGGGAAGCGGTGGGAAGAGCCTTCCGTGTGGAGAAATGAGCGGTGCGGATTACATGTAAACTCTGTGGTGACTTGTAAAATCTCGCTGCAGCTTGCAAAGGATGTCGGTTATTCTCTATTTTCCTTGGACGGCAGACGCACGCTAGCGCTGCTCGGATTGGGTTGCGGATATTGGGTTGCACAACTGCGGCTCAGTGCCTTGTAGCGCATGGAATTCTTTCTTTCTATCTTCCTTATTTCGTTTCATCCCACTGGGATTCACACATGTAGGTCACTGTGAACGACACGCGGGAATTTCCTGTGCTGCGGCTTTTCTAATCAGCCTCTATTTCACGCACTTTTTACGTTGACCCGGCTTGTCTGCTGTCAGCGCTGCGAAGCTACTGTTTTATTTATATTCAGCTGCAATGACAAAAAAAAAAAAAAAAAAAAAAAAAAAAAATCTTTTTATTTTTATTTTTTTTTTTAAAAAACGAGACTTAGAAAGAGATAAGATCATCGGCTTCTAGCGTTAATATTAGTCAGTATTAGGGTAATTGCGGCGGTAATTCCATAAAATAATCAAGTGACTGTTTTAAATAGTCAACAGCCTCGATTACGTTACGTCTTTTTCCATTACATCACATTTTATTGCCATGACGCGCGTTCATCTGCACGTTAAATCTCATTTACACACCGTCACCTCCCTGTAAAATGCGCGGATCAACAACAATATTTAATAATAATAATAATAATAATAATAATAATAATAATAATAATAATAATAATAATAATAAAAATAATAATAATAATAATAATAATTTAAAAAAAAAATAATAATGTGTATAAATGTTTGACCTGAGAAAATATTTTGAAGTCCCTTCTTTGCAAAGGTGAGGGTTCTAATCTGTAAGTAAGTTTGAGGGTCTGATGACTGCAGAGGAACAAACTGAAGGTCTGTGAACTCACCGGAACGTTTCCTGGTTTATCTGGTGTTTTTAGGGAGGGAAACGGCTTCGAAAAACCTCCTAAGAACTACAAGAAAAGCGGGGAAGGGAAAGAGAGGGAGAGAAAGAAAAAGAGGGGAAGGCAAAAGATGTCAAAGAAAGGGAGGAGATATGCAGTGAAAAGGTCTGTAAAATCCGATACGACCTCCTGTATCTAATCGAAGATTTGAGATGGAACAGCCGCTGACACACATTCCTGACCTGAACTTATTCCCGGAATATACGAAAAACGCAGCGCAGGGGAGGATGGAGGTTGGGTGGGTGTGATATGAGATGTTATTGATTCCAGTAATCATATTACATATCCTATTATACTCACGATGTTAGTCTTTTTCTTTCTTTCTAAGTCTAATGGAAATCTTTATTATTTATTATTTATTTTTGCCTGCAGGTAAAACATTCCTGAAATCCAACGCGGAAAGATAACTTTTCCTTCCATAATGCAGAAGAACCGATGAAAAACACACAGTAACATTCATGTCGGAAATTAATCTCTATAAGAATCTTATAACTGCACATGCCTGTCTGAGCTGCTGCTCCTTAAGATGTAGAATTACAAACACTAAAACTTAATTAATCACTACTTCACTGAAATCTACGTTTCTAGATGGTTAAAATAGGTTAAAATAGCCTCATTCACAGCAAGTCCACACACATGATGGAACAAAACAATTTCCAAGACAAATAGAGCTTTATTCCTTTAGATCGTCTGAATAGTTTTAATCAACGACCGGATATGATTTAAATTAATCCTAAATAGCACCAGTTACCAGAAACAGAGGAATCCTAATAAAATCTTATACGTTCACAATAAAAATTAGAAATGGAGCCCAAGAAGACAAACAGTCATCCATAAATAACTTTGAAAACCTTCCTCCCGGTTTGTCTGTTATTATTAATAAGATCTAGTTTTCTGATTGGGACGTTTCCTTCCTCTCCCTCCTAGAAGACCACAACCAGACACTGTTGCTTCAAAGTTAGCAGCATTTCTGCTGCTTTGAACTGAAGTTATTGCACTCACGCACATCTCCGGCTGTGCTCCATCCCGATCGCAGCACCAGCGCCTGGTTCCCCCTCTGCGGCCCCTCCGGTTAGTCGGAAGCCAGGGAGAAGTGGTGCACGAATATTTAGCTGCTCAGAAAGTGATGCGGGAAGCGACTAGCTTAGCCTGTTAGCCCGTATGTCCAGACAAAGAGAGGTGGTCTCCTCCAAGGCCCCCACAGCTGCTGATCAGCCAAATCTGGAGTGAAAGTGCAGGCTGTGGGAGAGAGGGTGGCTTCAAAGAGTCTCCGAGAGAAAATGTGTGAATGAGTGGTTTTCTCAGGTTGGATGAGATGAGGGAACGCAGCAGGAACAGCAGCAAAGGTTCCCATTGGAGCAACAAAGTTTGATGGCTGACAGGCTGACATTTGAAGATATAAATACATTTACCAAACCTCAGGGTCTGTTTTGAGCAGAATTATTTGGAACGTTTCTGGGTTTAACCCTCAGCTTGGGCTCATCCTGGTTTGTCTAATCATACAACTAATTCTGATTTGACTACACTGTCATTACTTGAGTTTTTCAGAAATTTGCGTGGAAACCCGTTCCTCTAAAACACTTTAGTTATCGAAGCTGAAACAGTACCGATACAGGCATTTTTTTTTTTTTTACTAAAACCAGTGGTACACTTAACTGATTTTCTTCATACCCCCAAGCTGTAGCAACTATTTTAAGTCAGACTTTCTCAAATAATTTAGTGATTAAAACCTGATGAGATCAGAGCGCACAAGGCCTGCATTAAATAATATTTATATGTACAGCTGAGGTAATAGGTAGTACATTATTTAGTGCTGCTTGTATGACATTATTTGGACAGTTTTGGTGAGATTATTAGAGTCCTCTCTTTAGGCAGAACCCCAACCCTGTTTGGTAAGTCGTGCGAAATGCCTTCAATGATCATTTTAGTTAGTTGACAGAAGACTTTTCTTTCAGCAATCAGTGAACCACATGAACGCCTCGCGTCACCCTAAACAGGAACAGTCACATACATACAACCAGCAATCCACTCAAAATAATTATTGTACAGTTTAGAAAAGATTTTTCTCTCATGAAGCTTCATCAGGAAGAAAACTGCCAATCTGATACTATATAAAGAGAGAGAAAGAGAGATACACTAGTATGCAGTTGGCATTGCAGCATCTGTTAGGGCAGCAGCATCAGGGCCAGAGACTGCAAGATACTGAACAAACTGATCAAGAAGAATGGTTCTGTACTGGGGATAACTCCAGTTCTGGTTCTGTACTGGGGATAACTCTAGTTCTGCTTCTGTACTGGGGATAACTCCAGTTCTGGTTCAGTGCTGGGGATAACTCCAGTTCTGGTTCTGTACTGGGGATAACTCCAGTTCTGGTTCTGTGCTGGGGATAACTCCAGTTCTGGTTCTGTACTGGGGATAACTCCAGTTCTGGTTCTGTGCTGGGGATAACTCCAGTTCTGGTTCTGTACTGGGGATAACTCCAGTTCTGGTTCTGTGCTGGGGATAACTCCAGTTCTGGTTCTGTACTGGGGATAACTCCAGTTCTGGTTCTGTGCTGGGGATAACTCCAGTTCTGGTTCTGTGCTGGGGATAACTCCAGTTCTGGTTCTGTACTGGGGATAACTCCAGTTCTGGTTCTGTGCTGGGGATAACTCCAGTTCTGGTTCAGTGCTGGGGATAACTCCAGTTCTGGTTCTGTGCTGGGGATAACTCTAGTTCTGGTTCTGTACTGGGGATAACTCCAGTTCTGGTTCTGTGCTGGGGATAACTCCAGTTCTGGTTCTGTGCTGGGGATAACTCCAGTTCTGGTTCTGTGCTGGGGATAACTCCAGTTCTGGTTCTGTGCTGGGGATAACTCTAGTTCTGGTTCAGTGCTGGGGATAACTCCAGTTCTGGTTCTGTGCTGGGGATAACTCCAGTTCTGGTTCTGTGCTGGGGATAACTCTAGTTCTGGTTCTGTGCTGGGGATAACTCTAGTTCTGGTTCTGTGCTGGGGATAACTCTAGTTCTGGTTCTGTACTGGGGATAACTCCAGTTCTGGTTCTGTGCTGGGGATAACTCTAGTTCTGGTTCTGTACTGGGGATAACTCCAGTTCTGGTTCTGTGCTGGGGATAACTCTAGTTCTGGTTCTGTGCTGGGGATAACTCCAGTTCTGGTTCTGTGCTGGGGATAACTCTAGTTCTGGTTCTGTGCTGGGGATAACTCCAGTTCTGGTTCTGTGCTGGGGATAACTCCAGTTCTGGTTCTGTGCTGGGGATAACTCCAGTTCTGGTTCTGTGCTGGGGATAACTCTAGTTCTGGTTCTGTGCTGGGGATAACTCCAGTTCTGGTTCTGTACTGGGGATAACTCCAGTTCTGGTTCTGTGCTGGGGATAACTCCAGTTCTGGTTCTGTGCTGGGGATAACTCCAGTTCTGGTTCTGTGCTGGGGATAACTCCAGTTCTGGTTCTGTGCTGGGGATAACTCCAGTTCTGGTTCTGTACTGGGGATAACTCCAGTTCTGGTTCTGTGCTGGGGATAACTCTAGTTCTGGTTCTGTACTGGGGATAACTCCAGTTCTGGTTCTGTGCTGGGGATAACTCTAGTTCTGGTTCTGTACTGGGGATAACTCCAGTTCTGGTTCTGTGCTGGGGATAACTCTAGTTCTGGTTCTGTGCTGGGGATAACTCTGGAGCTGATTGTCCAGAAAAGATTCTGCAGCAGCTGCTGAACATCATGGCTGACTCTGCACATCCTCAACAGTGAAGAAATGTGTCAGTATGAGGCTTCATCAAGTCCAATGTAAGACAGAAAGATATTGAGATCATTCTTGCAGCAGCGACTGTCCTCCAGAACAAGACATTATTATCTTCTAATTCTATTATTGTTTTTAAAAAAGGAAAAATAAACTACTACAACATAGCAATTTTCCTCTTGGATAAATAATTTTTCATGTTTTTTTTTCATTTCATGTTTAGCAGCATGGCCTAAATAGAAACTAGAATTAAAGCACATAAATTTAAATTTAAAGTTTCACAATCACAAAAGGTTAAGATCCTGCTAAACATGCATTTCCCAAGAGCTTTTGTGGTCCACATACTCCAGTAAAAAAATATCCCCACCCCAACGGACAGAAGCATGTTCAGTCATCTTTGCTAACCATTATTATCACAACGTTACACAGGATTAGAAACTAAGTTGGTTTAGCAGTGAGACATTGTTTATACCACACATAAAATAATAGTTTGTGCCGATTTCATTAATTTCAAGCAGGTGCATTAACAGACTGCAGCTTCAGGGCTACGCGCCCTGATCGAAGACATTTTCACCAACCAGCTCTCTCAGCTTTTATCTGCTTCATGAGGCCTTCACTGGCCAGCTTCATTATCTGTGTTGGAAACCATCTGGGCTGTTTTCAGTCTCTCAAACTGGATGTCATGTCCAGCTGTTTAAGTTTTTCTTGTCTTTAGATCTAAATATTTGATGATTATTAATATAAATTCCAGTGTTCATACGACTCTTAATGCGGCTGGCAGGCGGACATATTGTCCCATCTTAAAAAGTGACCTTTGACCTGAGAAGCTCTGGTTGTCTTTAATCAAGCAGCTGACAGCGTGCAGCATCAGCCCGTCTTAACGGGACTTTACAGACAAGAAACTAGTTGTCAGAGAGACTGGGAGTAGTTTGAATTCATTGCAATATAGATAGATAGATAGATAGATAGATAGATAGATAGATAGATAGATAGATAGATAGATAGATAGATAGATAGATAGATAGATAGATAGATAGATAGATAGATAGATAGATAGATAGATAGATAGATAGATAGAATATTGTATTTGTTACTTTCTTTACATTTTAAACTCCATTTATTCATGTGTTTATTTATCCATGGTGTCTAGTTTTCAATGCTGCTGTGGGACTATTTGAGGATGAGCTGTTGAAGGAAAATCTTTTCCCGTTCAAGGCACAAAGTTTGGGCCTGAGCTGAACTGAAGGAACTTTCTGGAGAAGCTGTGACGGAGCGTCATGAAGTTCTTTAGAGGTGATTTCATCTCACTTGTTCTCCTGACAGTCCAGCTCCCTGTTTTAAGGTCATATGAGTTTAAACTTGTTGGGCCATCTGGCATCATGGTGGGACCTTTTGGATATTTTCATGTCAGTTTGGAAAGATTGCTTTTCAAGTCCAAAAACTATTTTTAAAGAGAAGGATTTCTTTTTCTTGAAGTTAAATGAGGTCTAACGGCCATGCTGCATCATCATCATCATCACCACTACACACACACACACACAAATGGACAAGCGAAGACTAACGCGCATTGCAACACGTTTCATCGCTTCTCCTCTGATATGGGAGGCGACGAGCAGCTTTCAGCACCAACTTTCTGAGGCCACACTCTTTAAAAAAAAACAGAAAAAAAGAGACTCTATTCATCTCGTTCTATTTGTTACTCGCTCACTTTTCTCTGTGTTCCGCTAATCTAACGAAACAATCTGAAATCATTTAACAGATTTGCTTAATTTCAGTCGTTGGTGTTGTTTGATAAGAAAAGTTAATGGAACAAAGCAACGTGATTTCAGAGTAGTGCACGTTCTGCAGGCCATTTATTTCACAACCAGCCAAAACCTCCACAGGTGTGTACAGTCATGTCTGTAAAAAAAAAGATGTTTCTCAACCAACCAACCAACACTCTGAGGTGTGAACTGAGGAAAACATCCTGTAGAAAAACATGATGGAGCTGCTCATTATGACCCAAAATCTGCTCTGCAAAGTTTTACCACAGGGACTTTAACAACCATAACACATCTAGTTGTTGCATATTTATATTTTGTTTTCTCCTTGAAAACAATAATTTAGTCTCTTTTAACTGTGTCTCAGCATGCAGAACTGCCTTTGTTCTCCAGCAACTTGCCCTGAGGTGTAACCCGTCCTGAACCCGAAACTCATAACATCAGCTCCTTCCCTGGACAGAGGGTTAATCTTTATCTGAGATGCTAATCTTTAACCACTAACTCAAAGAAAGACCTGACACCAGCACAGAGAGAAAGAAAGAAAGAGAAAAAGGAGAGAAAGAAGGAAGGGAGGGGTGGTTGCTGCAAGGGTCAAACTGGCCTTTCTGCTGCTTGGCCACAAAAATGTGCCACAGTCACCGAGTTCTGGCACACAGCTGATGAACAGCCATGTTTTCTCTCTGCCTGATTCCCTGACTCATTTTAAAAGAAAGTTAATTCAATTTAATTGTTGCTTTCTAATGTTAAAGTAGCTTCAGTCTGCATTAAAAAAGGTTGAAAAGGTTTCTAAAGTGTGAAAAGTCCATTTTACAAACAAACACACATTTAAATCTGTTTAAATGCTGTAATCTGGTCAGCTGGGTGATGACATGATGTCCACATCATCACTGCATCAACTCAGTAGCAGAAATTTTCTTTTCAGTCATTGTGAATGTCCCAGTTTTTCAAGAATTTTATCATCATTTAACAATTACATGCAATGATCGAACAATGTTAAGCTACGACATGACGGCCTAGAAAATATCTTCCTGCTTTTCAGGTAAAAAATAAGCAGTAGTCCTAATATTGTGCTCTTCTTCTGACCCATGGATCAGGAAAAGAAGCCGGTGATAATGTAATCAGACCACTCGGCCCAGCAGGCCGATTATTAAGCCTGTTACAGCAGGAGAAAGCTGCTGTATGGATTTTAGCCAGACCTGTCAGCCGTCACACAGAGCAACAGTGTTAGGAAGGAAAGTCCCCACTATTTTACTCTGGTTGTGCTTCACCTATAGTTTGTCAGTGATGTATGAAAAAATCAATTAAATTACAGATTTGTTGGTGTTGCTGTCAGCTTTTCAGGCTTTTAAAGTCTCCACGCAGCAGCGTGCAGAAACCACTGAGGTCAAGCAAGCAGCCAGATGAGCTGTCTCTTCCTCAGGATGATAAACAATCACATGACGCATTTTTTCACACGTTATCACCTGAAGCGTCATCTTGATCGCAGGCTCGAGCTGAAGTTGTCTGTGGTAAGACTGAGGGGTCAACACAAACATCTGGACTCACAGAAGATGGAGAAATTAGAAAATGTTTTTAGTGTTACATTCATTGAAAGTGAGGTAGGAAATTCATCAAAGTTTTTTTCGGCTTGGTGAAATTTGCAGCAGGTCACACTTCAGTTAACGTTTGCTTTCAGGGAGACTCATGCTTGTTAAAAATGATAATTACAGTCTTTTCTTACCGTTTTTACTTGACAGAATGTTAGTTGGGCACTTTCATGGGCTTGTTCCTGGCTGCTGTGTGAGGTAACTTTACAGCACTATGATCATGTAAAGAATAAGTTTGAACATTAAGATTTTGTTCAGAGGATTAAAGGGAAAGGACCTCTTGGATAGGTGCTAAAATGTATTCAAAGTATTTTCACATTGTTCTGGAACTGAATAAAATTCTTCACATTTTGAGTGTTTTTATTCTACTGGTTGTCCCTCAGAACAAATTATTATTTAATGAATTTTCAGTTTGTTACAAGCTGCAGTTTATGTAAAACCATTCTGCTGGTTTTAGTTTTCCTGCAGTTTAGAACTACCCATTTATACTCATTTGCCCATTTTTTTCATGTAAAAACACCATTTGTCCATTTGTTGTGTGTTTGGGGGGGTGGGGTGGGGTGGGGGTGCTCTTTGAGTAAGCAATCTTTTCACACTGTCATAAATCACAGAGGGGCAAACATGCATCTTCTTTTTTCACCTTGCCATCAGGTCTCTATTCACTGCAACTCATTCAGTCTTTCACGAGCTCACACGCATGCCGTCACACCGACCTGTCCAGGGCTGCCTTCATGCTGCAGGTAATCTTCTCACATGAATAGAGAAAGAGAGGGGTGTAGGGTGGGGGTGGGGGGTGGTTTGTGGCGCCCTTTTCGACTCCTTGTCTGGTAGTCTTCCCATTCTATGGCATCTGTCTTCAACTGACACACACACACAGAGGCGCGCGCACACACACAACTCGTGGATGCCTCTGAGTGTGAAAAAGACCAGACAACAGATTATGTATGATATGTCTGGCGACGGAACGCAGGACGGGGACGCCTGGAGAACACATCCCGACCTTACCTGCTCTGCGCCGGAGCTGCTGATTGTCTTTCCCTCTTGGACCAAATCCTTCTTTCTTTCTGATTTTCTTCTTTGTGGATCAGGATGAACGCAGAGGCTGCGGTGCTGATGAGCAGAGAATTCCCTCCGACCCGTGGACGTATTGTTCACGCCGGTGCGTAAAACTGCGCGCAGTCGCCTCGGTTGTTTGGATTTTTACCAACGAAAGTTCGCATCAAACCTGACATTTAAACACCAGCCTCTCCTGTGATTTTAACTTCGCTCTGAGATGTGGGAAACATCTTCCAGCAGACACCAAATGTTTGCACGAAGGCTTTGGGAAAAGACATAAATCTGCAATAATCAGACCGACCTGCAGCGCACGAGCTGAAGGGACTGTTCGGTCTGGAGCTAATAGTATTTCTTAAAAAAAAATCAAGCGTGCGCGCGCTTGTCCCCCACCCTCACCCCCTCCGCCTGCCTGCGTGTGCTGCAAAATACCAAAATAGCCCATCCAAAAGGACTGGTCGGTGCCTGGCCTGCACCATTCGCGTTTTTCTTTTCTATTTTTTTTCCACAGCTTGTTCGAAGTTAACTTCTACTGGTAACCGCACCAAAACCAAAGGCTGGGGTTGGAAGTCAAATGGCCCAACAGTACACGGAGAGATGTTTAGAATAAGGCAACGACTGCGCGTGCTTGTTTTATCTGACCGCAGCTTCTCTGCGTCTTCCTCTTTAATTTCAGTTCACCGAACTGAAGAACAATCCTGCTCCCCGCTTTGGTTCTTTTCCTTTCATTCCGCTCTGATTATTTTTGGTTGAAATCACCTAAAAGTCAACCTTATAAGATCCTGAACTTCCTACGACCATCCTTCGGATAGCTCGGCTATCCGTTTTTAATCATGCGACCTTTGCATGCGCGTGCTGCAGAACATTTGGCTGATTGACAACTTGAACTGCTCCTGAACCGGTTTGTGGTCTCAGAGCTGAAAAGGCCACGAGAACCTGGAGAGCAGGGCAGAGGGAAGGAGGCTTCTTCTGTTGTGATTGGGGTGCACCGGTGGGTTAGCGAGGTTCAGCGTGAGCTGTCTGTCGGTCCGACCTGCACGAAGGCCAGATGTTGGTCATTACATGGTCTCAAACTGCGCGTGATCAGAGTAGAGGAAAAAGGAGAAGCAGGCTGAGAGAAAATGAAGAACAGAGGATCTGCTGAGATTTGACCTGCGCGTTCACACTGAGAAGTGCTTCCGCCCAGTCATGGAGTCTTTTTTTCTTACAGATTCAGAAGTTTCTGCTTCCGGTCGGACTGGTTGGATTCATTACTGAAGCAAACTAGCTTTCACTGAGAGGGAACAACAAGGACGAAACAACACAACTAGTTCTGTTCAAACCAGAAGTGACATAAACAGTTCCCAAGAATGTAACCATCTTTGAATTGTTACAGGTCAACACGCGCAGAGCTCGCGCAGATAGTCTGAAAAGAGCCAAAGGATCCTGTCGACACAGAAAGTTCATCCAGTTTTGGAATTTCTCTTTAATTAATCCAAAATGGATCTAAAAACTAATCCCATCTAGCTGCACTTGGCTTTGAGTCCCCTCATTCGCTGCCTCCGCGTGCGCTCTTTTACTATGTGCCCACGCGTATAGACATACCCCGTGCCACACACACACACGAAATATACACGATAACAGAGTGAGGGAGGTAAAACAAGGAGGGGGGTGATGGAAGAACGAGAGAAAATAAAACCGTTAATATGACTTGTTCCCGCTTTGATTAAACGAAGACGTTGAAGGGAAATAAACTCCTGAGTGTTTCTATGCGCGTGGAAACGGTTCCGGTTGTGAAGATAGGTGTCTGCCGCCGGCCTGCTTGAAACGCGGACTGAAAACATGTGCTCCTCGCGGGCTTTTGATTCGGTTCCACGCTCATTTTTCATGAGCTTTGAATCACCGCCGTCCACGAGACGATTATAGATTAGCGAGGAGCGTGATTTATTTCCGAGCGGATAATCATCTCCACGCGAGGAAGTCAGGCCGGCGCATGGAGCTCGAGCTTGGATATTCGTAAGATGATGATAATAATAATAATAATAATAATAATAATAATAATAATAATAATAATGATAATAATAATAATAATAATGATAATAATAATAATAATAATAATAATAATAATAATAGTTTTGAATTCGTTTTTTGTCGCCATCAGTTCTCACTTTGTTTAAATCTTCAGCTTGTTAACGATGAAAGCCGCAGATTTATGATCCCTTTCGGTACATTGATTTATTTTGATCTGTCCTGGAAAACTCCCTCATTCGCTCAGTCAAACCGTTTTCAGTTTTTCAAGCCCCCTCCTTTCCCCCCTAATCTACCCCAGAGAGAAAAAGATCTCTTTTGTTTCTCAGCGACGACGAAAGAAAACTCCAAATGTGAAGCGTGTCGACTTTAAAGTCCGTTTTAAACTGTAATCTTCATTTTTTCTCCTCTTTGGATTCAATTTCAGCTTCGTTCCCTTTGGAATATTTGGGATTTCTTTTAAACATTAAATTACCCAAAACAGGCACTTTGTTGGACCACAGTCCTCTTACATTTGGCTACACATTTTTTAACGTAAAGCCATTTCTTCATATTTTTTCTATATATCTGCAGTTATTGTCTTTGCTTCTATTTCTCGAGTGAACAAAAAATCGGTGGTTTATTGTAGTGGTTTTCTTTTGCGTGTTTTCTTATAATGTTCTTTAAAGGAAGACGTTTTCCGTCTAGTTTAAAATTCAAAAAAGAAAATGTGATCAACCGAATAAATCTAATACCCATAGAAAATGACAATGTAAGCTTTCTTCTTTCTTTTTTTTAACCGTTGCAGCAGTTCTGAGGATTAAAATCTTTTCTGCGTGGGAGAAGAGAAACAAAGAATATGGCTGCCAGTCTCAGCGCTGAGTGGGCAGACACGTCTTGTCCGCGTGCAGTCGTTTCGACCTTGTCTTTGACAGTCTCTGTAAATTAAAACAGTGCTGCAGGTTTGTCTGGAAACTAAAATGTTTGCTGTTTTATATCTTTCACACACATCTGAAGCGACACAGCAAAACACGAGAATATTTTCCCTCCGCGTGGAAATGTCTCTTTTTTCGTGGAAGCGCGCGCACGTGGTTATGATAAAAATGGTTTTACAGTTTATATTATAGCTCGGGTGAATTCAGGATGAACGGATGTCAGAATCACAAGCAATTTCTCAAATAATGTTGACAAGAGCTTCCGTTCATTTAACATATTTACCGAAAATTTGTAAATGAGCATTTACAGCTCCCTCTTTTATTTAACTGATTTCAGAGCGAGTTATTCACTTTCTTGTCTTTTCTTCAATAAATTTCTGCCTCTAGAGGAGCCGGCACAGCGCAGTAAAGTATTACTGGTGATTTCTGTTTCTTTACACGATCGGAGGCCTTGAAGCTTCATAAGAGGGCAATAAACGGTGCAACAGAGGTAGAAATATATTTCATTTAAAGGTAGATGAAGGTGAATGAAGGTAAAATCCCTTCTCTACTCCAGGCTGCAGCGGGAATTCTGGAAAAGATGTCAGGCAGGGCGCAGTGTCATTTTTTAACACATTTTTAAACATTTGATCTTTTTTTAGCTGCGTTGGTCTGCAACCATGTTGCCAGACTAAATGCGCTGCTAAATAAATGCAGCCTACATCAAAGATTAAGATAACCTGCACGTGCCTTAGGACAGTTTCAAAGCAGGAGTTTTGGGAGCTTTTTAGCCAAGAATGTACTTTAAGTAGTGCACCGCAGAGCAGTGTTTAGATCAGGTAGTTAAGCTCGTGCACGCAGAAGGTGGACTGACTTCCGTTTGGAAATATAATCTCACTGAATTCCTGTCACAAAAACCAGATATGAAGGGAACCTACCCCAAGAAATATATAAATATATATGAAAAAAAATCGAAAGAAATTACGTCAACAGCATACCCCCCTCCCACACACACACACACACACACACACACACACACACACACACACACACACACACGCACACACACACACACACACACACACACACACACACACACACACACACACACACACACACACGCACACACACACACACACACACCGTGTTTTTGTCAGTCCACAGAAATGAGGGGAAATATTGTTTTTGACACGGCAGGAATGCACATTTACAGAGGCCCTGCCTCGCGCTGCTGCTGCCATTAATATGTGATGAGAAACCGAAGGGTCGCTTTAATTTGGTTAGACTGAGGTTTGCACATCCATCCATCCATTCGTCCATCCATCCATCCATCCATCCATCCATCCATCCATCCATCCATTAGATTATAAAATTTACACAAAGATTATCAAATTTATTATTATTATTATTATTATTATTATTAATAATAATAATAATAATAATAATAAACGGTTACTGTTGCTGTTTTGTCTCTAATAAATAAATATGAGTCATTTACTGTCCTTTGTTGTTCTTGTACTTTGCATGTTTCAGCAGCTGCTTTCGCTTCAAAACACCACACAGGCGTCACTACAGTGAATTATGAGGCTCACGGATAAAATTCTGTTTACCCCCACCCCCCTGCCTTCCTCCATGCAGTGGGAAAGGCTAAAGATTGAAGCGCTTCACAATTATTGCGTCTGATTTCTTGTAGCAACCAAAACAAATGTGTGAATTTAAACAAAAGAGAAACTTCTCCCATTTCTGCTTCTGGTTCAGCTTGAGACTTTCCCCCTCCATGCTCCTTGTTAATGGGGAAGGATTTGAATAAAACGGTTTTACTGAGTGCTGAGTAGGAAATGAAAAGAAAAACAAATATGTGGATCTTTAGGATGACCTCAGAGTCTGTTTTCAGATTTAATGTTAAGATAAATTTGACCCGCTGATCTCTGAATAAAATGGAACATGTTACAGGCACCATATGATGACATAAAGAGACAAATAAATTTCAACGCAGAGCTGTTCTCTCCGGATGGACCAGAATCTCCACATAAAAGCTGCATTTTAAGTATTTCACCAAACCCGGAACCTAATTTTGTTTGACAAGCCACGGACTCGAACCAGCGTCATTTCCATCCTAAACATGACTTTCCGGCTGTAGCACGCACTCGTTCTCTCTTCTTGGCTAAGTAAATGAGATTTTCTTGGCCAGCCTGTCCTTTGTATGAGATTTCATGGCGGCTGAGGCGTTCCCAGTGTGCCAAATTTAAACAAATCTGCCTTTAATTGGTCGCCGCAGTAATTC
Organism: Melanotaenia boesemani; assembly: GCF_017639745.1. Classification (NCBI taxonomy): domain Eukaryota; kingdom Metazoa; phylum Chordata; class Actinopteri; order Atheriniformes; family Melanotaeniidae; genus Melanotaenia; species Melanotaenia boesemani. Next base: position 3,384,011 of record NC_055683.1, on the reverse strand, counting down.
CACACCAGGAGCTACAGCCAGCTACTGTCACGCTGACGTATGGAGAGAAAAAAAAGCAAAAACGCCTCCAGTTATAATCAAGCGTAAAAAAATAGCTAAAGGGTGTGAGTAATGGCAGAGGAGGAAAACCAGAACAAGACACTGGCAGCAGACTTGGAACAGAGGGAAGGAGGAAGATTTCTTCCTCTTCTTCTGGTATCATCGGTCCATCGACCGTCATTTTCCCCCACCGTCTCCCCACAGCGCTGGAACACATGATTTATCGCAGGCAGCGCCATAAACAACAGCACTCCCTCACAAACGTACAATGGCAGCCGCGGCGGCACGCTGACACTCTGCCTCACTATAAATCAAGAGAAGGAGGAAAAGGAGGGAGAGAGAGGGAGGGATAGACACGGAGTCAGGCAGATAGAGAGAGATGTAGAGGCAGACAGGAGGTGATGGGAGAAAGATTGAGAAGAATATACAAGTGCTTCTTAAAATATAAACAGCCATCGGCTAACATTGCATTGCTCCTCTCTCCCTCTCCCGCTCTCCCTCTCGCTCTCCCTCTCTCTCTCTCTCTCTCTGGTTCTGCACCGCTTCGACCTGTAAACAATGGCTGATGATGATGATGGTGATTCGGGGGTGATGTGTTAAGAACAGACAGCAACATGCACCATGAGTAAACACGGAGAAAGATGAGGATTTGGGGATATTTACCAGCAGCTTCAAACAGATTCACTGAGTGAGATGCGGCCGAAGCGGCGCAGCTGCAGGAGAGAACAGGAAGAAGTGGCGCTTCCCTCGTGCAGTCCCTTCCTTCCGCAATACTCACGGTGTCCACAGCGACCCACAAGACGCACACCCGTCGAAATTTGTTTTATTGCAGCCTCCTTCTCTCTTTTCTCTTCCTCTCTCTCTGTTGGCGTTTCCCAGTGTCTCCTTCCTCCCCTCTCTCCCTCTCTCTCTCTTTCTCTCTCCCCCCTCTTCACTGCTACAGGGGGCTTGAATGTTTTTTTTTAAAGGACAGTTGAATTTTCCACGTCAGACACATATACACACGCGCACACACACGCACACACGTAATGGGGCAGCACTATGTGTTCCGTTATATTCCTGACGAATCCATATCTATTCTGCAACCTCTGCATTAATTATTTAATGAATCACGTGACGTTTCGGTCGCGGCGGAGGGTCTGGGGGTGTGGGTTGGGGTGGGGGGATCCGTACGCCTCTTCGTTGTTGGGACCCACCCGGACCCGTGCGTGGATGCATGAGTTCAGGACAAAAAGGATAAGAAAAAACATAAGAAGAAGACTTGTGCTCACTTTTCTGTCTTTTGGCGGATGTGCGCGTGTGTGTAATAAGCGTAGGACTACTTTAGGCCTGTTTCACAGGCAGGAAGAAAGGAAAAAAATACTCATGTTAACACTGTCGTTTCTAAAGTCTTTCTTCTTTATTCCTCAGTTCTACGTTTTAAATCCTATTTTCACTCATATTTTAATAAATGTGTCTCCTGCCGCAGCAAATATTCCACAGTCACTGCGGAATTCATGGATTCATCAAAAATCTCCTTTTCTCCTGTTCTTGTAGCAAATTCACGGCATATATACACACACACACATATATATATGTGTGTGTGTGTGTATATATATATATATATGTGTGTGTGTGTGTGTACATTCCACTTTTTACGATACTTTCAATCACATTTTACATTGTATTACATGTTCAGGTTTTCAATGCGCGCATTCTTCTGAGTTACTGACAACTTTTTCTGCTGGGAAAAACGTAATTCCTGGAAGAACATTTATTAAACAGGAAGAGCAAATGTTGGACATGACGAAAGCAAAACTATGACATATAGATAGAAACCAAAAGAAAAAGACATCTTATGAAACAGCACTGAGAAGATGGACAGACGAAAATCAGAACAACAGACAGACAAAAAAGCCGCTGCGACGCAGCAACAAAAGAAGACTGGAATCCTTCTGACGCCAAAACAGAACAATAGAGTCCAAGACTGCAAAAAGAAAAAGGTTGAGGCCGCGAGGCTACAGCAAGGTTAACCTGACTGCTCCGAAACACACAGGAAACACTTCACGGTCAGAGAACTGGGCCGAAGAAGAATATGAACCAGTACCAGAACCTCCAGATTTTCTCTTTCTGGTTTTGTCAATTTTGTCGGGGACCTTGCACACACACACACACACACACACACACACACACACACACACACACACACACACACACACACACACACACACACACACACACACACACACACACACACAGAGAGAAAAAAGAACAATAACAACAACGAAACAATATTAGTCTGAGAGTAGAGAAAAAGCTTTCCGGAATTTGGCTACCGACTAATTTCCATCTGCGGTCCGGGGAAGGGAAAGCAATAAATACAGAAAATAAATAAATAAATAATAATAATAATAATAATAATATTATATATATATATATATATATATATATATATATGTGTGTGTGTGTGTGTGTGTGTGTGTGTGTGTAATTAAATTAAACAAGCAGTAACCCACTACAATAAAATGTTTTCATTCTTTCCTGTTATACGTTTCATGTGGAAATGTAAAGAGGAGGAAGAAAAACGAGTGTCTAATTAAAGCAAGAAGAAAATTCCTTGTTTTAATATCAAAATAAATAAATAAAAACATTTTTTTTTTTTTTTATAAAATTTACAAAAAGCTAATTATTTGAAGTCTTTATGAAAGAGATAAATTGTAATATTAAAATTTTACTGTTTATCATTTGTGGGGCAGCAGAAGCGCGAAGATGGAGAGAAGTTGTTGAATTCCCGGCACCGCGGTGCTGTTCTCAGATTTCTCTCAACAACCAGATTTAAATCAAACATTTGCGGTGGAGATGATGGCGTCTTTAATGACGGCCATAAATTACAGCAATCACAGTGTGAAACAGCAGCTCAGATTGTAGGCGCAGAGATGTGGACCAGCATCAACATGGATCTGTTCTGCAAACTTGGCACAGATGCACACAAAGCGCCTCCAAATAAGCAGTTAAACAGTTATGATGACAGAACGTTATTATGTCACTGACATTTAATGCTTTAAATAAACTATTTAATTCATGAAACTACAGCTGTCTGCAAACAGGATAAACTAAACGAATGCCTCAGTGAGATGCTGGAAAACCCTTATTAATATCACAGACATTCTAAAACCAACAACAACAACAGTAATACAATATTATATCTGCAACCTTTAACTAAAATATCCAAATTAAAGGAATATGAGCAGACTCGTCTTCCACTCAAATGGTTTAAACGTCTGGTGACGGCGGAGTTCTTGGGGGTCTTTTGGTCGGTGATAAATGAAGACAGGTAGGCCCCTCCATTCTTCCTGCTCGTTAATGATTAACTTTGCTTTGAATAAAAAGACAGAAACTGAAAATGTCTATTTGTTACAACGAAGAATGCTCCTAAAATGTAAGTGTCTGGCGCGTCATGAAGTGGTTACACCATGAAAGTCGTTATTATTATTATTATTATTATTATTATTATTATTATTATTATTATTAGTAGTAGTAGTAGTAGTAGTAGTAGTAGTAGTAGTAGTAGTAGTATTATTATTGTTATTAGTAGTAGTAGTAAATAGCCCAGGTTTGACTGAAGGAAAGGGGACAGAGAGAGATTGATCTACGGAGCTCGAACATCTCATCTTTTACTGCAGGTCGCAAATCTTTTAGACGGACGCGCACTTCTAACTGCTTTTCAAAATAAATCCTTCTACTTCATGGCACGTGAGGTCCTCTTGCTGAGATCGCACTAGAGACTGTCCCAGCTGGTCTCAAAGCTGGTAGACCCCAGGTGTAAAAGCTCCAACAACCACACGTTTAGGGACATCCGGGTATTTGCGTTTAGTCGTTCACGTGTCTACGAATCTGCTTCAAAGAAGCAAGATCAAAACTAAAACAATGAAACATGTTTTTCTGGATCTTAGATGGAAAACGTAAAGCTTTTTAATGGGCAGCTGTGATGGTTTCATTGTCAGTCATGACAGGATCAATGATTCTGGCGCACTGGTCAAACTGCCTGTGCATTGTTAACTTTATAAAGCCTGAGAGAGCCCGCTGTGTTCCTCCAACCATACATTACACGTTAAATGTTCCACATGTTCGCGTGAACGCGTTGATCTCTGCCCCAGTTTAACAACACATTAAATATATAGATGCTTGTTCTCCCATTTTCAGACATGTTTGGATTCGCGCATATAGCAGCTTGATGCTCATTGGTTAAAGTGTTCAGGCAGTTCATAGAATTATGTAAAAAGAATATTAAGGGATACATTCTCTTTTAAAATGTCGAGAAGACTGTTTTGCAGAATCTTTTTGGCTCATAAAGATTTTCCGGAATCTCAACAACTAATGTTGGTACCAAATCTGGCCCAAAAAGAAAGAAGAGGAAGAAGCAGAAGTATCTTCTAACCATTTTTTCTCTTCTGCAAACACTCCTTGTGTCGCTGGAGGTTAAGTACGTTTCTGTCACGAGGATATTTAAATAATAGGCAAATACACGTTGTTCAATCCTTTAGAATCAGTATGCTGGTGAGGGCCTAATGCTCCTCCATAAGTCAAACAAGCCACACACGCCTATTTATCACTCACATGTAACAGATATGAGCGCGTCTGTAACGTACAATGAAAGCATCATCACACAGAAACGTTGCTTCTTTCCATGCACGAGATGCAGCTTCACGACTTCTGCTGCCCTGGGTGGACTAACAAAAATCATTTACATGCAGTTTCTCTTTGTTATTCTTATTATGCTTTTTTTTTATTAGAATTGAATGCGCTGTGTTTGGCGACTCTGCGGATCTGCAGCAGAAATGATTCAACTCTGCTTAAAACGACTCGCGTGTTTTTCAGGAACGAAGCCAAGTAGAAAATCTCAGGAAATAATGTAGAAGCAATCATATTCTGAGAACTACATTCTTTAATGCTTCATGGGCCTGTGTGCTGATAAAGTCACATTTTAATTATTCAGTACAATTATTTACAGTTGGTAATTGCCTGGGCAACAGAGGCACGAGGCAGGAAGAGCTGGATAACAAGTGGCGGACAATATCTGCCTTTTAATTCTCAATATCAGTTAAATGACTTACAATCTCTTTCTCTCTCACACACACACGCATGTAGCCATATACAGTACCTCTCACGAGGACCTCCTTCTGCAGCACGCGCCTGCACGGTGACCTCCGCGCGCTCTCCGGTAAAATACAATCCTCACGAAACGAAGATGGAGCCGCCAAAGGGCAACAAATAAATGAATTGATAAGACAAAAGTGAAAACATGGTTAACTTTTCTTTTTCTTAGTTAGACTACCAGAAGTTTGAAGTCTGTGTAACTACTGTTTGTATGCGCGCGCGTGTGCGTGTTGCAACCTGTAACTTCCGGTTCTAAGCTGCTGATGAAACATCTGTCCATCAGCTGAAAGCAGTGAAGACGCTGCGCCGCATCATGTCTGACTTGTTCTTTCACGATTTTACTCTTCAACAGCTAACCCTGAAACTCATACTTTTCTTCCACAGAGAGGAGCATCAGCACAAGTAAAAAATCGATTGGAAGAAGCAGAGATGACATAAAATTGGACTCTTGTGAGATTAGATCGAGCAGAATCTCAGCATGTCAGCAGCAGAAAAGGAGTTTTCATAAAGTTTCATAATTTAATGAAGCTGCAGCTCCGGGCAGAAATCCCATGAACTCCTTTCTTCTCTTACAAACTCATGTAAACATCATCAGTGTTTACTTGTTTATCATCGGGACACTCACCACAACAAGGGGGCACGAGAGCCAGTGGTTCCAGAAAATAATCCAGGAAATCATATATTGACGCCCACATGTTATGCTATAAATAAGTGTTTATTTTAACAAAAGGAATCACGTTTTTACCTATTAGTTATGTCGTTAGAAGGAAGTAAAACAACAATAACAAAGGGACTAAATCGTGAAATTCAGTGTGAACTTCATGCTGCATGATAGGTAGTAACATGTTGAAGTTTCTTTGTTTAATAATTTTAATGTTTTTTAATATTGTATAATATGTTGTCCTGTGTAATCCTCCCAGTTTGTGTTACCGCTGCCATGATGGCCAGGCCATGCTCATAAAAGAAAAAACTGGATCTCAAGCATCTGCCTAGTAAGACAGAGGTTAAATAAAAATGTAAAAAGTAAACAATGATATTTTTCCATCAGTAGTTGTTAACTTCTGCATTGTTGGTCTGTACTGTTGTACAATATTTAATTACTAGCAGGAAACACAAGTTTGATCCAAATCATCAGTTTTATC